>NW_025767001.1:0-600000 GCF_003918875.1 Haliotis rubra
TAGTTAGTTAGTGAGTGAGTTTATTTTTACACCGCCTTTAGCAATATCCCAGCAATATCGCTGCGGGGGACACCCGAAGTTGACTTCACGACAACTCATTGTGGATCACTGGATCATATGATCATTATGAAGATGAATAGCTGCCATGTTTGCTTTCAGTACAAAAATCCATCTGTAAATCCAATTTACATGAGCGTATCCAAATATTTACCAGTTTTTCAATGGTGTATTCATTTTGCCCTTCGAGATCTGAGTAGGGAAGGCAGCCGTGTGTGATGACTTCATAGATGAGATGTCCAACCATCCAGTAATCAGACCGCATAGAGAAGTGATGTCGCTTGAGAGACTCTGGGGCAGACCATCTCATGGGAATGGACAAACATTCTCTGTCTAACAGGAAAGTCAGTCATCACATGGGACATCACATTTTAGATGAGTTTAACAAATAATGAAATGCCTAAAAATTACATCGTCATATGATATGACAATTTAAAATTTAATTGAGCATGCTTCATAATGAAATGTCACAAGCAAAATTAGTTAATAGACATACCGACAACAGTTTCTTCTCGTCCACATTTTCGCGCCAACATGAAGCGGCATAGCTTGATTGACTTGCTTTGTTTGTCGTATGCAAAACTGGCAGCTGTAAGATCTCTTTGTATAACGCCATGTTCATGAAGGGCGATAACTGCTTCCAGAGCTTGTATAAGAAACTGCATGAGCTCAAGAGGTTGAAACCATGCCTCGTCCTTGGCACTATAATAAAGCACCTCCTGGAAGTTGTGTTGACTGTAATCATCAGTGATGTAGAACACAGGGAACTGGTCGATTCTGTATGCCCACATAGACAGGATATGCGGGTGTGTTGACAGAGCTCTCAGAATCTCGACTGTTGTGAGATGACCACATTCCGACAGACTATTCTTGCTTCGTTTCTCTAGAAAATTGAAAACTATTTTATCCACTGTTTATGTAACTAAACCATAAAAGTGTCCGATCACATAAACTGAAATGTAGATAAAGGCTGTCCCAATAAGGTACAGTTAAAGTTTGGCTGAGCCCAAACTAGCTCCAAGTTTTCTATCTGTCTTACAACATAGCAAGATAGTCTAAAATTCACGAAGAGAACACACATTGTGTGCGAATTATTTTGATCATTCGTGAAACCAACTTTCTCTCATTTTAATCCAAAGCACAGTTAGCTGTGCCCCAACTAAAATTGGCATCGCCTAGTTACATACCTGATGGTAAATTGACGTGAATCATGATTTTGTCTGTACCAATTCGAGTAGAAGCTAATTTCCACTTGGTACTGCTGGTGGAATGGTCCGTTGTTTGTTTGTGCCGGAGGTTGATGCTGATTGGCTGTAGGTGTTTCAGAACTTCTGACACCATTAAACTTTCAGTTGTTTCATCATTGGCATCTTTCCACAGGGTCATGGCACCTTGTCTGATTACTGGACTTTGTGAAAACAGCAAACATCTCGCCATACCGAACATACTTCTGTCCAAGTACTTTAGTGACAATCCAAGAGCTGTGAAAGCAGATTTGGCACGATCTTCTATGTCCTCGCCTACTGTATCTCCTGTAAATGAGACCCGTGAAGATACGGGTTAGAATTTGACTCCAGCAAAGCTTGTCGCAAGAGGCGACTAACGGGATCGGGTGGTCAGGCTTGCTGACTTGGTTGACACATGTAAATCGTATCCCAACTGCGTAGATCTATGCCCATGCCGTTGATCACTGGATTGTCTGGTCAAGACTCGATTATTTACAGACTGCCGCCATATAGTTGGAATATTGCTGTGAGCGGCGTTAAACACCAACCCACCACTCCTGTCAACGGTGTTACAATAATTCAACTGAAATGCGCCATTTATAATGTGCAAATTCCCGCAGTGTTTGGTTGCAATGAACTATTGAAATCAAACCGAATTTAAACCTTTTTGACTACTGACTTGTAATTAAAAATCTAAACAAAACAATATTAAATCATATCCATACATAACATCATTTGTATCATAACCATACTTTACATCATTTGTCAGATTTTACCCAAGGCAGTCAGGTATGCAACCATTCCAGTTGAGACCATCTGTATGACTCTCTCGTGCGGTTTGGTTTTTTGCAACACGTTCTTTACACTGGATTTTCCTGGCTTAAGCAGCAGTGGAAGAGTGTCCAAGGCCGCAATGGCCGTCTGGGGGTCGCCGTGAAACACCTGTTGCAAGAAGCAATGTTTTAACGATATATTTTGCACCGAATCGTGTGGAACAATTATTCAAGCAACAAAAGTGGAATAGTACAAAGTGGGAAAGCAAATTAGTAGACTTCAAAGCATGTCAGTGTGACTTTACTTCACTGTTTAAATGTGACGTGATAATGGGTTGGCGTTTCGTCATTTAAGGGATTAGATGTTTAGTTTCAACGCCAGACAAATCTACAGAAACTATTCAACTGTGAGTAAAAGGCAATGCGGATGTTTATATTATGAATGGGGCATAAAATTCATTCATGGTGGGTATTTACAATTAAAGTTTCAAGAAAGCTACGGTAGAAACAGACAAACATACAGAAGATACGTTGATCAAATTTAACATGAACCCTTGTACAGTACAACCAGAAATTATTGAGAATTTAAAGATTATAATTTTATTTTTTTCACTCATTGCTCACGTATTAAATGTGAATATTAGCAGTACATAACTCCAGATTCAAAGACATGTGAACAGTTAGTATTTTGTCAAGTCATGGGCAGCAATGCAGGCTTCAATGCAGCGGGGCAGACTACTGATCAAAGAAGTGTAGAAAGTCGTGGTCCATGCTGTCCTAATATCGGACCACCTCTTCTTTCATTTCAGCAATATTTGTCAGATTTTTCTTATTGACAATTTCCTTCATAAGTCCCCAAACATTTTCTGTTGGATTTAGGTCAGGGCTGTAGCTTGGCCAATCTAATAATGTCATATTTTAGGTCTGAAACCAGGCCTGTGAATGCTTTGAATGATGTTTTGGGTCGTTGTCCTGCTGGATAATCCAAATATTTCCATAGAACACGTGAGCAGATGGAAGTAAATGTCCCTCCAGAATATCTGTGTACCGCTCACTGTTCATATTCCCTTCAAATACACAGAGGGGCGTTGCCCCTAACACAAAAATGCCACCCCACACGTTAAATTTCGGACTGTACTTTGGGCGCTGACAAAAAGGTTTTTCAGTTTGTTTGGTCCAGAATTTCAGTGTTTTAGGAATCAGCTACACACAACTTTCATCTGAGAAAATCACATTGTCCCAGTTAAAATGTCTATGCTCTAAGCACCAGTTCAACCTTGCTCCTTTTGTTCAGGTTTCATGATCGGTGATGGAATTCCTCGAGTTTTCTGCCAACCCATTGCATGCAGCTCAGTTCTAATTGTCTCCTTACAGACAGCCACAGTTCCTCTATCAAACGTATCCAGCCTTAAGTTTTCTAAACTCCTTCGTTTGTTTTTAGAAACAAGAATACAAAGCCGCCTCCTGTCACCGACAGTCAATTTTCTGGGCCTACCTGTGCCTCCCTGGTGCTCAATGCCATATCCATTTGCAATATTTTTCAAAACACGATAGACAGTGGACAAAGGGATGCCTGTTCTACTTGAAATCACTTTAGCTGATCTGATGTCCTTGTTATAATACTCTAAAATCAACTTCCTCTTCTCTAAATCATCCATACTGAGGATCACTGAAAATGTCGTCTGCTAGCAAGTAAACAAAGGGGGATACCTCTTCACAAACTAATGAAAAAGGATTAACGGAGTTGTCAGTCTTGAATGAAACCAAGCACATGATAGCTGGTCAAGGCTGTTTATACTAGAAATCCAATTAGACATATTCCTAAAATTCTCAATAATTTCTGGTCATACTATAATGTATTACTCGGTTAACCTTTTATCAAAACTATAGCTGACATAATTTTAGCTTAGTTGACACACAAAAACAAGTTTGTACACTCAATATGTATGGTAGAAACAAATTTCACAATTTATTAAACTTGAAGATAATATGAAGAGTTTTGAAAATAGAAATTGTTTATCAAATGTTACACTCAGGTTCTTGTTTTACCTCAATAAGTGTTCCCAAAACCATAGAAAAATGAATCGGCCAAGACTTCTTCTTCACGGGGGAAAGGTGCTTCCGATTCGTTCCAATTGTTGTCACTGCTTTGTCAATGTCATCAATACGTTTTTGGATGTCATCAACAAAAAGACTTATGTCATCAACAATATATGAGTTGCCTGTTTTTTCTTTGAAATGTATTGCTGTATCCGTTGGATCGTGGAATCTAGTTGTGAATAATCACTGCCTTGTGACACAACCAAATAGACGAGAGTCAGAAGGTACGTGCAGATCAAAGTAGGCAGGAACTCTGGTTGTAGGAAACCAGTCCTTGTCAGACAGCGTTCAAACAGAGCCTTTTCAGCTGACTGAAGATCAGAACGATCAATATCTTCGGGTTTAGTTGAAAGTAGGATGTCCCTTAGTTTAGTAAGAACTTTATTCTGTATCACAGAAACTGGAACTGCCAAGAGTTCAGCAATTGCAGGTATGTTCTTCTTTGCAAAGATTTCTGGAAGAACTTTGGCCAGAAGACAGCGAACTGTGTTTGATCTGTTGCTACTGTCATAAAGTTGAGCCGTGCGGCACATCTCCCGAAGTTGCGTTTTGGATGACCCTAATAAATTGAGGAAATATATATTGAATTAACATTGGAGACAAGTTACGCAATGGAAGGAGAAGGGTGTCGAGGGGCCGACTCGTTTTTATATGTGTTATGTATCACAAATGCTTTTGGGGGTTAATAAATCACCTCTTGAGCTTCTTTTGCATATACTGCATGTTCGAACGATGCATTCGATTTGGTTACAAGTTAAGTTTGATGAAATGGAAATCCATGGCAACGTACGAACGTCTATTAACAGACATTCTCAAAGTCTTTGGCAGTCTCTGAAGTGGACGAACCCCCGATCACTAAAGAGCGGGTGTGTGGTTGGTGATGAGGATGCGTCTGGGGTTGGTGGTGAGGGTGCGTATGGGGTTGGTGATGAGGATGGGTGTGGGGTTGGTGATGAGGATGGGTGTGGGGTTGTTGATGAAGATGAGTGTGGGGGGTGTTTGATGATGAGGGTGCGTATGTAGTTGGTGATGAGGATGGGTGTGGGGTTGCTGATGAGGATGCGTGTGGGGTTGGTGATGAGAGTGCGTGTGTGGTTGTGATGAGAGTGCATATGTGGTTGGTGATGAGGGTGCGTTTGTGGTTGGTGATAATGATGGGTGTGTGGTTGGTGATGACGGTGCGTTTGTGGTTGTGATGATGATTGGTGTGGGGTTGTTGATGAGGGTGTGTGTGTGGTTGGTGAGGATGGTGCGTGTGTGGTTGGTGATGAGGGTGCGTTTGTGGTTCGTGATGAGTGAGTGAATGACTTAATATTAAACGTCACATCGGCAATATCTCAGCCATATCATGACGAGAACATATTTGACATTGAAATGGAATTAAAGTATAAAAACCTGTCGACGAAGGACAGCAAAACAACTAGAATATCACAATTAGAATTAAAACTAGCGTGGAAAGTTAAAAACTAATAGCACCATTTGGACAATACAATATAAAAACAGGCTATAGATCGCCAACAACAGAAGGAAGATCACCATACTAGTGTCCATGGGGACTTACAGTGCCTTTGCTACCTGCATGGACCCTAGCTGGATTTACACCATTCCTTCAGCCGCTGGCGATTGTAGGAAAAGTTTAGCCAAATTTCAAAAGAACAAATATACTACGTTTAAAAATCATGTAAGCTTAAATTCAGCTTTAAACTTTTTGGACATGAAGATCCTTCATAGTTCGTGATTTGAAATAGTTTCCCCTGTAATAGAATATTCAATGCATTCAAGTAAGACATGCTTGAACGTGATTGTTTCATCACAAGGGATACAAAACGGAGGATTCTCACCTTTAAGCATATATTCGTGTGTATATCTTGTGTGGCCAATACGACATCGTCGTATGATGACCTCTTCAAATCTAGACTGACAACCCAAGTAGGTGTAACCAACATAGGGTTTTATTGCATGTAATTTATTTATACCTACTTGGGTGTCCCACTTCTTCTGCATTAGATCACGGATATAAGATCTGATGACAGCTTTATAATCAGAGTATGGGATAAGAAGTGGTGTCATAGATTTGTTGAGTGCTGCCTTAGCAACAAGATCAGCCATTGTGTTCCCAGAAATGCCAACGTGGCTGGGTAACCAACAAAAGACGATGTCGTATTGGCCAGTAGCAAGATCATTATATAATTCAATAATTTCAATTAAAAGTGGATGTTTGCAAGAAAGATTTTTAATAGCCTGAAGGCATGAAAGAGAATACGAATAGATTATATATTGTTGAATATATTTTAAGGCTGTTAATATGACGTTTGCTTCTGCTGTGAAAATTGAACTGGGATCTGGTAATCGAGAAGATACTGTTCTGAATCCAATGACAGTGGCGCAAGCCAC
The DNA here is from genome assembly GCF_003918875.1 of Haliotis rubra. Classification (NCBI taxonomy): domain Eukaryota; kingdom Metazoa; phylum Mollusca; class Gastropoda; order Lepetellida; family Haliotidae; genus Haliotis; species Haliotis rubra. The sequence goes on from NW_025767001.1 coordinate 6,551, forward strand.
TGCGCCACCATCCTTGGACCCATCTGTAAATAAGGATTTGTATGTATTATATTTAGCTTTTAATTGATAAAATTCTTGTCTGTATTGTAGTTCATTAGTTTCTGATTTTTTTAATGTTGTCAATGTTAGGTCAACTTGTGGCCTCACCAATTGCCAAGGAGGAGAAGAAAGAAGACGGGAAGGAGCTATATTTTCTCGCTCGATGCCAGCAGCAATAAGGAAAGGTTTCGCTTTTATGATATACCAAGAGGCGGAACAAGAGAAGTCTTCTTGTTATACAGATCCTCATAGAGGGGATTAAATACACAGTTATATGCAGGGTTTGACTCGTTGAAATATAGTTTAGTTATATGCTGTAAAGTTAATTTTATACGGCGTTGGTTAAGAGATGGCTCATCAGCCTCGACGTAGAGGCTGTCAATAGGTGAAGTTCTAAAGGTGCCAAGACAAAGTCTTAGGCCTTGGTGGTGAACAGAATCTAAATGTTTTAGGTTGCTTTTGCAGGCTCCACCATATACGATGGAGCCATGGTCAAGTTTGGAACGGACCAGTGATCGATATAGATGGAGGAGGGTAGCTTGATCCCCTCCCCACTTAGATCTGGAAACGACTTTCAACAAGTCAAGTGCCTTCAGGCATGTAGTTTTTAGGGACTTGATATGTGGAAGAAAAGTTAAATGTGAGTCAAAAATTAAACCCAAGAACTTGGCTTCCTTAACAACTTTGATGGGAGAGCCATTTAGAAATAGTACAGGGTCTTTATGCGGTTTATATTTTCTACACAAATGTATACAATTAGTTTTAGATTTAGAAAATTTAAAGCCGTTTTCAAGACACCATTTATTTATTTTGTTTAAACACAACTACAGTTGCCGTTCAATAGTATGCATATTTTTACCGCGACAAGAAATATTAAAATCATCCACACAAAGTGATCTATCGATTGAATCACTTAAATCTTTTGATAAACTCTATATCTTTATACTAAAGAGTGTGACAGGTAACATACTGCCTTGTGGAACACCCTGATCCTGATTGTAATGGTCAGACAGGGTTGAAACCACTTGGACTTTGCCGGTCTGTTAAAAACTGTGATATAAAAAGAGGTAAACGACCCCTCAAACCAAAATCATGTAAATCCTTTAAAATGCCATGCTTCCAGGTTGTATCGTATGCTTTCTCGAGATCAAAGAATATTGATACAGCATGTTGCTTATTTACTAGAGCATTTTTAACAAAGGATTCCAATCGTACCAAATGATCAATGGCACTACGATTTTACCTGAAACCACATTGAATATCTGTTATAAGGTTATTGGTTTCAAGATACCATGTTAATCTATTGTTTACCATTCGTTCCATGGTTTTACAAACACAACTCGTTAAAGAGATTGGCCTGTAATTTGATGGATCAGTATGATCCCGGCCAGGCTTTGGTATTGGGACAACAATGGCATTACGCCAAGAAGTTGGGAAATTCCCTGAAGTCCATATTTGATCAAAGATATTTAGAAGTGTTTTCAAACACGATTCAGGTAAATGTTTTAAGAGCTGATAGTGTATGTTATCAGCTCCTGCTGCTGTGTCATGAGCTTGCTCAAGGGCAGTATATAACTCATGCAGTGAAAATAATTCATTATAATCTTCACCATTGTCCGAGTTAAAATTAATTCTGTTCTTCTCCTGTTGTTTCTGATGTTTCTGAAACTCCGGGACATAATTTGATGAAGACAATGCTTGGCGAGAATTTCACCAAGCTTATTGGCAATGTCAGCCTTACCCGTCAATATATTGTTACCATCCTTCAGATGGTGGACAGTAGATTTGGAACCTTTGCCTTTTATTCGTTGAATCATGTTCCACACCTTTGAAAAAGGTGTGCGTGAGTTTATTTTGGAAACAGTTTCGCCGAAACTGACGATTATTCTGTTTAAAGGCGCGTCGAGCCTTGGCATTTAAAATTTTAACTTTATCGAAATTATGGACAGGAGATGTCGGCGAAAATATTTTTCTGCCTTCTTACTATTTCTTTCTGGCCTGTTTACAGTCATCATTAAACCATGATTTACGGATATGTGGAATTGCAGAGGTCTTAGAAATAGTTTCATCAGCAATATTCTTGAGAATAACTGAATCGGATCTAGGGCATTCGTAGAAAAGCCAGATTTCATGTTGTCAGTACACAGTTTCTGAAATAATGGCCAGTTGGCCTTACTAAAATTCCACCTTGTTGCATGTGGACCATCATGCGGGTTTATACCTGAAAGTATGGTTGGTGATGATGATGGGTGTGGGGTTGGTGATGAGGGTGCGTGTGTGGTTGGTGATGAGGATGGGTGTGGGGTTGGTGATGAGGGTGCGTGTGTGGTTGGTGATGAGAGTGCGTGTGTGGTTGGTGATGAGAGTGCGTATGTGGTTGGTGAAGAGGGACGTTTGTGTTTGTGATGATGATGGGTGTGTGGTTGGTGATGAGAGTGCATGTGGGGTTGGTGATGAGGGTGCGTGTGTGGTTGGTGATGAGAGTGCGTTTGTGGTTGGTGATGAAAGTGCGTGTGGGGTTGATGATGAGGTGCGTTTGTGGTTGGTGATGATGATGGGTGTGTGGTTGGTGATGAGAGTGCGTGTGTGGCTGGTGATGAGAGTGCGTCTGTGGTTGGTGATGAGGGTGCGTGTGTGGATGGTGATGATGATGGGTGTGGGGTTGATGATGAGGGTGCGTGTGGGGTGGGGTGATGAGAGTTCGTGGGTGGTTGGTGATGAGAGTGCATGTGTGGTTGGTGATGAGGGGCGTTTGTGGTTGGTGGTGAGGGTGCGTGTGTGGTTGGTGATGAGAGTGCGTGTGTGGTTGGTTATGAGGGTGCGTTTGTGGTTGGTGATGAGGGTGCGTGTGTGGTTGGTGATGATGATGGGTGTGGGGTTGGTGATGAGGGTGCGTGTGGTGTGGGGTGTTGAGGGTGCGTGTGGTGTGGGGTGATGAGGGTGTGGGTTCGGTGATGAGAGTGCGTGTGTGGTTGGTGATGAGAGTGCGTGTGTGGCTGGTGATGAGGGTGCGTGTGTGGTTGGTGATGAGGGCGTTTGTGGTTGGTGATGATGATGGGTGTGTGGTTGGTGATGAGAGTGCGTGTGTGGTTGGTGATGAGAGTGCGTGTGTGGTTGGTGATGAGAGTGCGTGTGTGGTTGGTGATGAGGGTGCGTTTGTGGTTGGTGATGAGAGTGCGTGTGTGGTTGGTGATGAGAGGTGCGTGTGGTTGGTGATGAGAGTGCGTGTGTGGTTGGTGATGAGAGTGCGTATGTGGTTGGTGATGAGGGTGCGTTTGTGGTTGGTGATGAGGTGCGTGTGGGGTTGGTGATGAGGATGGGTGTGGGGTTGGTGATGAGGGTGCGTGTGGTGTGGGGTGATGAGGGTGCGTGTGGTGTGGGGTGATGAGGGTGTGGGTTCGGTGATGAGAGTGCGTGTGTGGTTGGTGATGAGAGTGCGTGTGTGGTTGGTGATGAGGGGCGTTTGTGGTTGGTGATGATGATGGGTGTGTGGTTGGTGATGAGAGTGCGTGTGTGGTTGGTGATGAGAGTGCGTGTGGGGTTGGTGATGATGAGGGTGTGTGTGGTTGGTGATGATGATGGGTGTGGGGTTGATGATGAGGATGCGTGTGTGGTGGTTGTGTAGTGATGATGGGTGTGTGTGGTTGGTGATGAGAGTGCGTGTGTGGTTGGCGATGAGAGTGCGTGTGTGGTTGGTGATGAGGGTATGTGGTTGGTGATGATGATGGGTGTGGGGTTGATGATGAGGATGCGTGTGTGGTTGGTTATGAGGGTGCGTTTGTGGTTGGTGATGAGGGTGTATGGTTGGTGTGGGGTTTGTGATGAGGATGGGTGTGGGTTTGGTGATGAGGGTGCGTGTGGTGTGGGGTGATGAGGGTGTGGGGTCGGTGATGAGGGTGCATGTGTGGTTGGTTTTGAGGGTGCGTCTGTGGTTGGTGATGAGGATGCTTGTGGTGTTGGTGATGAGGATGGGTGTGGGGTTGATGATGAGAGTGCGTGTGTAGTTGGTTATGAGAGTGCGTGTGTGGTTGGTGATGAGGGTGCGTTTGTGGTTGGGGAAGAGAGTGCGTTTTGTGGATGGTGATGATGATGGGTGTGGGGTTGGTGATGAAGTTGTGTCGGGTTGATGATGAGGGTGTGTGTGTCGAAATTATTGTCATAAGCAAAGTGTAAGTGTATACAAAGTTGCACGAAAAAATAATACTGAACGGTTTAAGATCTGTGCGCTTGGAAAAGGGACAATATGGACAATACCTGTATGTCTGTCGTCATTCACTTGATTTTATTACAGGCACAATTAGTGGGAGCCCATTCAGTTTACCATTCAGCATTTCTCGTGTCTTGTGTAATTATTCCATCAGGCATTGGCTTATGAATCGAGTTAAAATGTTTCACCCCTTACTTATTTGGGCTGAATATTTTGAAAAAACAACAACGTTTGAACGAGTTTGTTCAGATCTAAGCTCTGTTAGTGTGTGGGAGACAATGCCAATGTCAGAGATACTGTAGGGTGTGCGGGACGAGATAGAGGGTTGTGATACTTCTACACAACAGAGTGTCTAATTAATCAGTGACACCATCAGGAAAAGCATTAGATATGGAAGAATCTGAGGGAATGAGTGAGTGAGTTAGTTACAATTTTAAGTCACTTTGGCAATATTTCAGCCATATCGTGACTAAATTAAGTTATAGAGTAAACTTATTAAAGGTAAATTATTCAAATATGTCAACGAAGAACAGTAAAACAACTAGATTATCAGATAGATTATCAGATAGAAAACTAAAACTAGTACTTAAATATAAAACATTTTTACTATACAAGACGATACAATATAAAAACAGGCTATAGATTGCCAACAACTGAAGGTAGATCACCATACTAGGGACCATGGGGACTTACAGTACATTTGCTTCCTACATGAACCTAGAAGAATCTGATATCGGCCGAGACGAAGTATTTGTCGCAAGCCGACAATGTGATTTTGAAGCACTCCTATAATTTTCTATATCGAAAAGCTGAAAATGGCAAGTCTTGTTGGGCTTTAAACGTTTGATCATTATTATTCAGTTATGGTTTTGGTGAAATTTGGCTACAACAAGGTGTAAGAAATAGTGTTTTATTCACCTGTAGTTTAATTAAAGGTGTATTGATATTAAGCAGCAATGTTGGAGTGCAGATTTAGAGGCTTTCGCGAAGCTGGATTTCTATAGAACTCTTAATAATCAGTTAAGTTACTCAAATATACCCGAAACTGTAACAGTTGAAGTTTATTTTACTAATTTCGTCCGATTTTGTTGTTTAAATCAAGACTTAGTAATTGAATCGGACAGGAGTTGGAATATTCCCAGATCAGAAAGATCATGTGCATCCTGTATTGTCCGAAATAAGTACTATGGTTTAAAGTGCCCATTTTATCACAATTTAAGATATACACTGAGAATATCCAACTTCGGACAAGATGCAAGCATTATTCCTTTCAAAAGGTGTAATCTTAAGGAATCTTTGTAAAATAATTTTATTAGCCAAGAAAAGACAAATGTTCTTTCACAAATGTCCTTCTTAGATAAAATTTCTAATACATTTATTTTGTAAAAGCTGCTATTCGTGTATAAATACATGCATTATAATTGTTAGCCATCATTTCAAGCTTTCTGTTTACAACAAATATCTGTACCGCAATGTCTGTTTCATCCTCCTTAGGAAGGCCTCCTTAGGAAATATACACATATCAATTCAATGGCGACGGTATCTATCTCCACATCATCCTTGACTACACCGAACCCTTCATCTGAACATCCTGCCTACGTCCGTCCGTGTTTAAGCCATATAAGGAAAGAAGGTCAAGCGACATGAATTGTGTAGTTTACATGCTCTAACACGATGTTAAATTTGTATTTCTGTTCGATATTCTTCGTAAAATAAAATTTAATTATCCTATGTGTTTCTGAAACCTAACCCACTCTCTCAATATCATATCATCTTGCGTAATGTACCTTGACGTTGGGTGATCTATAAGTTCTTAAGGGCGTTAGGGTAGCCTTGTGTCCAAAGCTTTCGCTCGTCATGCCGAAGATCCGGGTTCGATTCCCAACATGGGTACAGTGTGTGAAGCCTAATTCTGGTGTCCCCGCCGTGATATTGCTGGAATATTGCTAAAAACGGCTTAAAACTAAACTCATTCACTCTCTATAAGCTGTTACGATTGTAGGAACACTGTTCATACCAGAACATTAGCAATGACTTGTGATGTACGACAGGTATATTTCTGACCTTGAAATTCAACAGCAGCATGTGCGCTTTTCAATTTATATCAAGGTATTATTCATTCTGCTTCACTTAAACAGATTAATGAAAGGAACTAAAATTTGAACCAAAATAATATGCATGTATAGTTTTAATGAACCAATATATGTTCACAAATTTGAAAACAAAATCAATTTGTAAATGTTGTTTGATCGACAGATCTCTTACAATACACAAGGTGCGCTTTTAGGAACTTGTTTTCTTCATATTTGATCACTTGTTAGGTCGTTTTGTTTATTCTTGAATTGTCAGGATTTTAAACTAATTACTTTATTTATACATTTTTGCAATAATAATACTTTTAAGATTTTTGTAAAAATTTCCTGAGACACCAGTATTAGTTTGCGTATTTGTTGTCCCGCCATTCGCTGTGATTGTACACACAAATCTCCTAGAAATGAAAAAGTTCTATTAGCGTCCCTGAGCGAGCATATTTTTACGCTGCGTTTACGCTGCGTGTGGGGAATCGAACCAGGATCTTCGACGTTTTAACCACAAGGCTACCCCACCGCCCTCTTGCTATCAGAAACACATGAACAACCTTTGGTTGGAGACAAGGAGACCCCGTCATCAAAATGTTTGAGAGGAATGTGAAGTCAGATGCATTCAAGTTACTAAAGCGTGAGTGTTATTCTGGGGTACCTTATTCTCTGTAATAAAGATCCTGTGCTATAGTTCATAGAAAGTCAGTGCAAGAGCATGTCTACGTGTACTCACATTTCAGGAGATCATGAGCCTTGTAGTGTATCTTGCTGGACAAAAAGTACACACCAGTATCTCTGCATTGCTGATCTTCAACATGACGGATAAACTTGTCATGCTCTCTTAGCGGTATGTCGGAATGAGCACGCATACCAGAATCTGAATAATAATCATCATACTGTTTAGCACCGGGTGACAATTCTGAAGCAGACGACAGTTTTGTAGCAGACGTGTGGATCAGTTCAGTAGCAGACGACGCACAGATAGGTTGTTGCACAATCCCCACAACCTTGTCTATGATCTTTTTATAATATGAATCATTTACTAAGAGCATCTTAGTAACTTTCTTGTAAATCTCCGGAATTTCCTTCGGGGTAGATTCGACTTGAATGAATAAATATTTCTGACGTTGGTGACCTTGGAGAACGTCAGATAGATTCGTCAGTCGGCTGATCATGTCAGGACAGAGATGTATGATTGTAACAAGGGTACTTTCCACCATTTCCTTGAACTTCTCCATAAAAGTAGATCCGATGTCATAATCCCCCCCCTCCCTTCCATGACGCACACGACCCCCTGGGTCTCCAGATCCTCACACATACGAGCATACTCTATTTCACACTCACGGTTCAAGCATGTCACTATATGAACCTTTGCGTCCGACATCCTGGTACAACAGTCATCTGTATTCACACTGTTCACAATATTCCCTGTAGAGAATAACAGTCTTTGTTGCGTTTATCACGAGACACAAATATAGTTTAATGAACAGATATGTGTGTAACAAATAGGTGCATACATACAACCCTAGTCATACATACATGTAACAGGCCTTGAAGGAAGGCGGAACAGCAACGACCCTTGAAGGTTCATATGTCAACTGGCATCCTTCAGTGTATCAGTAAGCATTCGATCCTGTCATGTCGCTGTCATATTCTTCCAAAATCCCGCACATGGAAAGCTGGTATAACATTCGATCTAAGAATACAAACAGACCTTACAAGCCATAAGAATGACCGGTCACTTTACACTATGAGATGCACGAGACGAAACCACTCAACTCGGAAATGTCCGGATCATACAGGCTGCCTCGGATGTGACGGCGGTCGACGCTCTGAAGTAACGATATTTCTCTGATATAGCTTGGGTACTATATAGAATAGCGGTACGAGATCACTTTTGACCAAATCCTCTTATCAGGCCCTAATGTCTTTCTGCTAGTGTGTATACCACTTTTGAAACCCCGCAGCCAACTTCCTGGTCAGTATGACGCAAGCCAACACTTCTTGGTCACGTGACACTATTGTGATCACTCGACAGGGAGGTAAGTGTTAAATATTTTGAATTGCTACTTCTTTGTTTGGGGTAACATTGTGTCGTGAGGTATGATCAATAATTCCTCTCTGGCGAAACCTCTCGGCGGCCCATCTTTCAAATAGTACAAGTTCGGTTCGTTGTCTTTGATGTCCACTTTATCTATGTTGTAAGTTTTGATCGACCGTGTCGGATCGGTGGCTCATTTCCGAGTGTCTCCTTCGTGTTCTCCCGGCTGGTAGAGGTACCTCACGAGAACCCAGTCGGGTATTTGTTTCTCTTTTCCTTTACGCGATGGTGCAGCCGATTCAGCGTTCACTGATTTCAATTTAATAGCGTCGGCTGTTTTTTTATTGATGAGACGAGTGATTTCGTGATTGATAGCCGACACCACTTGAGGTAGCCTCGCGACCCATTCGGTGTTGGGTTTATTTAGACTTATTTCCTGCACTTTCTGATGTCTGAATAAGCGCTCTGCAAAAGTCCTATTGAATCTCTCGATGATAGCTTGGCTGCGATGAGCTCCGGCCGCGCCACGCCTGACTTGGACGTTGTGCTTGGTTAGTAGCTGTGACACGGCACCCATGAACTCCCGTCCAGGATCGACTTGCAGCTCGGTGGGCAATGTCAGCGGACTGCGCTTGTATATGCGCTCGAACGGATGAGCTACTTGGGTCCAATCTTACGCGCTCAAGGGTTCCGCTTCTTTGTAGCGGCTGGCCACGTCAACGACGGTTAGGGCGTACTTGTATGTTTTACGTCTCACCCTGTCGTGAGGTAGAAACAGGAGGTCGGCTTGGTGAACGCCATTGGGCGTCAACACGTCAAATTTTTCTTCTAGGTACGTAGCGCGGTTCCTGTAGGTAGAATTGCCACAGGGTTTGTTTTTCCAACCACGCTTTGGCTTCATTTTGTGATACTCTTGCTATCTCGGCAAGCTTGTGTATGGCGCTCGCGCCTTTCCAGTATCAACGCAGGCTGTAATAAATGTTTTCAATTATTTTTTTTGATGTCGTGACATTATATATATATATACTAGCCTGTGCAAGAAACTGTGCATTGTCAAAATATTATCGCAGTTGATAAGTACGATAACAATGTCAAAGGTACATATAAACTTTAATGGAGGGATCATGAGACCATAACAAGTCGGGAGAATTTCAATTGAAAAGTCAATCAATGACGTCACGAGTCCACAAGCGGGACAGGGGTCAAACGACCATGTCACAAGCTCAATAACGGGTATGTCCACCATCGGCATTGAGAACAGCAGTGCATCGACGGCGCATAGAGCCTATCAAACGTGCAAGGAAGGCTTGTGGGATGTCACGCCAGATTCTCTCAAGTTCTGTTGCAAGGTCAAGGACGTTATCTGGGGGATGAGGAAGACGGCGTAGACGTCGATCCATCTCGTCCCAAACATGCTCTATCGGGGAGAGATCCAGTGAATTTGCAGACCAAGGCAGTAAGTCAACGTTGTGGTGTTGCAAGAAATCCATAGCAACCCTTGCCGTATGAGGGCGGGCATTGTCCTGTTGGAATGTTAACCCAGGGCCATGACGTTGCAGAAAAGGAATTGCCACAGGTCGAAGAATCTGATCCCTGTAGCCCACACCAGTTAAGTTGCCCTGAACAATCACCAAAGGAGTTCTTTGGCGTGCTGTTATTCCACCCCAAATCATCACGGAACCACCACCAAAGCGATTCCTCTCCAAGACACAGGCCTGTGCATAACGTTCTCCCACGCGTCTATAGGCACGTTGACGTCCATCACTATGGGAAATGTTAAACCTGGACTCATCTGTAAAAACAACATTTCTCCACCAAAACAAGGGTCTGCGGACATGATTTCGGCACCACATTCGGCGAGCTTGCCGATGACGTTATGTCAGGATAGGCCGTATGGCGGGACGTCGTGGTCTGATCCCGTGATGACATAAACGTTGTCGAACTAGGTTGGGATGGATACGGCGAAGTCCTGGGATGGTTCGGGCAGTCATCACTGCAGTCTGAAACCTGTGGCGAAGATGGGTCACCCTTATCCATCTGTCCTGTCTTGGCGTTGTTACACGTGGACGTCCAGAACGTGGCCGATCGATGACGTCATTTGTGTTCTGGTAGCGTCTCACCAGTGCAGAAATGGTGTTCCGGTGGCAGTGGAAATGTGCAGCCACTTGTCGTTGAGACATTGCCCCACGGACCATCCCAATGGCATCATGACGTTGTGCAGACGTGAGCCTTGGCATGCTATGCGTTTCAAAAGCCGTTTAATTTTTTGAACGATCGCAAGGGCAGGGGTTGAGCTTTCCAAAGTGACAGTATTGTGTGGCCTTCATTTGCTCTGTTTGTCTTTCCCGGAATGCACGTGGAACAATGTATTGCACGTCTCAAGGACGAACCCACTGACGTCACGGAACGTGGCACGTGCATGCAAGTTAGATACATGTCACTAATCTCTGAGTTTAAATCCTTATGTGTCTACACAGGTTTGATAAATTTAGATTTAAATTTTTTGTATGCACAGTTTCTTTATGTGCCTAGTATATTTTTATTTGATGTTTGAAAGTGCGAGTCTTGAACAGGGCTTCCTTGAATCTGGCGCGTTTGATTTGTTTCTTAACCACATATTTTTTTCACACCTTTCGCTTTTCTGATTTCATTATCGTCAGCTTTCAGGATGGAAAACATTTTGGGCTTCAAGCCGATGTATTACGCGATCGGCGTACCGGTGCATTCGTCCTTCATCTTGCCGAGCACTTTTTTATTGATAGTGTCATGCATAGGGTGGTCCTTGGGGTAGTCGCTGGTGTCGTACAGGTGTATTTTTTCTTCATGTCCTCGTACACGTCATCGGTTCGAATTTCCATCAGCAGGGAATCCGTGTCCGTGTACAGCACTTCACACCTGACGCCGTACTGTTTCTTCAGTTCGTTGTAATAAAAGTCGTACATCAAGTGTTTGAATAAGTCGAGGATGCTCATCCCCACGTTAACAGGCCGGTTGAATTTGATTTGACAATGCTACCAGATCGTCGCTGATTATTTTGCTTCGGGTGAATGCTGGGCTGGCTATCAGTTTCCTGAGTTTTTCTTCCCCTTTCGATTGAACAAGTTTCACGTTCACACGTTTTCTCAAATTTTCCATCGTCTTACCGAACACCGAGTTGTTCATGAGCTTGTACAGATTTTTCTCGAAATCACTGTTGGCCCGCTTTCGAAAATCCGTGTTCATTCTAATGTAGGGCTCCATCCACAGACTTTGGTCGAACTTGAGCACCCTATGCATTTTCGTGAGTTTCATTCCCAGCGACAAGTACAGTTGCAGGTTGCGATAGTGAACGATATATTTTTTTCTTGTTCATCAAGATGGGTACACGTTTTTCAACGTTGGTCGTTAGTTTATTTTTCCCCAGCAACGTTTGTTGATATTCGGACATCCAATCTGGGTTAACGTTCAAACGTTTGGGAGCGAGTGGATAACTGTTGTGTGATTTGTGTAATTCCATGGGATATTCCAAGTCCACTTCGAGTATCGTCTCGGATGTCCACTCGAATCCCCCGGTGGGTAGATACTGGCTCATGGCCCAGTCGTACAGGTTGTTGGCGTTGAGATAGAGGATATGGGTGGTGGGTTGATTCAGATTATAGTTTTTCACGTACTTGTTGTTGGCTTTCGCGTAGCGTTTGGAGGCCATGGAAATCCCACCTCGCAAGCCTTTTTCGATGAACAGGTGCATGTCGTAATCCGTCAACAGTTTGAGTTTCACACCGGTCTTTTTCAACAAGGCATCCAACGAGAGACCGGGGGGAGGAGAAATACCACGAGGGGTCTAGGCCGTACTGTTTCGAGGCCGTTTTTCTAAATGTCTCGAACACGTCGGCCAACAGGAGTATGTCTGTTTTCAAGTACAGGTCGTGGTAATCACCCAGATTCTTGCAGCCCAGTTTATCCCTTATGTTAATCGCGTGCGAGTAATCGTCCTGGGTGATGGCCGAGTCGGTCAAGCTGCTGTAAAATCGGTTGATGGGAGGCAGTCGTGTCTCGTTGAACTTGACCCAGCTGTCCATGTATTCATAGGGGTAAACGCCCTTCCTCATCAGCTGGGGTTGATAGGGCTCGACTCTCGTAATTTCGAGAAAAGGTAATTGCTCCCGGAAAATGACAGGGCGTAGACTAAAGCCACGCCGACTATCATAGCGAACGTAGCCATTCAATATGTGTTCATGTTACTTTAACAAAAATTCCGGTATGATTCCTTGTTTTACGAGAACGTCCTTGGTGGCCAACGCCATACCCAAATTCATAATTAACATGCCCATATCCTGCACGTCGAAATCGAGTTTGATTGTTGGTTGTTTGAGAATCATTTTTGTTAAACGAGAGTACGGCTAGGCAGGCATGATATGCGTGAATGTTTTTCCTTCAGACATTATGTATATAACAAAAATAAATAAATTTTATAACATAATATGCGGGTTTACCTCTAATTGTGGTTGCGGTGTTGTTTTTGGTGCTGATTGGGGTTTATTATATAAACACAGAATATAATTATTTTTGTGGTGCTTGGCTAAACCACCTCTTCTACCAGCGTCGACCTTTTTAGGATTCTTTTCCTTGGTGACTTGTGTCGGTTCCTGAGCCATTTCATGATCGTCGCGGTTACCGGAGCTAAAAACATGCCGTATTTGTGGTACAACACGCAGCTGACGGCGCTCAAAGTGTGTTCGATGAACGGATCTTTCTCGAGATCTTCCCACAGGTAAAGTCGACGTTCCGGTGGAATGGGAAGGAAGTACGACACTAAGCCGGCGTAGACTTGCCTTATGACAGACCCTATGGTTTTCGTCATTTCGGCGCCAATTCGGGACATACATCTCGCGTACAGCTTATCGATCTCATCGGGAGGCATTTTCTGAATTGTATCGGGAGTGTGGTTGCTACCCAAATATTGTTTGGCCTTGCCGCCGACCGCGAGCTACCAGTTTCTCTCGCTTGTCATCGCTTTTATCATCCGGCACCATTTGTTCGAGCAGTTCGTTGCACTCCATTTTATAATGTAACAAACGATTTTTAAGTTAATAAAATAATATCCAATGCACATGAAACATAGCAAGATGAAAGTTAAGTTACACACGAGGAGAATTTCAAAAGTCGACATGTAATATAAAACTATAAACTTTCATTTGCTAAGAATTTGCTAAGATTTGCTAGGAATTTGCTAGGAATTTGCTAGGATTTGCTAGAATTTGCTAGAGTTTGCTAAACTAAAACACTCGATAAGCAACGGGTTGTTCGATTTTGGCCTGTTTCGTTTCGGCGAGCTGTTTTTTCACTCGTTCACGTTCTAGTTTGCTAGGAATCACGTCGTTTTCTCTCAAGCATTCCTCGAACGAATCCCTGTCCTTGCAGTGAAATAAGGCTACCCATCGCGTCTGTTCCCTGAGGTCTTTCAACACTGAGTTGAATTTCTGCGTTAGCACCCAAACGCTGTGTTTTGCGTGTCGACCAGAAAACGCTAAATACTATAGCATGTCTCTATTTTTTTGTTATCTCTTTATTAGCGCTGCAGTCGTCCAGGATGAACAGCGTCGACTCCCCTTTAAATTTGTTGTGATAAGCTTTCAACAAATCCTGCAGACGTGTTCCCGGATCGACTTTGTGCACGTCCGGGTCCGTCATCACCCAAGATCTCTCCGTGTACGTTTTGTTGATGTGTAAAGTAGGGCAAATAATAACGATGTTATCGAACACGTCCCGATAGTATCCTTCCAGCATGTTCAACACAAAAACGGTCTTCCCACAGCCCGTCTGACCGCAGACGATAGCGCAGTGTGGATCGTGAGGTAGATCAATAAATTGCTTGCATGAATCTTCCATTGTCTATATTAAGTTGCGCGTTCCATAATCACGTACAAATATAATTTTAATTTGCCTTCCTTTTTTCGGATTTTTTGGTGATTTGGATGGTTATCCCCTCGCTGCCATTGTCGACGCGGCGCCCACTGCCGTGCAACCGGTCGTCATCCGTGGATCGCATGTCCAACTACAGTGCGTACTTGGTGGTCAGGTAATCCCCAATCTGCACGGAGGATAGATCCGGTTCTTTCACGGCGTTGGGTAGCTTTTTGATCTCATCCCACTGCTGGTGTGCCCTCATACCTTGGCTGAACAGTTGGTTGGGCACGCCCTCGATGGTTACTTCCACTTTCGTGATTTCGGTTCGTAATCCTCCACAGGAATAATCAAGATGCCTTTCATCGATCGCGCCGGCACGTTCAAGTTGATGTTCCACAGCGTGTCGCTCTTGTCCCGAACGATCGTCCGGTGCCGCAGGACTCGGTCATACAGGATGGACAGCTTTCCCGAGTACTGGTTTTGAACCTGTCGGGCCAGCTCCGGGCTCGTTACCATGTCGAACTCCAGCGAGATGTTGTCGATGGCGTAACTACCAGCATCACCGTTTGGCGTACGCACGACTTTGCTGTAGTCGTTAAACGTGAGTTCGTATTCCAACCGTGAGCCAGCGCGACCTGGTTAAACGGCACGTGTCCCGTGAGCAACTCGAAGTTGAGCGGCATGCAAAACCGGTTCCCATACGCTTCGGCGATGGCTTTTTCGTCCGCCGGGATTTTGTTGAGCTGATCTTGCGTGAAGACGTACCCGACGAGCAACCGAGTGGATTTACTGATACCTTGATATACATCATTATTACGTTCACCCTCGCTTTTCCATAGATCTATATAACAGTAAAACACATCGCTGTCGTCTATACTCAACATCTCGTTGCCGCTGATTTTGATGGTGGTTTTCTTGACGATGGCACGGCCGATATTCCGCACGAGTTCACGTTTGTCGTTGTCGGAAGTCAATGTGATGTTAAACGCCAGTCGAACCGTGCCAGGAACGATAAGGTCATTCCCGCCCAGGTTGGGGAATCGAACCAACAGCGTTTGGTTTTGATCTATCTTGCTCGGATTATTGGTGATAGTCACCGACTGACGCACGGCTTTGACGCCGAGAGGCTCTCTTAATCTTCGAAAAGGATCTAGCTTTCTTCCGTATTGTGACATTATATATATATATAATATATACGTTTAATATAATTAATATAATGGATGATATCGAAATGACCGATTTCACCGACCAGTCTCAGCTGGACACCTCGTTCATGGGTGACACCGTTAGCAACGAACTTTTAAAGCAAACCGTAGACGAATATTACAACACATTGAGGCGAGATAAAAATTATGTCGAACCGTTGGGACGAGACTATTCCAAATTCGAAATTGGCAACAACGGGGCGCTGCAATTGAAAGCTCATCCGGAGGTCGATCTCATGAACAAACACACGAGAAAACCGCTTGCCTTGTCGACACTCGCCAATCGCCGTGGTGGGAATCAACTGATCCGCAACGAATTAAACATGCGAGATTACGGTGGCGCACGGCCCAAACAACTTCCACCGAAGGTCGTTCAAGATCTGCAAAAGACTCGAACCGAACTCGGCGCCACGGCGAGCGCATTGGATCGAGACAATCTGAGAGACATTCAAGACGGACTCGACAACATACTGTCCACGATGAATGAAGCCCCTTACAACCTTCGCGAACTTCGAGGTTTAGACAAAGCCATGCAAACCATGCGCGGATCGCTGGTTAATAACATCGCCAAACTGAACACACTAGACGACCGTATCGCTTATGAGAAGACAAAACTCGAACAAGCGAATGACGACGACAACATGCATCAGGCAGCGTATCGAGGAGAGATTACGCGACTTACAAGAGGAAAGATTGGCTCGAATAGAAGCCGCCTCCACCAACCGAGAAGCCCTTCGATCCCAAATCAGTTGACACCATCGACCGAGTCCTCCATGAGGACACCACGTTGGCCGACAGGATTCGAACTCTGCTCCGGGAACAAGGCATTACCATCGCCAGCATTCTTCCGGCATTGGGCTTCATCATATGGACCATGGTCGTATCGCTGACGGGCGGCAGCGGAGGCACACCACCAACACCATCACCAAGCAGCGGCAGCAGAGATTGGATAAAAAAACTTGGTGAAGCCCTGGCTAAACTTGCAGGTAAAGCCGTCGAAGCGTTTCCGGGAATCCTGGGTAGCATCGTCTCGTGGCTACTGAGTACGCTGTCGAAAACTGTCACTTGGCTCGGCCAAAACCTGCGGGCTTTCATCGTCGCCATGGCGGGTCTGGTGTACGTCGCAGCTAAGGAATTTTTAACTAAATGAGGCACAGTCCAACCGCGATCCCACCGACCACCAGCGCTGTTTTGTGATCGAGGTGTTCTTTATTTTCAACCACCTCGTGTGGCGAAAGGGGCTGTGGTGGTTGTGGCCGAACAACCCTAGGCTTCGGGGATGATGTCACTATGTCAGTTTCACCGGTACTCATCATAGGCGTGATGGTTAAGACGTTGATATCTGGGTTGATACCCAACTTTTGATCGGCGGTGGCGATGACGATTTCGTTGTTGTAGCCCACCACTTTATGGATTCTCAGTTGCATGTCACTCGGAGCCATGTACAATCCCACACCGAACACGTAGTCGATTTTCGACCGGGCGTGTTCCAACACGTTTTGGTAGTGTTGGATGGCACTCAGTAGATCAACTGGAGCATTAACAGCATCCTCAACGTTGAACATGAATTGTTTTTGCGCGTCGTAAGCAGTCCATTTACCCACGATGCTGGAACGCGTTTGCGCTTGTGCACCCACCAGCGCCCACACGTACGTTCAAATCGAATCGCTAAAAAGCATTACACCGGCACGGGTAAACCCTTTCGACGTGTCCAGCATGAACATTTCCCAATCGTCCATGGAGTCTTTGGGTTGCTCCACTTTTTGGACGGTGAAAGCAACACTACCTTTAAATCCATACGATCATCTCGCCATTCATTACTCGACAAAGCAAAGTCCTGACGCAGTAAATCTCGTTTCAGTAAATCATCACTGACTTCTTTCACGGATCGGACGCCATCATATGGAAGACACAAACCGTGTTTCGGACCCGGCAAACGCTAATCCATCTTCAAATGGATTTCGAATTCGTTGCAAATTCGTTCGTATGCCGGTCGATCGTACGGATTGTTCACTGCATCCCAACCTTTGTCCTGTGGAAGCGGAGCACTGATTTCTTTGAGGATACGTCTGATCTGATAGTACATGTGAAACATAACACAGACCAACTAGCGGGCCACACTAAGTGTCGCTCAACGCCAAACCGCACCCCGTTGTAGTGCACCACATGGCGAAATTGAATTGATTCTGCCAGAACTGCATCGGGTTGGGTTGTTAAACCAAGCGTGCACCGTTTTCACATTCGTCACAGAAACCCTGTAATATCTAAACACATCAATAAACTGTGCTCTGAAATGTAACCATCCTTTGCATCGACCACGGTCTTCATGTTCATGAAATATATATCCATTTTAGGGTAAAACACTCCGTGTTTGTACATTTTAAAATTATCATATAATGGGCATATAAACTTTAATATGTACGTAACACTTCAAGGAATAACGAGCGGTGAGTCCGTTCAACTGATGCACGCGATCAATAACACGCACTCTGCGATATCACCTACTACCCGCGATGGACCAACATCAACAGCAGCAACAACAGGTTGTTCGTCAGTAACAAACGTAACCACATAACCGACGGCTACTACAGTGTGTGCTCGCTCAGCTAAAGTCTTCGAACCCGTGGGAGTCGAACTCAAAATTAACGACTCGAACCAACAAAGGAATAAACGTCTTGAGACTCTGCCGGTCATTGGCGAGAACACTCGGGTTGCCGTCGAACGAAATACCCCCAACAAACACTGTCACAGGCATGGAACTACCCGACCTAGTCCCATACCGCGAACTGTGCATTCATCTCGGTCAGCTGAGCACGACGGACAACATTCAAGGTGAATGCACTTCTACGCTGCAATCCCAATATGGCGGCCGTGGTAAGACGTGTTTAACTCGGGTGGAAAGTTAGTCAAACGCAAGTCAGACCGTCTACTAAAGTCCACATATGTGCTAGATAGTATTACCTAGAGGTCCTTGGTATAATTTGACGTATATTTTGTGTTTATTCTCACCAAATGGGAAGAAACAAGGGCAAGGACAAGTCGACAGCCAAAGGTCCGGCGAGATCCGACAGTGAAAAGAGGAAACCATCATCATCTCCTGCTGACAGTATGCCTCCTAAATCTACCAAACAGGATTTAGTGCAAAAGACTTTGGATTTTAAAACCATGGCCGACAACTTTTGTGCGAGCTTCACCTATGACAACAAAATGACAAGAACGCCAACAGCAAACGGACACGGAGAAAACAACAGCTACAGACAATGTAAGTGGAAAACCCTCTTATCTTGACCAGTCTGTGTTCAACTTCATAAATAATGCCGCTACTGATGCTCTAACATCGAAACTTTCCACAGCCTTAATGTTACCCCAACTTCAAGAAAAGTTTCAGACAGCTTTCATGGAGGTTGCAACGGCCCTTATCGCTAAGCACGTTCAAAATATTGTAAAACCACTAAAAGAGAGCTTTGAACAACTTAAAGGTGACATTAACCCCATAAAAGAAGATATCAAAGAGCTCAAGAAACTAAAAGATATTATAGAACCGCTAAAAGGAGAAGTAAAATCTCTCAAACAGCGGGTCGAGGAGAAAATTGAGGATATCGACGGGTGCCGGGAGGAAGTGGAAAGTAAGACTGAACAAATCATGAAACAGAAGAATGAAATAAGAAATATGAAAAGACATGTTGAAGAAAGAACTGACGAACTTGAACAATACATTCGATGGAACTCCATCCGTATCACTGGCGTATCAGAGTCTGAATACGAGGAAATTGACAAAGTTGTGATGGATGTATCAAACACCATTGATGATAGTTTGCCCATGTCAGCTATAGACAGATACCACAGAGTTGGAGAAAAAAAACAGGGAAAACGAGACAGATTATATCGAAATTCATGAACCACTACAGCAAGTACTACATGATCAAACACAGACGACGCCTATCACAAAAATACAAGAACGTGTATATCAATGAGGATTTAACCAAGGCTAGAAGTGTACTGTTCAAGAAGTCGAGAGATGTGTGGAAGAACAAGTGTTTCTCTGGTACATGGACAAGAGATGGTAGAATTTTTGTGGAAGAACAACCAGAGGGTGCGATCCGTGAGATCCAACGTGTTTATGACTTGGATAGGTATCGTAGATAAGTTTGTGATATCTGTTGGATTATCATACGGATTGTTTTGGATTATCGTGGAGTGCCTAAATGAGTAAGTGATCTTGACTTCTTGACTTGGCTTTAACGTAATTCCCACTATGTCAATAGTAGCAAAGATGTATCAGTATCTAGTAGACTAAGTTGTAACAACCACCAGTTTGTTTTGATGTAATAACTACCATTGTTCTGTGGAACCACGTCTCCAGCTGCATAACGATTTTGAATGAGCGTATCCCACTTGCATTGTACATATTCCTGTTGCATTGTATATATATTGTACATTAACTACATTGCATCATACCTTGTCACGGTTCCTCTCCTTTCGTTGCTTCCCCAGTTGTGTATATCCATCATCTATATTGTTTGCTATAAGCGGGTTTCCATTTTTCTCATGTGATTACATGTTACTATCATATTTGTCCTATATCTACCGCTTTAATAACCTATTATACCAAATTTACTATTCTTATACCATTAGTATTTCGAAGATCTGCATTGCCTGAACACCCCCTATCTTTCAGCTATAGCAAAGTCAGTAAATAGATATCGTATACACTTTCATTAGAATGGGTAATGACATAATCCAACATAGAATTGTTATCGGGCTTTTTCATGGAATCACACATCGAGCAAGCTCAAACTTTAAAACATCACGTATAAATCTACTAGATTATTTTACAAGCCTTTTCGGCTCATCATTGTGTATCTTTAGCCTAGAGTGTAAGGCGTGGATTGTATTATGTGCTCTGTGTTTTGTGACAGCATCGTTAGGTAACACCAACGCGCTGATCTTATTTCTATTGTTACTTTTGCTTTCTCGTGACATTGTGTTGAACCCTGGCCCTGTGCATGATGTAACTCAATCATTAGACAAGTCTAACTCATTAATCAGATAAAATTTCATTAAGGCCGAGAGACGCATATATGGGGCAAATTAATCAGCTCCTCACAGCGAGTGACGTGTTTATGGGGCAGGTAATTAGCAGTTTCTCACAGCGAGAGCCACATACAGTCGTCAACAGAAAGCACCTCTTATTCAGCGAGAGACGCACATGTGTGTTGTACTTTTAAAAATCGCACTGTACCTATTATTTCAACCAATTTAGCAGTACTGAGCAAATGTTAGCTTTTCTTACGAGAGATCCCACCTTTAGTATCAATCAGAAGAAGTATTTAAAGTGTTTTGATAACAATTGCTAATCATTATCATAGGCTTGTACAGCGTTTAGCAAATGAACGCATGTCGGCGAGAAAGGGATTATGATGTTTTTACAGAGGTAAGTGCCTGGTACTCTTCCTTGGGAATGGATACTAAAATACTTCGTATGCACCTTGATTGAATTAGATGTAATGGTTTAGAGGTTACTAAAAATTATATTTCCTTCAACTACCTAATAAATAGGAAACAATATACGAAATTTCAAGGACATACAAAGAATTCAAACACAATAGAATAGTTTGAATTTACTTTTAGGCATCATTACGTTGTCATGTTTCATATACTGAAACATAATGTATAAACACAAGTAATTATACATCCAAGCTCGAATAGATTAAACATAATTGAACTTACTAATTTGAAGTTTACTGAATTGTAACTAGTTGTTTTCCATAATCTAAAGTTCGTAATGTTACCTAAGCGAATATAAAGTGATAAGTCGCGCCTTTGCATCGAATACATATATACATGTCAGTGTTATTACAACAATGAAATGTTTTACTACGTTTGTTACAAAAGACAGTAAGTTGGTAATTCAAAACATTGTCACACATGGACAGAAGTAATATCATAAGTTATTACATGTAAGCCATACAAAGGTATTTCAAGCATTTTTGTTCAAGCTGTTGAAAGTTTCATGTTGATTTGAATTGTCAGTTTTCTATGCAATTTACATGAGCATTCTGTAAAACGTTTGTATTTGATCTGTGTAATTATCAAATCCGGTGCAATTATCACGTGTATCAATCAACTCAGTCTCTATTGATCCATCGTCAATAAAAGCTGGATAGTATATCAGTTACGGTATCGATACACATGCGTATAATCATTCAAGCAGATTACAGTAATGAGATAATTGAACGCCTCTTTCGACCTTGAAATAACAGCCTCCGGTAGAATGCATGTGTAGTTACGTCCTTGTTGAAAGGTTTGTCCCGTGACAAGTGTAAAATAAACAGATGCGCTGTTATATCATTGGACATCTTGCTTTATGGAGTCACGCCCCTCTCTGTGATGTTTATACATGCATGCACATCTGTAATCTTATGAACCTCGTTTGCATTCAGTAAAGATATAGGCACGCCCACCTTCATAAATATTGGGGTGGGGGTGTCAACTGCAAGTTTATACACTATAATAATTCAGTATAGTGTCACCTCGTGAATTCTGTAATGCGTGTACTCTAGTTTGGATAGTCATTCGTATCAAGGTGAAGATTATATTTACATGTACAGCAAACCATTATGTTTTATGTACTAGTTGTGTGCATAAAATGTATATGAAAATAAATACTACCTCTACTCAGTGGTTGGATTTCAATCGCTTTGTTTTACTTATCGAAAACACTAAAATGAGGACAAATAAACTCGCCAAAGTGACTATCTACTCCTATTTGTCTTATGTGTATATTTCATACATCGTTACCAGTGTGTATGTTTACAATACACAAACTGTTACATGATAGCTTGAGTTGATAAAGCCGAAACCCAGCATATCGACTGGTCAAGGATATAGCCAATAACCAATCTCTATCCAAGCTGCTGAGTGACCAAACGTGCTCTTCAGAAATTTCGCCCACGCCCCATCACCTGTCCTTTCCTCTGTGACAGGTATCTCATGATACGATTGGTCGCAGATAACATATGACCAGCCACTACATTGAACAGTTGAGATACCGAACGTTCTATTCGGGAAATTTGATGACGCCCTATCACGTGACTCTTTGTTTTATGTCTATGCAAGGAATATGTAGTATACATTTTGTATATGTATGTTTGTATGGTCACGTATGTTTTCTGCATTAAATCTGTATGAAATAAAGTGCAATGCTATGAATGTGCTTTGTGCTAGTCACAGACTAGCGTTATAGTACTTTCATTAAAATAATTCGTAAACACTAGAAATGTATCGGCAAACCGCTATTTTCGTCGAAGATTATAAAGTATGAAAGTAAATTCTTCTTTACAGTATGTCATTGTCATAGATGTTTTGTAAATTTAAACCTCACACAATGATATAAGAGAGAGAATTTGTTAACGTGTGTCTCATCTGTTACATACAAAGAATACATGTGTATGCATATTGTGATAAAATATAAATGTACAAGCCGACAAAAGGTCTACAAGAGAAACTTGCAATAAAATTACATAAAGCTTGCAATACACGACATGTATTCACACCTGATTTCTTTCAACATATATCTTTACGACACAATTAAACAATCAG
The DNA here is from genome assembly GCF_003918875.1 of Haliotis rubra. Taxonomy (NCBI): domain Eukaryota; kingdom Metazoa; phylum Mollusca; class Gastropoda; order Lepetellida; family Haliotidae; genus Haliotis; species Haliotis rubra. Next base: position 29,612 of record NW_025767001.1, read on the forward strand.
GACTTGTTTGTACGACTAGACAGTTTCCTGTGATCCCCGAAACCTGCCAGGGAAATCAGGTGTGACTAGCACTAATTAGTCTCGGCACAGAGAGTGGGCAATCAGCGAGGGCTTCCAGGTGTTGAGTAGTGATGGGTCTCCCGGGCTTAATGAGTTAATCAGTAACGATATTGACATGTTTGACAGTGGCGTTATTGATTTCAGTAGTGACATAAGTGATCACAGGGGCACACTGGTTGCCATTAACACAGCTATCTCCATGTCTTTATGTTATACCAGAGATGTATGGTGTTATGATAAAGGCGACTATGAGTTATTGAATAGATATATAACCAATGCTGATTGGAATTGTGTGATAACAAACACAACTGATATCGATGAAGCAACAGATGTATTTTATGATCATCTAGGAAGGTATATTAAGGAATGTATTCCATCTAAAAAGGTAACGATTAGACCAAATGACAAACCTTGGTACAATTCGGAAATACGACGTGAATCAAGAAAACGTAATAGGTTGAGAAAAAAGGCAAAAAAGAACTAACAGATGTGAGGATAAAGTGGCATATCGTAAACAACGAAATAAAGTTAATAACATGAAGTGTTATGCAGAGAAACAGTATTTTTCGAACCTTGATGAATTTATATCTGAATTGAGCAGAGATAACAAAACCTCATTTTGGAAAGTACTCAGAAGGCTAATCAAAGAATCAGGAGCTATGAACCCTATTCCGCCATTACGATCTAATGAATCTGACGAGAGTCCAAATATATTTTCAGACTTTGATAAAGCGGAAGCATTAAACTCATACTTTGCGTCTATTTGTAAATTAGATGATAAAGACAAACCTCTACCCTTATTTGAAATTCGTACATCTAGTAGGCTCAATCACATTGTAGTAAATGAACGTGAAATTGCTGATATTATTAAATGCTTACATGTTAACAAAGCGAGTGGACCTGACCGTATAAGTCATAAACTATTGAAATGTATTGCAGAATCTGTCAGTAAACCATTGTGTTTTATATTCAATAAATCGTTATCTTCAGGTACCTATCCTAATAGATGGAAAGAAGCTCATGTCATGCCGCTTTATAAAAAAAAGGAGATAAATCTAGTTGTAGTAGATAGGTGAAGAATTACTTAAATGGATACACTGTTACATCAGTGGCAGGACTCAAAAGGTGTTTTTAAATTGTTCATTATCAAATCCCAAATCTCTTGCACCCGGGGTACCCAGGGATCAGTCCTGGGCCCCTTTCTGTTTATAGTATATGTTAATGATATTGCCGATGAACTAGATTGTGCTGCACGCTTGTTCGCAGATGATACATCAATGGGATTTTCATCTATCAATCACAGGCTTATGCAAGAGACACTCAATAAGAACCTACGATATTTATCGTGCTGGGCAAAACGTTGGCTTGTGACATACAATCCCAACAAAACAGAAGCTATACTTTTCAGTCTTAAGAATAATAATACAATTCTAAATTTAGAATTTGAAACTCATTGTGTACGTTTGGAAAAATCTCATAAACATATTGGAGTAACATTTTCTTCTGATTGTAAATGGAACACACATATTGATAACATTGTAAAAACAACGTCCTTGATGGTTTCATCAATGAGAAAATTAAAGTTTATGTTAAACAGAGACACTCTTAATAAGATTTATATTGTATTCATAAGACCACATCTTGAATATGCTTGTGAATTGTGGGATGGTTGTTCGGTAGATTTAACCGATAAAATTGAAAAAGTTCAGTTTGAGGCCGCCAGGATAGTTACTGGTTTACCAAAATATGCTACTAGAGATACTCTGATAAATGAAACAGGTTTGCAAATGTTAAAAGAAAGAAGAAGATGTCGTAAACTGTCTTTATTCTATAATATCTACAACAAAAATGCTCCATCCTACCTTTGTGATCTTATGCCGCAAACTGTTGAATCTAGGACAAATTATAATCTTGGAAACATTCGTGATCTTTCCCTGTACTATTCCCGCACAAATCTCTACAGTCAATCATTTTTCCCATCATCTGCACAACTTTGGAATAATCTCCCTTTATATGTTAGAGAATCAGTTTCCCTTAAAAGTTTTAAATCGCATATAAGCTCGCGTAAGTCAAAAGCACCAGGATATTTCTCATTCGGTAATAGAAAACTCAATGTAATTCATACCCAGCTAAGATATGCAAATAGTAGATTAAATGGTGATCTATATAGGATCGGTCTCATAGAGAATCCCGAATGTAATTGTAAATTTACCTGTGAAAATTCTCAACATTATTTTATGGAATGTTCTTTGTATTCTGTTATCAGACAGGAAATGTTTCAAAATATTAGCGGAATTTGTAACATTAAAGCACCAACAAACCTAGACGTACTATTAAATGGCAGTGCAGATCTTCCGTATAGTGACAATACTCACATTTTTAAAGAAGTTCAAAAATATTTATCAAATTCCAAAAGGTTCAGTGATTGGATATAATGTGTATGATCTAAATAATTCATGTATTCATTGTATTGTATATATCATTTTGTATATATCTTTCTATCCCTGTACATATAGTTTGTTTCACTTTTGCATGTAAGCACTGTAAATAGGAGAGGGTTTCACTAAGTTGGCATAACTTGTACCCAATCCATTCTCTTGAATAAATATGTTTAAATCAAAACCGCGAACTGTGCATTCATCTCGGTCAGCTGAGCATGACGGACAACATTCAAGGTGAATGCACTTCTACGCTGCTGAGAGCCGTACCGGTGAAAACGGAAAAGTACCACGACGGCAGAACAAGAAATTAACGAGAGGTCCATCTCGGAAATAAAAATATGTATTTTAGATATACAAACCATCCTACTAATATAGGGTACCTCAGCATAACGCTGCACATACGATAATGACTAGCGCCCACGGCCCAGGAACGCGATTAAGAAAATGTGCCAACCTAGCGATCTCCGACCTCGGGGACACTCGTGGATTTGACGAACCAGGAATAGACTGTAAACTGTACGCCTTGCAACTGAAAAATAACATTTACAAACGCGTTGAAGTCCCCGCCGGTGGATCCGACAGTAATTTAAGTGATATCGTTGATACCGCAGGAGCGAACAGCAACACTCGGTACGACCTAGTCCACAGCGGTGAGGATAAATGGATGATATACCCAGCGTTCGGTGGCAAACCACGATCGTCGCTCGAAACAAGCAGTACAGCCTCGTCTTCACCGACGACAACAAATGGGGTTTGGTACAATCTCGAACCGACTGGTTTCTCAACATCACGCTCGGCTCTCCCTACGTGTTCACAGAAAACAAAGACCACTACCTAAACAAAGTTGTGAACAACGGAACCCTGCTCGTGGCTTACGTCCCGACAGAGACGCAGTGTGATCATCAGCGCACTCTCGAGTACGACATCCCACATGCTATCGAGTAAACCTGGGACGCAAAACGTTGGATTGCTAATAGTGTCTGAATTCGACAACGTGGCCGACATCCTGGAAAATATACCAGAGAATTCCACGCTGATCATCCAAGTCTACCTCGGTGAACCATCATCACGTGAAGTCGAAATCGTGAAAGGAATCAAACTCCGGTGGACCAAACAACAATACAATAATACCACGTTTGCTCTGTTTACGTGCGGGTGAACATCGATTCCCACACCAGTCTGCAGGGAGTCACCGTGACCGTGGAAGACACGATATCACTCACCAAAATTTTCCTACCCGACAACATACATTTCATGGGGTTGAAGTGCACACCTGAGAAATTATCAGAAAAACAATTGGAAACTATTTTATAACATTTTATATAAGCAATGAACAGTTGTCACCCAAACATCACACTCGGTGATCTAGGGGACACAGAGGGATTCTATCAGCACGGCAGGGACGACATCTTGTACATCATGCGCTTAAAAGATAACAACGTGTATGAGCGGGTGGCTCTGGCAGACTTTAAAGAACCCGAATGGTTGATCAACATGACCCTCACCGCACCTTACATCTCTTTAAACAAAAATAGGTATGTCTCCGAAATTAGGAACAACGGCGTCTTTCTCGCGTCTTTCATTCCGATTTATGAGGAGATAAGAGTTTCCCAAATACCAAATCACACGAGCAACATGTTAGTTTCAAACGTGGATTCAAATTTAAGGTTCGACTTACCCGATGACCTGTCAGATTCTATGACTATGAAACCAGGCTCCACACTCATCATAGAAGTCCTTCTCGGAGACGCTATTTGGGGTTCAGGCCGGCAACTTTTACTTGGGTTGACAATGCATTGGGAAGACACATGGGAGAGTGACCGACGTTGCCTTATCGTCATACAACTGAGCTCGGACTCCTCACTGAGATTCATCCCCCACTTCATAACCCGCTGGGGGGTTCGTATAGACCAAAATTTACCGATTAACCTTTCCCAGATTTTCCTGTACGAGAATCTAAACCTTATAAGCCTCAAATACATTGATCGACTATTAAATAAAACACAATTAAAATATTATCTTATAAAATATATATATGTACACAGGATGGGGTTGTACCCAGTCGTAGAAGAAGTAACAAAAACACTGGAAACTGTAGACGGATTTCGTTTGAGCCAGTTATGTGACATAAAACGTCAACTAGAACAAGATGGCGACACAGAAAGCATTATGTAAGAAATACCATAGAGCTTTCAATTTCGTGGATGGGGTTGATACCTCCCTTATGGCAGCCAGTATGGGATTAGGTGCGGTAGGTGTCGGGTTATTGTCCACCATTGTAGCCGCACCTATAGTGCTAGACATTGAAATAACAGCTGGAGTGTCAGGGTTGGTGGGATTGGTGTTTAAGTTTGTATCTCGCAAATTACATCGTAAAGCATTGAAACACAACGAAATTAGAATTCTAGCCAGCAAAGTTAAACACAATAGCCGATCATATTTCCACCGCACTCACGGACGGTAAAATCTCAGAGGATGAGTTTCGTTTGGTTCTCTCTGAACTCACAAAATATCACAGAATGAAACAAGAGATTCGAACCAAGTCTCGTAACAGCACTGTCATCAGCGAAGACGAGAAAAAAAGTACATATGAACAAGGGATACAACAAGCCCAACAAGCCTTCATTACGAAAACCAAAGAAATCATAGGAGATTCACATTAAATTGTTCGTCGAGATCAACATTATATAGGTTATTGATATGAAACAACATAGCCGAGTGACCAGGAAGTGTTGGCTTGCGTCATAGTGACTAGGAAGTTGGCTGGGTGAGCTTGTGGGATTTCAAAAGTGGTATACACACTAGCGGAAAGAGATTAGGGCCTGTTAAAAGCTTTATTTCATAAATAAAGCTTTACAGAGGCTTTTGTCAAAAGTGATCTCGTACCGCAATTCTATATACTACTGCTTGCATTGTTTTACTCCTTTCATTCGTTGAAATGTGGTAATCCCAAACTCTATTTTCAAGTGTCACGTGATTCGTTCTTCTTACTAACTACAATAGGTTATTTCAAAGTACACTTGCGCATACAAAGACTCGCATCATTTCCAACTGGGTTGCCCGCCGTGATGTTGCTGGAATATTGCTAAAAGCGGCGTAAAACCAAACTCAGTCAGTCAGTCCAACTGGGTTGGCAAGATCCGGGAACCGCCACACTGGACAAAGTATACAAGGAATTAAGAAAGCAAGGTGCAATGTATTTCACATCCTGTAAGTATATAACAATGGCATATAATAATCTGTTTCCTGCAAGCTGTTTTTCTAAAATGAACAAAATGTGAATTTACGACATTTATAAACTTGTGTGCTTCCTATACAGTGATTATTTAAAATAATGTATTTCACATCCTGTAAGTATATAACAATGGCATATAATAATCTGTTTCCTGCAAGCTGTTTTTCTAAAATGATCAAAATGTGAATTTACGACATTTATAAACTTCCGTGCTTCCTATACAGATAATATTTCAAATGACAAAAATTCACAATGAAAACAATTTCTTAGGGCTTTGTTGCCACATCATGATTGTCTAGTTGTGATTATAGACTCTAGTTTTGAACGACTTTAACACAGATTGTGGGATCAGCCCTCACCACGTGGAGATTGCTCGTGTGCCACTAGCGATTGTATGCATTATGAGGCATTTATCTAAAATGAACGGATATATGAGGTTGGTTGGTTTGTTGTTCAAATATTCAGCAATATTCAGCGGTCTGTAAAGAATCGCGTTTGGCCCAGACAATCCAGTAATCAACAGCATGAGCATCGATCTACCCATATTTGATACGATATGTGTCAACCAAGTCAGCAAGTCTGATCACCCGATGCCGTTAGTCGCCTCTTACAATAAGCATGGGTTACTGAAGACCAATTCTAACCCGGATCTTCAATTTTATTTAAAAAACAATGATTAAACGAGAACCAATTTTATTAAATGGTCCTTTATAGAAGATGATTAGAAACATTGATCCCTTGTGATGGAAAAATCATTACAGTCAAGCACAACATTGCACTGAATTAACAATTATGGTGAAAGTACGAGGATGCTTGCACTTCTACTACCAATATAAGGTTTGAACAGTAAATCCAGATAAAGTTGACTAGTCACGCAACATTCCACGGATGCATTGTGGGACTGTGGACATAGACCCAGTCAGCGAACAGTGCCGTGTGGTGGTTTAATTGTGATTCGAGCTGAGACATTTATCCGTTGAAAAAAGTTGATGTTAGCCGAGTGAAGTACTACAAACCAGGAACCGGGGTGCTACAGAGTAGTTTACTGCAGGAGACTTTACATCGAGTCGTCGGTTGCCAAGGGTACGTTGATTACGTGGGGGCAGACAAAGATGGCGTAGTGACGTCAATACAGTGTGACGTATTGCAAAATGTGTACTTCAAGTGTACGAGAAAGTCCGAAAACAAATGGACATAATTGTTCCAAGCTGTGGTCAGAAAAAGCAAGGGTATCTTATGCTGCAGGTTGTCATAATGCTGTTTTGGTCACACATGGAGGGATGATGTAAATCCAACTAGGGTCCATGCAGGTAGCAAAAGTACTGTAAGTCACCATGGTCGCTGGTATGGTGATCTACCTATAGTTGTTGGCGATCTATAGCCTGTTTTTATGCTGTATCGTCCTCTGTAGTTAAAGTATTTAGATTTCATTACTAGTTTTAACTATATATATCTGTGATAGTCTAGTTAGTTTTACTGTCCTTTGTCGACAGATTTTTAAATTGATTACCTTGTTTTCATCGCTATATGGCTGTAATATTGCCGATGCGATGTAAACTTTTATCTCACTCACCCATTGGTCACAAATGGACATCATTGTTCCAAGCTGTGGTCAGAAAAGGCAAGGATATCTTATGCTGCAGGTTATCATATAATGTTGTTTTTGTCACACATGGACATCACTGTTCCAAGCTGTGGTCAGAAAAAGCAAGGGTATGTTATGCTGCAGGTTATCATATACAATGTAATGTTGTTTTTGTCACACATGGACATCATTGTTCCAAGCTGTGGTCAGAAAAAGCAAGGGTATCTTATGCTGCAGGTTATCATATACAATGTAATTGTTCAAGCTTTGGTCAGCAAGGGTAATGGACATCATTGTTCCATATGTGGTCAAGCTGTGGAAAAAGCAAGGGTATCTTATGCTGCAGGTTTATCATATACAATGTAATGTTGTTTTGTCACACATGGACATCATTGTTCCATGGTGTGGTCAGAAAAAGGAAGGGTATCTTATGCTGCAGGTTATCATATAATGTTGTTTTTGTCACACATGGACATCATTGTTCCAAGCTGTGGTCAGAAAAAGCAAGGGTATGTTATGCTGCAGGTTATCATATACAATGTAATGTTGTTTTTGTCACACATGGACATCATTGTTCCAAGCTGTGGTCAGAAAAAGCAAGGGTATCTTATGCTGCAGGTTATCATATACAATGTAATGTTGTTTTTGTCACACATGGACATCATTGTTCCATGGTGTGGTCAGAAAAAGCAAGGGTATCTTATGCTGCAGGTTATCATATACAATGTAATGTTGTTTTTGTCACACATGGACATAATTGTTCCAAGCTGTGGTCAGAAAAAGGAAGGGTATCTTATACTGCAGGTTGTCATGAAGTTGGTTTCCTCACATATGGGCATAATTTGTCCATGTTGTAACAAAGACCATCATGAACTGGAAATTTGATGTACATAGAATAGAACATCTTGCTGTGGTACAAGAAGTATTATGTCATGCTCATGTGTTTGTTATCTTGGATAGTTACTTCAATAAATTTACTGAGTTTTGGACCCAAAATACATAATGACTGATGTCCCGAGTGTAGAGAAAAAAGGTCTCTTGGGATAATTCAAGCAATCTTGATCATTGGTAACAACCTAGCAATTAGCTTAAGTAAATATTTGGAAAAGGTCGCATGACTTGTGAACCATGTTACCAAGAATATACATCTATGTGATCTCAACTTTTTGCTTCAACGCCTTTTGTTACTAGCTGGAAGATGGTAAATAATTAAACATTTGGATACACAATTATCTTTGCCTTTTCTAATTATGTCAACTTTTCTCCTTAAGAGTTTTGAGTGTCACTTTAGAAGTTGTGACGGGAAACTCAATATAGTTTATTGATGACAACTTCAGTGTTCTGCTGTGTTACCAAGCTTACCGAAACGTGGCAAAATATTAGAAAGAACTTGCCATCCATACACTATACAACCTTTACCTATTCTTCAGGACTGATGTCTGTTATGTACGAGTGTTTATGAAAGGAGAATGAGCAACGTGTGTCCGATATTCTCTTTGTGAGTTTCTAATGAACTGTTACAGAAAATCAATTATAAAAAACTAACCAAAACAAGCATCACGTAGAAAGTAGTTTTGATTTTGTAACTCGGTGAAAACAAACCTAAATACCATTTATCCTCAGACTGGCGGATGTTCCCGACAGGGCGCCGCCATGTTTAAAAATAAAAAAAATCTGTTAGAATTAATGAGATTATAGTTGTTTTTTTCATCAAGTTAGATAATCAAGACTACTTTCTACTCGTAGTTAAATATGTATTGGAATCATAACCAAACGGATTTTGCATGACACAACTTATAACATAACGATTTCTTCCACGGAAGCGAGGTGGGGGTCGAAGTCACAATACTGCGCGATAAATTTCTTGCTACATTCCCATGGTTAATGTCCACTCACCAGTATGTAGATACTAGTCAATGTGCGTCTTTATATTTGGTCTTATAATCCTAATTAGTTTATTATCATACTTGTATGCATTTTGAAACTAAATAAAAAGCAGACGATCTGCTGATACTTATAGTGAATTTATAACAGAACTGTAATATCTAGACATTTTATAGTTTGCCAATGTGAATCATAATTCGCACACACCCTAGTGCATGTTGTCTGACTCATTACACTTCACGGCGAAAACAATGATTCTGTTGAATGCTACGACAAATGAATAAAATCAAAATGCAAATATTAAAATTAAAACAGATTAAAGTTATAGGAACAATATCAGGCCATTACCTTGTTCGAGGAATGTATCCATCAATATCCACAAACTGTTCCAAACGATGTGTCTTTTTAACAGTTTAATATACGAAAAAGTGATAAATCTTTTCAGGTATTGGTGTATAGTCTCATTGGTCACCCAAGATAGCACACCTGGCAACTAATTGCATAATGTCCGCCTTTCTTTAAAAACAGTAATTTAGTTAGCCAATAATGGGCAATCAATCAATGTATTGCCGGTTAATCCTTTGAACGAAGGACGTTGTTTTTACGCAGACACCGACACGACAGAGTGTATTCAGTATAGATTAGTAAATCTACATACATAAACACTACCTTTTGACAATTCCGCTGTGTGAGATAAAAGTAATTAATCAATCAGCGTGTTATCGGTTAATCCTTTGATCGATGTTTATAATGTTGAATATTTACTCCAGACACAAGAAATGCCAAATGGGAACCTTTGTCGGGTAATCTAAGTGTGTTACCACTAATTATACCTGTTATAAATTCATTAACTGACCATCAAGTGAATGATGACAAATAACATGTGTAGGTTTATACCACCTAACACGGGTTACAACAAGGGAGTATTAATTGCTGTATTGGATGTGAAAACTTATGGGCCGACACTGTTTTGAGAATACAAACAGATTTTAACATGACATGATTAAATATCGAGGTAAAAAAACACAGAAATGGGATCGATTTGGATCAGTCATTATACAAATAGGGCCTAACGACACCAATCGATTTTGACAGAATCGTCTATGAAAACAAGTTGTAACTCGGAAACTAGGCAAAGCAGGAGACAAAATTAAATGACAGTAGATTGTGAGAACATATAAAAGTGAAGAAATCTGTATGAAAGGTTTATCTTTAGTGGAATGCGAAATAATGATAAGGTGTTTTCAGGAGGGACAAAAAACGGAACATCAGTATATGAACCGAACAAAACTTAAGTTCTCGTTATCTGATTCAACTACAACGAACGTAAAATATCCTTTGCCGTTGTACATGAACTTGTATCATTAATAGCTCACTCTCCAGGGTGCGTACCCACTAAACAACAATTGTCGGGGGATTCTGCACAATTCCGAATAATTTCCTTAAGGCAACATTTCAACTGTGGATTGTGTTCAAATTCAAAATCTCTGTAACAGCGTGACTCTCTGCATAATATTTTATTGTTAGGTGTGTATTCAGGAGAAATATCATTTCTTCATCTTTTCCTGGCACTCACAGGCCGCTCAACAGTGCAACTATTTCTGGACCATCCATATACGTAACCAACAGTTGTCACGCCTCTAACTCACATTTATTCTGAATAAATACAAAAGCAAAGCTAAAAAGATCAAGCAGTAAACTCGACGACATTTAGATGATAAGGTCACCCAGTTCTTACGTCCTCCTGGGGTTAAAAAAGAACCGTTGGTCTTCGTAAAGTTACAGAAGAAATAAAGAAGCAAACTGTTGTCTCCCCCTACCACTCCTCATCAGGTCTATATCTACATTCGCTTGAAAATACTTGCCGGACCGTCGTCACCCTCTATGTTATGAAACAACGAGCAAGTCTCGCCAACAAAACCGATTGCTGCACAGAAGACGTCAATCCGGCAAATGTGCATACAGTCAAGGAAGATGGTTGAGCTGAGCGTCTCCAGGTGACCCAGCGTGAGCCCGGATGATGACATGCGCACAAAGGTCTGGTCGTACCCACATTCGCCATAAACGCGGTTCGTGATGTTTTGTTTCAGAAAGGCAGCAGCGACTGAAAGTAAAAATGTTTGCACAAACATGTCATTTATAAATACATGTATTTATAAGATTATATGGACAGTTATTTTACAATTTTTCGAAACTCATATCACAAATATTATGCCATGTTGAATCGGTGGGTCTAAATAGTAAATATACACTCAAGCATAACTCATGAGTGACTATGAGCTTACTGGTCCAAGTGGCGTTGAATCCCCGTTTCGTGAAGCTACTATCGCTGGTGAATTGCAGGCGGTAATAGTTGGAAGGCTGCATGACGTACCCAGATTTCCCACCACCCAGAAAGGCAAGCAGGCTTCCATAGGCATCGTATACCTACAAACATGTACACCGTATGTGTGGTAGTCTGAACATACTGACGGAAACAAATAAAGGAACACTGGAAAATTCAAGCTTACCAGTTTTCATCACCCGCTTTCAATAGCGCTGTTGGAGGAAATCTGAGAATAAATAAACGAACACCGCCATGAAATGGTGTTCCCTAATTTATTTCCCTCAGTATATATTCGACAATGAGATCACATTATTATCAACTAAAAGAATATTGATCATAAAGACGAAATCGTGAACTATGTAGTTTGGTGTGCTAATCAGTCTTCTTGACATGTTGCGGTATACAATGTCAACATTGGGAAGCTTTAATTAAAGGGAAGCCTTTTACCTCGGCACTTAAAATTATGGTACTAATTTCTCTCAAAATGCCTTCTCTCGCAATAAAAACACCATCTCCTCAGAAAACGATGGACCAATGAAGCTGAAACATCCAATGATGAAACCTGATGGTTCGAGGGGTTCGAATCGACCGCCATACAGCCATACTCAAAATATCATTTCTACGAAAAAACACCCACACGGCAAGTAAAATCTACACAGCAGTTTGGGAAATTTAGGACACGCTTAATCTCAAATGCTTGACATTGTGAAGATTTAGTGAAAGGGAAGTGGGTATTCGAGTGTGGTCGGGGATCTACTAGAACAGTACAGTTATCCAGTATTGTAATCAACAGTGTGTAGGATTATACAAGAGGGACAAGCTTATGCCTCTCTCATCTTAAATTTGGGGATATGTTAATTAAAAACAAATTGAAAATTACGTATATGTTTTATGAGAAAATTATTACCTGTAAAGAAAAGTATTCCATTGTATATGCTTTACGGTGAAATAGGTAGCGTCCAACTTTCTGTTGGTGTTAAAACTCGGGTCTAAATTATGTACAAACAATTCATCTAAGTTTCCTTTAATCTTTTGTTCTAGACATTATGGTCCTTACTTCTGATATTTCATTCTCTACCGCCATTCCGATGCCACTGCTACTGAATTTGTACCTTCCCTCTATTTTTTTCTGCCGTTGTAAGTTCTACATTAAATAATTCATTCAAAATATAATTGTATCAAGCTCCGCCCTTAGGCAAATCACGAACCGTGTGTGTGTGTGTGTGTGTGTGTGTGTGTGTGTGTGTGTGTGTGTGTGCGTGCGTGCTTGTGTGTGTAAGAGAGAGAGTGATACATATTCGTAATTCAAGTCATATGTGCGTGGTAAGTGCCTCCCGCAGCAGAGAATGTGTATTGTATTTAACTCTATCTTCTAATCGCCAACGATTTGTTGCTTTAGAATGTAGTTTGTCATTGATTGTACTTGCGCATATTCCCTCCGAGTAAAAGTAGCAGTTTTGAGATATAGTAATATGAACTTAATCAAGGCTAATCAGCTCACCGATACCAGCCATCTCATAAATGTTATTTATTTATTCCACTAAACATTTGTGTAGTTTTTACTATGTTCGAGATTTCTATCTTTGCTACCAATACCCTCTCTTCTAAGTTCACATATCCGCTTATATTTATGGACACTGGACCTTGATGTTAGTTACTTGATCTACGCTTACCCTGAGCTCTATTATTCAGGTGACGTTTATCTATAATGGGTGCTGCATTCCTGTTTTGCATTTATATTGATTCGATAGAGTTTGGGTACATACCTCGACTGCGTCAAAGTTTTTCTCAACCTGAAAGTCCACAAACACAAGGCGGATCAACGTAGTTCCAGCGTCGATGATGTAGGTGCAGTTTTGGTCGTTCTGGTATTTATCTGGGTAAAGAGGGGAGGTAACTGTACCATATGTTCCGGTTCTGTTCTCGCCACATTCCTCCTAGGAAAAGCACAACTATAGAAATAAAGCTCATGATTGAAGCATGTATAGGTATATGGTGCCGTGGCCAAGTCGTCTAAGGAGTTGTGTTCCTTGACGAACGTCGGAAACATATGATTGTCAGTTCGAATTCCGTTTCGACCCAATTATGCTTCTGGTATTTTCATCACCATAACCGTGCTCAGGGGGTTCACCAAACCAAAGAGTTATACTTTCTTCCTACATAAAGTACCCGTGAAGATCCGTGTTAGAATTGGTCTTCAATAACCCATGCTTGTCGTAAGAGGCGACTAACGGGATCGGGTGGTCAGACTCTCTGACTGGGTTGACACGTGTCACATATCGCAATTGCGTAGATCGATGTTCATGCTGTTGATCTCTTGATTGTCTGGTCCAGACTCGATTATTTACAGATCGCCGCCATATAGCTGGGATATTGCTGAGCGCGGCGTAAAACTAAACTCACTCACTCACTCACTCCTACATAAAGGTGTCCTTTGTTTGATTTGAGTCATTACATTCACCACAGACTCGAAAGTAAATAAGGTTAAGAGGTATAGTACGATTCGGAAAAGAACACGACTACGTGTATCGGTCTACCCTGACTGCAATACCTGAACTGTTTGACTGCTCATATGCTATGAAAAATAGATTATAGTAAAATTAGCATCTGTTGTGAAAATATCTAGCATGACAGTCTTTGAAGATCCGGGCTATAATTGATCTTCAGCGGAAGGTCAGGCTCGCTGACTTGGTTGACATATGTCATGTATCACAATTGCGTTGATCGATGCTCATGATGTTGATCACTGGATTGTCTGGTGAGGTATTTACAGACTGCCGCCATATAGCTGGAATATTGCTTAGTGCGGCGTAAAACTAAACTCACTCACTCATTCACTTATTATAGCAATATCAAGACATGTGTATATCTGCAATATCCTTGACCACCCCAGCTTTATGACTGACTGATTATATTGTATTTTGTGTTCTTCTGCTCTTTGTGGTAATGAAGGAAATAAAGTATATCTCAGCTGGTACCAATATCTTAGCTATCAGCGCAAAAACAATGGTATGACCCGAAAGATATCACACAATTATATTGGAGGAAACAATAGTATGACCGGAATATATTTGCAAAAGAACAATAGCTTGGCCGGGAAGACGACACTGTATTATATTGGGGCGAATGCATCTGTATACCCGAAAAGATATCACAGTATTATACTGAGTCAAAAATCAATAACATGACCCAAAGGATATCAGTATTCTACTGCGTCAAATAACCTAGTATGACCCTAGTATACTGCTTCAAAAATAATAGTATAACCCAAAAGATGTCACACTATTATTTTGCGTCAAAAACAATAGTTTGGCCCAAAAGATATCCCACTATTATATTGGATAACAAACAATAGCATGTCCGTGAAGATATCACACTATTATATTGGGTCACAAACAATAGCATGTCCGTGAAGATATCACACTGTATTATATTGGGCCACAAACAATAGCATGTCCGAGAAGATATCCCACTCTTATATTGGGTCACAAACAATAGCATGTCCGTGAAGATATGATACTATTATGTTAGGTCACAAACAACGGTATCCCCCAAAAGATATCACAGTATTATATTGTTGCAAAAACAACAGTATAGCCAGGAAGATATCTCATAGTTTTATATTGGGACAAAAGCAATAGAACGGCATCAAGGTTGAAATAGTAAAGGCTGTATGCCACATGGCTATTTTTAATTCAAATTAAAACATTGAGACTGTGCATAACAGATGCTTCCAAAATGGCCTCCAAAATGTTAAACCATGTGTAACATATTCCTGTTATAATTCATATGAAAGCTTATAAAAAGCAAATCCATAAAAGTGAAAGTATTCCTGATCCCTGGCCACAATTAGCCATAAGGATTTGTATCAAGTTACTGGAGTGTTTATACTTACCTGACACATGATGTGTAGCATGGGGAACAGGAGAACTATACACGTCTCGGATAGCTGTAGAGTGAATTTCATGTTCTCCTTCTAGACCGGAGCCATAAACAGATACATCTGTACAACCCAAAGTAGTCAAACAAATACCCGATAATCAGTCTGTCTGTAAGTGGAAATCCATAAACTCCATGCTTGAGTTTATGTTTTGTTTCCATATAAGGGCTGTATGCATCAGCTCGTCCACACAATCGTCTATGGATTAAACAAGGCATGCCGACATTGATTCCAGTGTTTGTGTACATTTCAAGGCAGTTGCTTACTTACTGCTTTTATTGCCTGTATGTGAACTTACAGACAGACCAAGTTTAGTTTACGCCACTTTTAGCAATATTCCAGCAATATGGGCACCAGAAATGGGCTTCACACAGAGTACCCATGTGGGAATCGAACCCGGGTCCTCGGCGAACTCTTTAACCCCTAGGCTGCCACACCACCCACCCACATATAAGTTGGCGGGGGTTCCAGGGTTGTGGATGGAGACAACGCAATAGTGAAGACTATGAAAATTGAATAATGTTTTAAACGATAAACATCGTTTATGTATTTTTCATCCATGTATTTTTACAACAGTCCGAATCAATATTTTTTCGAACATTTTCTGGGACAATGTAAAAATGCAGTTATCTACAGTGATGCACTGCGCTATTCTTTCACAGCTGGAATATGCCACTATTGCATGTCTTCCGAGCTGGACTCTCCATGCTTTGCGGGCGAGAAGAAGCAAGCCAATACTACCACATGCCTTCGGGGCCAGATTAGGAATACCAACCACACTGTGCCTTCAGGACAAGAACAGGTCCCTACTAAATATATAGCCCATGCCTTAAGGGCTGGAACAGGTCCCTTCTGCCCCATGCCTTCCGGGCTAAACTCGACCCCTACCACACCATGACCTCCGGGCTAAAACAGGTCCCTACTAGCCCATGCCGTCCGGGCTAAAATTGACCCCTACCACACCATGACCTCCGGGCTAGAACAGATCCCTAGTAGCCCATTTCCCCCGGGCTAGAACAGATCCCTACTAGCCCATTCCCCCCGGGCTAGAACAGATCCCTACTAGCCCATTCCCCCCGGGCTAGAACAGATCCCTACTAGCCCATTCCCCCCGGGCTAGAACAGATCCCTAGTAGCCCATGCCCCCCGGGCTAGAACAGATCCCTACTAGCCCATTCCCCCCGGGCTAGAACAGATCCCCCTACTAGCCCATCCCCCCTGGCTAGAACAGGATCCCTACTAGCCCATGCCCCCGGGCTAGAACAGATCCCTACTGATCCCCTACTGCTAGCACCATGACCCCCGGGCTAGAACAGATCCCTACTAGCCCATTCCCCGGGCTAGAACAGATCCCTACTAGCCCATTCCCCCCGGGCTAGAACAGATCCCTACTAGCCCATTCCCCGGGCTAGAACAGATCCCTACTAGCCCATTCCCCCGGGCTAGAACAGATCCCTACAGCCCATTCCCCTGGCTAGAACAGATCCCTACTAGCCCATTCCCCGGGCTAGAACAGGTCCCTACTAGCCCATTCCCCGGGCTAGAACAGATCCCTACTAGCCCATTCCCCCGGGCTAGAACAGGTCCCTACTAGCCCATTCCCCGGGTGGGCTAGACCAGGCTAGAACAGATCCCTACCATTCCCCGGGCTAGAACAGATCCCCAGGCTAGAACAGGGCTCAGGTCCCTACTAGCCCATTCCCCCGGGCTAGAACAGATCCCTACAGCCCATTCCCCCTGGGAACAGATCCCTAGCCCATTCCCCGGGCTAGAACAGATCCCTACTAGCCCATTCCCCCCGGGCTAGAACAGATCCCTACTAGCCCATTCCCCCGGCTAGAACAGGGCCCATTCCCCCGGGCAAGAACAGATCCCTAGCCAATTCCCCTAGCTAGAACATTCCCTATTAGCCCATTCCCCGGGCTAGAACAGATCCCTACTAGCCCATTCCCCTGGCTAGAACAGATCCCTAGCCCATTCCCCTGGCTAGAACAGATCTCCTAGCCATTCCCCGGGCTAGACCAGGTCCCTACTAGCCCATTCCCCCAGGGCTAGAACAGATCCCTACTAGCCAATTGAGCTCCCCCCGGGCTAGAACAGGTCCCTACTAGCCCATTCCCCCCGGGCTAGAACAGATCCCTACTAGCCCATTCCCCCGGGCTAGACCAGGTCCCTACTAGCCCATTCCCCGGGCTAGAACAGATCCCCTACTAGCCCATTCCCCGGGGCTATAACAGTTCCCTCCTAGCCCATTCCCCCCGGGCTAGAACAGATCCCTACTAGCCCATTCCCCCCGGGCTAGAACAGATCCCTACTAGCCCATTCCCCCCGGGCTAGAACAGATCCCTACTAGCCCATTCCCCGGGCTAGAACAGATCCCTACTAGCCCATTCCCCGGGCTAGAACAGATCCCTACTAGCCAATTCCCCGGGCTAGAACAGGTCCCTATTAGCCCATCCCCTGGCTAGAACAGATCCCTACTAGCCCATTCCCCCAGGCTAGAACAGATCCCTACTAGCCAATTCCCCAGGCTAGACCAGGTCCCTACTAGCTCATTCCCCCGGGCTAGAACAGATCCCTACTAGCCAATTCCCCGGGCTAGAACAGGTCCCTATTAGCCCATCCCCAGGCTAGAACAGATCCCTACTAGCCCATTCCCCGGGCTAGAACAGATCCCTACTAGCCAATTCCCCCGGGCTAGACCAGGTCCCTACTAGCTCATTCCCCCCGGGCTAGAACAGATCCCTACTAGCCAATTCCCCCCAGGCTAGACCAGGTCCCTACCAGCCCATTCTCCCCGGGCTAGAACAGATCCCTACTAGCCCATGCCTTCCGGGCTGGAACAGGTCTCTTCTAGCCCATTCCCCCCGGGCTAGAACAGGCCCCTACTAGCCCATGCCTTCCGGGCTCGAACAGGTCTCTTCTAGCCCATGCCTTCCGGGCGATTTCCAGTCTGGTCCCCAATGAATTCAGGGCTAAAGTAGATCCCTCCTATCCCAGGCTGGATTTGGTCCCTTCTAGCCTATACCTTCCTTGTTAGAATACAGTTGGAAATGTTGAGTTGCGGGGGAAAAAACTCAAACAAACAATTCTGTATCGACACAATATCTCGCCTTTCCCACCACTTACCATCTAACTAGGGAGGTAAATATAGACAGAAAAGGGCAAGACAAAGCAGGTACTTTTGTGGATCCCATTCTAATTAGTTACCATCTCTCAGTCAATAACAAGTATCGATGATGTACATAGTTCACATCACACAGATACGCATTCGTGGTCACCTGGTTCACAAGTGATGCAATGTAGATGACTTGACTAAACCTGTTTAAAGATTGATAATGACGATGAATAGCTTCTTAATATATTTACATGGCGCACCCTACAGTTTTTCTCTTTGTTATCACTTGTTTACTGAAGCTAATCCATCCCTACGCTGTTGCGAACGATCAGGATTGTTTGAATTTACCCCGGAAGAACTTTTCTTAGCTGTATATATGGGGAATGGAAATCTGAAATTGTTATTTCCGAAACTGACAGGATGACTCAGCAATACACTAAATGAAACCTAAAGACAAATACATATATATATATATGTTCTCCTTTTCATGTAGCTACAACAAATAGCTATCACAATTGTGCCACCAATGTTCGATTTAATTTGCAATGCCACTGATGGAACAGATATATTAAACATACTGCAAGTTTGACAAAAGTGACTGAATTCATCATTGATGTGAGAGATATAATGAGGTGAGGTCAGGTGAGGTGAAATTGGGTTTTACGCCGTGCTTGAGAATATTTCGCTCATATGTCGACGTGCATGCATGTATATGTGTATGTGCGGCTGCTTGTACTAGCCCAGACTGAAGCTGGTTTTATAGTGCTAGCCCACTGAGATACCATGCCGCAGTGAAGCATGAATACCCCACTCAGACACATTATACTGACTCCGAGCCGACCAGTCCTTGTTGTACCCATTAATGGCGAGCGCCATGCAGGGACCAACAAGTACCATATTTTAACTTCTTTTTGGTATGACGCGGTCGGGGATCGAACCCGCGACCTTCCGCTCTCCGGGCAGACGCTCTAACCACTACACCACGGAGGCGGTCAACAGAAATAATGCAACAACGGAGTATAAAAGTTTTACCAAAGTGGAAAAGGTCTGAGACCTTCATTGACTGGAATAATGATCGAAACCCATACCAATTTACCCACTCGCACCTTAATCTGTACATATTCACACAACGCATGGGGTGCACGTGCACAACGCAGAAGCCCCAATACGTGCATAGGGGGTGTAATTCTTGATTTTGACTTCTTTCAAGAAGGTCGATAAATCTAGACAATTCATTTTGACAATCACCATGCACCACACAGTTGTTTGTTTCTAGCCGGGTTTGCTATCTTTTGTTTTGCTCTGCTCTGTTTTGTTTTGGGATGTGTCTTATGATGTTGTTTTTGTTTGTTTTGTTGTTGTTGTTGTTGTTGTTGTTGTTGTTGTTGTTGTTGTTGTTGTTGTTGTTGTTTTGGTTTGGGTTTTGGTTTGTTTTTTTGTTGTTGTTGTTGGCGGGTTTTTTTTAGATTTTTCAAATAAAAATCTAACACATGCAAATTTCACGTCACACACCAATCATCTTTCCAGATCTATTACTAATACAAACAACTATGGTCATAAGGAAGTGCAAGTGGTGATGAACTCTCTAAACATTCATTATTATCATACGCAAATCGATTGGCTCCAATATATCTCCCAGTTTTTTCAATCGTAAATACAAAATGAAGATCCCCTACATTTTTAAAAGTATATATCATTGGGCTTATTGTTTGATTCCTTGTTGTACGCCTCCTTGCGTAGTATATCAGTTAAATCAGGACATCCAAGCTTACTGATTGTTCAGAAATTCAAGTAAACACGATTTGGAAACGCACAAAGATTTGAATGATTCAGACAAACTGATGATATTTGGACTTGAAACATCCACCACTGGATGGTGTCACGTCGGCAAATTTTTCCCGTGTTTCATGTTAGCAGGTAGAAACGTTTCCACCCACCCACGCCATGGTTACAAAATATTTCCTCTTTGCATTCTACACTGCACACCGCAGACAATTAAAAATACTAAACAAATTCCAATGTAAACAGACTAACATAAATATAGTATTGGAAGAAAGTAAATATGTTACATGTCCATTAGAAGTACGCGTGCAGTTCCCCGCGGAACTACGAAACACTATGTGCATACATTATACAATAAACTACATTAAAATTGTTTAATGGATTTTCAGATGCATCATTTCCTAGATTGTTCTTTGCCTAGAATCCAATGTCAAGAAGGCGGTGGCTCATGGCCCAATCTTGTAGGAGAACGAACTCTTTAGTTTTCTGCTGGAGTATATCATCGGAGTATCCTTGGTGCTGCAAGTTGGAGACGCACTTAGTTTTAGCATGGTATTAAGATGATTGTTGATTGATGTCGGTACTCTCTGGAAATGAAGGATCAAGATGCAATCTACGTTAACCGAACCGTAAAAACAATGGAACCCATAAACCAATATCTATCAGTTCTCCTGTTCATCTCCAAATGATCTAAAATATCTAATGGCAGGTTACTGTAACATCAGTGTCGACACCGACATTTCAAATCTGCTAATTATATAAGATGCTGCAAATGCATGACCATGATGTGTAAACACTTGCACACTGTCTGTTGTGCGTGCTAACTGTGGTGAGAAGACACATACAACAGAAGATTCTGACAGTATTTTTAAAACATGCACCAACTGACCAGGCGACGACCCATATTTCTTTAAAGAGGGTTCGACAGTAGATGGAGATTAACAAGATCAAATTCACCCAAAACATTAGTTTTACAGATGCCCCAAAACTTGTCCCAAGATCTGAACTTAACGAAACCTATGCTTCAATAGCCAGTAAACAGTCTGAGCAACCCCTAAAGTATTATGATCATCTGCAAGCTGTCAAACAAACTTGACATGGTGAAAATCGATTCTCTTCAGAGTGTGTTTCCAGGAATATCCATTCAAACTGCGAAGTCACTTCCTGGGACGTCCTTAATCCAATCATAGTCGCTATTTGTCGATCGATAAATTTAATGTTTCTTGCCGTTGCAAAAACATACATACTATTGAAAGGCGACTGCAATTATGTTCAATTAATTTTGATAATTATGTTTAAAAAAGAATTCAAATTTTCAAAACAAAAACTAATTGTGTCCACGGTTTGTGGAAAATACACACTTCATAACAACCCGGAACTAATTGTAATAGTTACTCCTATTAAAATTGTAAATGACGCAATTATTTTTTATCAATATTTTACCTTTCGGACACATATATTATATTTTGAGAATACATGCGTGAAGGCAGTTGATATATTAAAAATTGTTTCCACTTCAAAGACGGCCCTTCTCTAACTGTACAAAGGCCTAATCCGTCAGGGCCATCAATCACTTTGTAATTCCTTTCATGAGGAGGACCAGGCATTGTAACAATGATTTGAAGATGTGAAGAAAGGTTCATTACCGTTAAGATATATTTATAAGCTAAAAATGACACCACGCTGTCTTTCATTATTGTTATGTGCTGAATTCAGATACTCGAGAAACGTTTTAAGAGTAGGCCTACATGATGTATAATAACACGTAACGGTTCTTTTGAAACCTAATGCATTACACTTGGTGACACTCTCAAACATATGTTCTTCAGTCGTTCCTGAGACGATTTCAAGCAACTGGCTTCTTGTCTTTCTGCAAGCAGGCTGAATTAAGAGCTTATTATTTTTAGACTGGTTGTCAAAACAAGCTGGGAGCGGTATAACTCAAGAAAATTTGCAGAACTCCAGTTGAGTGTTGAGGAGAAAATGAGATCAACGTTTATTCAATCCGTCATGTCTCACATCTGCCTTTATATGATGATAAACATCACTCGTCAGGTAGGTGCCAAAACACTATCGAATACAAGACGGTATTGTGACATGTTTTGAAAACAGCATACAGGTTGAGAAAGGATCGGGAATCATTTGGGTTTTATCTGATTGACATGTATTACAATATATGATTTGAATGTGCCTCAATTATACTATTGTACCGTCTGATCTGAATGGAATGACCAAAAAAATGGAATGACCCTGCCCTGCGTTTTCTTACCTTCCTTTTTCAAGCTTAGCTATACTGTGTATATTCCAGTTTATCAATGTCTTGCTCCATTACCCTAATCTTCAGCTTACTTTCGTCCTTGCTACAGGACTTTTTTATCTCCGATCAGAGTTATTTTCCAAACCTGAATGTTGTTCTTACCTCCACCTTAAAACTGTTTCTGCGGGTACTCTAAACCTCAGCGCCCAATCTTCTCTGGCACAGTATTAGTCTGAAGCGAACTCATACCCTTCTGGGCCCGGTTTTTAAAAACTCGGTTATCTTTTAACCAGCCGTTAAGTACATTTAACCGACCGTTAACTAATAACAGAGGGTTATCTTGTTGTTCAAAACTCTGTTAACTTTAAACAGGTTGTTAACGTGACGTTAAGTTAACACACCTAAGGACCGCCGCTAACTTTTTAACAGTGTGATTAACTCGCAAATGGCGTTCATGGCCAACACTGCTTTCATGAGGCCAGTTCAGCAAAGAAAGGATAAGGTGTATCGTGGACTGGACGTCGATCCTGGAAATTATTCTGACGAAGAGTTACATACGAAACTGTAACTATGCACTTCATAGGAACTAAAATACATGTTTTACAAGAACATGATGCCTACGTTTCATCTTTTAACACTTTATATATGTTTTACTACACTAAATGTGTGAATTTCTGACTATCTGTGTATTGTTACATGTTTTTATCGTTTTCATTTTAAGAAAGAGAAGAAGCGGCCAGAAATGTTGATTATTACCGTTGTCGTTCTGCATGATTTTGCGTCAGTCATGGCGTCACGCTGCACAGAAACTTGACAGTTTCGTATAAACATATCACATTCCTGTATTGTATCTATTTTTAATTTCCTATTTCTTGCTACTATGCTCTTTCCATGCAAATGGGTGTCTGAAAATTTGAGAAAATGCTACACAGTATAAAGTCTGAAATTTTCTTTGTTTACATTTCGAACAGGTGTTAATGTCTTTCGAGCACAGCATTTGTTTCCACCCCCAATATCTTTCGTTTCAGTTTATCTAGACACTTGGTATTGGTGACAAAAACCAGTTGTAATTAGATTCTAAAATGTATGAGGAATTCAGTAGGGCTGGGACGAGTAGGAAAAAATGGAATCGAGTACCCGCATGTACTTACCCGAATCAGAATCGAGTACCCGGAAATGTAAGAAATACATTCGGGTCAACCTCTGAATATTCAATCACGATTTGACAGAGACTATTATAGAAATTTGAAAAAGTGGTAATAAGACATTAAAACTGACCTCAAGCTATTTAATTTACGTCTGTTTAACCAATATAGAGAGTAACACCATTACTTACGCTCCTTGTTATAACAACGAACGTTTCGTTCCTGCTGCTACTGTAACTTAACTACTCATATGCATAGATAAATTACAGTGATTAAAACTATGCTCCATTAATCGGACAATACCAATGATGTAAAAACCCGTGAATTTCCGGGTTAGAATACTGATCTTCAGTAACCCATGCTTGTCGTAAGAGGCGACTAACGGGATCGGGTGGTCAGACTCGCTGACTTGGTTGACACATGTCATCGTATCCACATCGATGCTCATGTTGTTTATCACTAGATTGTCTCGTCCAGACTTGATTATTTACAGACCGCCGCCATATAGCTGGAATATTGCTGAGTGCGGCGTAAAACTAAACTCACTCACTCACTCAATGATGTAAACGTGTGTTACGTCAAAAACGAAAAAGACAAGCTATTGTCTGCCCTTGTCATTACAGAGCTCTCTCCCTTTCCGGGTACCCGATTCCTAGAAATAGGACTCGATTCCAGCAGTACCCGACCCGGATTCGAGTACCGTAGTTTTAACTTATTTTATAACAATATCTGAATGCTAATGTTGTACACTGATGTATTTTATATAAGGAATACAATGGCACAATAGTATTTCTCTGCCGAATCGTCGCAGCGTTCTATAATACACTTATGAAATATGATACATGTTTTCCGACCTTGAAGTCATTAAAAAAAATTATGCATTTTCTGCAGTCACTTGTGAATTGAACTAAATGAAGGTTCATCTGGTTAATGAGTAGCGAGGAAAATATGTTCATCTATAAATTAGACGCAGCTTCATGTTTTTCAAGACATCTTTCCAGAATATGCGTCTGTGAAGGCGTTCAGATAATGACGATATTGCACAGTTTTATTCATGAGATTCCTGTCAACAGTAAGGTCGAATAATAGATCGATTTTATTCAGCAGTGTTGGCCCTGGGGCCTATAGTACAATTACAGTTTGATTACTTTCACGTGGTGCTAGTAACATATTAAGTTTCTATTGGCATTGAATGCATATTTCAGATAAAAAGCTAATGGTATTATTGTCACAACATCTATATTGTTTGATGTTAAAAGATTTGGCAATGTGTGTTCATACATTACAAGTTTTGACAGACTTGGCAAATAATTAATAAATGATATTGATAGCATCTTAATGACTTGGCCATACAGTCATGACAATTTAAGGAGTGAAAAGTGAGCGATAGGTCTTGTGGGAATTCAGGATTCATTAAGACTGTAGCCGTCTAAGCGTAACTCCTGTATGTAATAGTTGTAAATATTCTATCCACTGAAAACATGCTTCTACTATTAATATTACATGTGTTTTCATGGATTCATCATATTTTATGTAAAGCTGTGCTATAGTTTCTCATTAAAATGTCTTTTCTGTTGTCGGAATTGAAGTAAGTCCCACACAGAGCTGGAATCATATGTCTTTGAAATATATATGCAAACGTCTGGAACCTTGTGTTCCAATACAAGCGTTCGTAGCGCTACGACATTCGCATGCCTATGATAAACTATAGAGTTGGTCTCAACCATTGACTGGATTACATTCTCATCGTCAGCAGAGAAATTTCGACTTCTCCTTTTCCTTGGGGTGCAGGCGACATTTCGCGATTCCATTTTTGGTAATCCGGAAGTAAACAGAAAACGGAATTGTGAGATATATGAAAGCTAACCAGTGACGTTAACCACACTATTAAACTTTTACGGCGACGTTAGCTAACGGCATGACTAACCATGTTTTGAACAACGCATATTAAACGTTCGGTTACCTAACAGCCGGTTAAGGATTTAACCGGCCGTTAGGAGTTAACCGGCGGTTAAGATAACCGAGTATTGAACAACCGCGCGTCTGGTGGTTTGCCCGACTGAGCTACGTCCTCTCTGTTAACCTAAGTGCAAATTAAATAATGATCGTAATGATGTCGAGGTTCACTCTCGACGTCCATGACTTTGGAGGGGTGAGTTAGTGAGTTAAGATTTAAGATCGGCCATATCTCAGTTATACAGTGACGAGAAGAGTTAGGTTAACTATAAGAGTGAGTTAGTAAGTTAGTGTTACGCCACACCCAGCAATATCCCAGCTATTTGACGGCAGTCTGTCTGGTCCAGACACGATCATTTACAATCCAGTGATCAACAACATGAGCATCGATCTGAGCATTTGGGATACGATGACATGTGTCAACCAAGTCAGCGAGCCTGACTACCCGATCCCGTTAGTCACCTCTTACGACAAGCATAGGTTTCTGAAGACCAATTCTAACCCGGATATTCACGGGTTGTTAGCTATAAGAAGCATCTGTCACAAAGGACAGTAAAACATTTGCAAGTTGTCAAAAGTTGATTATAAAAACTAACTATTTCAAACATTTAAAGATTCTATCCAACACAAAGGTTAATTTTACATAAAATGCCATTACAATTCGACACCAGCCACCATCCATGACCTCTGAGACGTTCTAACAAAGGCATTAACGTCATAGAGCATGATCACTTTGGAAGTGGGTCGCTAATGATATATGATGGCAGCACTGTCCATTTTATTCATGACACAGTCTCAGGTGATTACTATCCATACAACAACATTGCCCTACCCGTGGTGTCATCTGCACACACATTGGGCAAGATGTCATCTTTCTGGATGACGATACAAGTCCATGGAAGTGTCACAGGTCAAAAGTATAGGACATAACTTCACCACTCCTGGTGCCATTTGTGCATCATCCACTTAGTTGAAACTATCTTCTATTTGATCATACTTTCTCTGTGAAGGTGATCATTGTTTGCAGACTGTGGCGCAAATATGCTTCCATAGTTAATCACAAACACTTATTAGTCAAGCTCGATCAATATATATTAACGGAGAAAAGTAACTGTGCATAACATAAAATTGCATAAAGTAAAGGTTATTTGAAAAGGTGTTAGGCAACAACGAACCCATTCGATATGATAGCTTACGTTTCAGCAAATGTGATCATTTGCCAATACCTTGTGGATCAGATTAAATATCTTGAGGATTTAATTTTCGCCTACGGAAATATCTAATAAACTTCATTTT
Source organism: Haliotis rubra (assembly GCF_003918875.1). Classification (NCBI taxonomy): domain Eukaryota; kingdom Metazoa; phylum Mollusca; class Gastropoda; order Lepetellida; family Haliotidae; genus Haliotis; species Haliotis rubra. Next base: position 56,637 of record NW_025767001.1, read on the forward strand.
TGTACATAAAACCACCAGTTACTGAAAAAAACCATGTATATAAGATCCCATTAATAATATTTAGCTGAAATTGTCCTTTCCTTCTCCAACTTATTTCTCTGTCCTTCTCCGTGACCAACTATTGTCCTTTCACCAACTTATTTCTCTGTCCTTCTCCGTGACCAACTATTGTCCTTTCACCAACTTATTTCTCTGTCCTTCTCCGTGACCAACTATTGTCCTTTCACCAACTTATTTCTCTGTCCTTCTCCGTGACCAACTATTGTCCTTATTTTTTGTAATTTCCAACTACTTTATTTCTCTGTCCTTCTTCTCCTTTCACCAACCCTATTTCTCTCTGTCCTTCTCCGTAACAATAATTGTAATTTTATTTCTCTATTTCTCTTCTTCTCCGTGATCAACTATTGTAATATCTCCAACATATTTCGCTGTCCTTCTCCGTGACCAACTATTGTCCTTTCACCAACTTATTTCTCTGTCCTTCTCCGTGACCAACTATTGTCATTCCCCAACAATCCTGTGTTTTCCTGGGACAACTTCTGTTCTTAGGTTTCTGTCATTGACGGAAGTGAACCATTGTTCATGTCCCAACAAACGCCTCTGTCCTTGTTTGCTGAAACTGTTTCCTTTCCCGACAAGTTGAAAAATAGTGTGACGTCCTCTGATTACACCATTCATTCACCGGGGTTATTGTGGAATGTGTATTAAGTTAATGATATTGTTTGTGATATAATCGGAGTCGCATAACGGACTCCAATGACTTTGGAAATGGTGGGGTTGCTTTAATTTAAGTCACATGTCAGTTAAATACACCCCTCTACCTAAACTGTGGGCATTATTTATACATAGATACATGCCAGGTTTTATATATACACACGCACACGCACACGCACACGCACGCACGCACGCACGCACACACACACACACACACACACACACACATACGTAAGGTTACACTGCTTCCAGGTTGAACAATGGATGTGTTTTGTGAATCGATAATTTGTATTGAATATGCTAGGCCTTATCGGGTCTATTGTTAACATATACTCAAGGCTAACATCTACTAACATGTGGACTTCAAATTTATGTTGATATTTGACTGATTGAATTTTATGCCGCTTTGAACAAAGTTGAAGTAACAGCACGTCGTGTCGGCACAAAGTGGAAAGCAAGCTTGAAGTGATGCAGGTCTAAAGAGTTTAGCTCTTTGGTGAAAACCACGAGCACGTGTATGATGCTGACAGTTTTCAAACCATAATGGTGGCAAAACGGGTTTCGAACCGTTCGAACAATCATTAGGTTTCCTGTCCAAGAAACGCAACTCCGCACATCGACTTGCGGACCGTGATGCCCCTACGTATTTAATCATGTGCGCGCATGCGTGCGTACGTGCGTGTGTGTGAGCGTGATATGATGATTTTTGTGAAGAAGAATGTTCAATGTGAATGGACCCCTAAAATGTATGTACGAAGTTAGAACCCCCCACCCCCATCCCCATGTCATGTAGAGAATCGTTGACCACCCCTCACCCCCCACCTCCCCAGAACAAAATGGGTGACCCCCCTTAAAACCTTCATGACCCCTCGAGCCATAAATTATCAACGGTCCCTTAACATTAATTCATTCTATTTTCCAAGGAGGGCTGTGGCGAGAAGAGAACCGGAACATATGGTTCAGTTACCTCCCCTTATTACCCGAACCAGTACACAGACTTTCTTAACTGCACCTACATCATCGACGCTGGAACTACGTTGATCCGCCTTGTGTTCGTGGATATTGAGCTTGAGCTTGATTATGACGTAATAAAGGTAAGGACACTAAAACTTTCTGACCCAGATACCACACAGAAGGATAGACAAGGACATGGCAACACACTTTAAGCTGTCCGCTTGTATTACCAGTGTTAGCTATTTTAGAGATTGGTGTTCCAAAAGCATGAAAGTGGAATTATATTGGTTGTAAATGTGAAGAATTTTTAGCACATATAACGGGTTTTAAAATAGACTCCGTGCGTCCGTCCGTGCACATTCGTCTTTTTCGGAGCAGAACCGTTCAATATTTCTTCACCAAACTTGGCACATAGACAGATCTGGTTGTGTAATGGTGCCTTTCGGTAGTTTTGGATTTCTGAATAAAAAATTGTTTGCGTTTACATGGCAACAAGTTTGATTTCGACTGAAATTGGTGTTGGTCTTCTTTAAAAGCGCACAGTGTTTCTCCACCTAACTTGGCACATAGATAGGTCTGGTAGTGAACTGGTGTCTTTTGTAGTTTTGGATTTCTGCATAAAATATTGTTTGCGTTTCCATGGCAAGTTTGGCTTCGACTGAATTAGGTGGTAGGCTCCTTTCTGGAGCAGAACTTCAAAACCTTTCTGTACTCTCCTTCCACTTTGCTATATACACGCCAAAACATATGACATAGTCATAACTAGTAGAAATATGCATGAAGAGTATTTTGACAATGCGGGGGATATTGATGACTTTGTCTTCGTGTTATTATTTGTCCAACACCTGCAATTATTTGATTGGTATCTAGCTTACCAGAATCAGAACCACGTGCTTTTGTTTGTTATTTGTTTTGTTATTGTTTTACGCTGCACTCACAAATATTACAGCTCAGTGACGGGGGTCTGCAAATAATGGAGTCTGGACCAGACAATCCAGTGACTGACATCTTTAGCATCGATCAACGGACTAGGGATACGATGACATGCATCATCCACTCAGATGAAAGTATCTTCTATTTTGATCATACTTTCTCTGTGGAAGTTATCATTGTTTGCAGACTTTGGCACAAACATGCTTCCATTATTTATCACAAACAGTTGTAAATTAATCAAACCTGATCAATATATACTAACGGAAAAAAGTAACTGTGCATAAAATAAAGGTTATTTGAAAAGTTGTAAAAATAACCCCAAATAAATATGTAGGAAAGCACTTTGCATGAAATTTGATGTCACGTATCGCGTGACACGTGCATAATGAACTTACTCACTTTTTGCATGCTTTTTGACACCCGAAGTTCACACACCTGATATTGAAAATTGAAAAACCTTTGATTATTCTCTTGCCTCTGAACGTTGTGGAAAAACTAATTAAATTTCAACCTAAACTGTGCGTACGTCATGCCATGGCTTACAGAAAATCATCGTGGATATGCTGGAGGCTGGAATGGCCCAAAATGAAGTGGCCAGACATTTTGGTGTCCATCGAAACAGGATCATATTTTCCAAATAATGGGAACACGAGAGATTTGCCCCGGGCCGGCCGTCCACGTCAGCAAGACAACCACATTCGCTTGACCCATCTAAGCAATTGATTCCAGACTGCCAGTTTGACTGCTCGAACCATTCATGGCTTACGTCAAGGGTGCCGTTGTACAAAACAACCTTAGCGCTAAGGTGACATTAAGTCTATGTTAAGATATAGGAGTCACGGTCACCGTATCGCTAAGTTCGCTTTGTACAACGGCACGCTGGACTATACGGAACCGACAGAGGGAGCACAACATCCGGCGCCGACGGCCTGCAATACATCAAATTTTAACGTCACCGACAGGCACGTCTTGACTGGTGCAGGCAGCATCTACGGTACAGGAAATAAGATTGGGATGGTGTTTTGTTCACTGAGATGTTCACGAGATTTCATCTGGACAGCACAGATGGCAGGGTAAGGGTGTACAGACGGCGAGGTGAACGGTATTCTGACGCGTGCGTTGTTCAACTTCGAAAGTTTGGTTGCGAAAGTGTTATGGTCTGGTAAGGTATCACATCTCATTGCCGGATACAACTCGTCATTGTCAATGCCAATCTGACAGGTATGCGATACAGGGATGAGATCATTGCAGTCGTTCATTCAAGGACAGAGACGTTCACGCTTCAGCAATATAGTGCCCGTCCACGTGTCGCTATCGTTGTGACAGATTTCCTGAGACAGCAGAACATTCTGGTACTCTACTGGCCAGCTGTTTCTCCGGATCTGTCACCTGTCGAGCACGTTTGGGATTAAACGGGGAGACATTTACGTCAAGCCCAGAGTCAGCCTTTTACGTTAGCTGAATTGGGACAAGCGTTGGTTCAGACATGGAACAACATTCTCCAAGCGTTCTTCACTCGCTTAGTGTCGTCTATGCGTCGTCGTTGTTAAGCCTCAAACCGATACATGGACCAATTCAGACAATGACCTACTTCACAGACGATCCGAATTTTCTCGTGTGAAAGTGAAAAGACACACAACAAACAACTCTGGTTACACGAAATTCCACTTCCTTGTTTCAAAAGGATATGGTATTTACAAATGAATTATAATTTTAAACTTCGTACATAAAAATCAGATTTCTATATTTTAGGTTTAGGCAGCATGTCGTTAACTAAGACGACACTGACTGTCCCTGTTAGAAGAGTCGTCCAATGATTCACAATTCATCTGGCTCACTGGTTACACCTGTTATGTGTTCTTTGCGCTTATTAAGTGTATTTTTGTAGCGTATTTTATGTATATTTTGAAACATCTTGTAGGCTTTATGAGTCAATGTAATATAGCGAAATTGCACACTGGGAATGCAGACTTATCCGTCTTTGGCACCAACTCGAGGAAAGTCAGTTTGAGTGTCACATGGAGACGTGTGGTGGCGCTGAAGTCAATACCTCGTGTGACCACCGTGGGCATCCAGAACTGCACGGCACCACCTCGGCATCGAACGAATAAGTCTCAGAATCTCGTGTTGCCCAATCGCAGCCCACTCTGCCTGTAGTGCCTGTGCGAGTTGCTGAAGTGTCTGGGGCTGAGGGTTACGGCGTCGCACCCGTCTGTCCAGGGCATCCCACAGATGTTCGATCGGGTTTAAGTCCGGTGATCTTGAGGGAGCACATTGATGTTGTGGTTCTGGAGGAAGTCTCTAGTGTGACGTGCTGTGTGGGCCCTGGCATTGTCCTGTTGTTACAACTCCCTCTGGCGATCAATGATTGGAAGGAGGTGTGGGCGTAGGATTTCGTCACAGTACCGTTGAGCTGTCAGGTTGCCCTGGATCATCACCAAATCACTTCTCCTACGGCAGGTGATCTCTCCCCACATCATAACACTTCCCCGGCCGAATCTGTCCACTGGGGAACGCAAGCGTCGGCGAAAAGTTCACGTCGACGTCTGTACACCCGCATTCTTCCATTGCGTCGTTCCAATAGAAATCGTGATTTATCACTCAACCAGATTCTACGCCAATTCGGTAGGTTCCAGGCCTGAACGTTGGTGCACCATTGAACTCGATGTCAACGATGTTGTTGTCGAAGCACAGGGCCAAAATAAGGTCTTCTGGCACGTAAACCAGCCTCTCTCAACCTGTTCCTGACGGTCTGTGCAGAAAGCCTCCTCAATCCGGGTATTTGTCGAGCGGCACTGGTCGCCGTAGCTGTTCGATGACGCAGGGGATGTACCCGGATGTAGCGATCCTGCGCCGCAGTGGTCGCTCGAGGTCGCCCACAACGAGGGGCATCTGCTACCGCATTCTGCCGGCGATATCTCTCCCAGAGCCGTGAAATGGTGCTTTGGTGAACATGCATGCACTTTGAGACTGGCGATATGACGGTTGGCTTCACTTAGACGTGGCATTTTGCGTTCGTCAACAATATCCCAAATACAGTGAATAATCGACAGACAGCGATCAACCTTTTATACCCATCATTGAAACTATCTGATCCCCAACTTTCACGTGCATTACATGTGAATTGTGTATTCTGTGACACTACACGCAGAAATTGAAAATCATGCTGTTAAATACGGGTATTTTACGGATGGTGCGTTTTGTTGTGATGTTTCAAAACATAAACACCATAGGACTCATAAACAGAGCAAAACCTTTTGTAAAATGAATCACGTTTTAATTCATTGCTACATGAAATTGCTATTTTCATGATGCGTTTCTTTTTGGGAGAGTATATATGACCAAAGCTAATGACTGCAGGGGTATAGAGAAGCTGCGTATGTGCGTAAATTACGCAAATATTTATGTGAAAACTCAATTCCTATTAAGTCTATTTCGTACAAGTACGCTTGAATTTTTGTAAATAATCAATAAATTTCATCTTACATGCGTGCATACAAAAATGTCAAATTAGCTTGCGTACCGGTGAATTAGTTCCTGTCACCAAACCTACTAGAATTTGGAGTAAACAGACCCATGTGCTATAGATGGAGGTTACTGGGGATAGATAAAATAACTGAGGTATACTGAGAGGTTCTATTTCAGCACATGAACTTGGCAACGTGCAGTCTTTCTTATTGTTTCTCGTATTATAGATCAAATATAAATAACAAACACGTAAACGAACATTTAAATTTTATTGTACTTTTACAATCACATGTAATTAAAAATGAGTGAGGTGGGTATAATTTATTTGGTTAGTCAAAAGAAAATTACGATACCCAATTGAGATGAACACACGCAAGTACATAACTCAAAGACCGTAAAATGCATATGTATCTGTTGCTCTGTTAATGCTGTTCAATATATATGCCCCAGCCTACACTTGTGGTGTACCAGTATCCGTTTGTAGGTGTTCAACGCCGCTGGCAGTCCCATTGTGACTCTGACAGGTCAGGAGTCTTGGTACGTCATGAGGCCTTCCAACTACTACCGCCTGAAGTTCACCAGCGATATGTCTATCCGTTTCCGGGGATTCAACGCCACATGGACCAGTAAGTTGTAAACTCCAAATAAAGTAAGGGACTAGCAATATACCCGCAAATCACGGCTTGGGACACCAGGAATGGGCTTCACACATTGTAACCATATGCATGTGGGAAATCGAGCCTGGGACTTCGGACTGACGAGCGGACAAGCTACCCCACCGCCCCTCAAATGAAGTTGAAAGGGCGAGTGTACACGTAAACAGTGAGTGAATGAGTTTAGTTTTACTTCGCACTCAGCAATATTCCAGCTATATGGCGGCGGTCTGTAAATAATCGAATCTGGACCAGACAATCCAGTGATCAACAGCATGAGCATCGACCTGCGCAATTGGGAACAGATGACATGTGTCAACCAAGTCAGTGAGCCTGACCAGCCGATCCCGTTAGTCGCCTCTTACGACAAGCATAGTCGCCTTTTGTGGCAAGCATTTGAGGGGCGGTGGTGTAGCTTGTCCGCTCGTCAGTCCGAAGTCCCAGGCTCGCTTTCCCACATGGGTACAATGGGGTGGACTTGGAAGTGGAATATATGTAGTATTTCGTTTTGTAACTCGGGTTTCGGGTTTCTAATGAAATGAATGAGTGTTTTTCACTATTATATCAGAAATATTCCAGCAACCTCACGAAGGGGAGAAAATGGGTTTTGCACACTGTACGCGTACGAGCAGTAGAATATGACCTTCCATGTGACGAGAGAACGATTTAACCAGTAAGCAACCCCGGGGTTCTTGCAGTTCCGATTCTCTGATTACCACAGCGCGTAGTATGTATGTAGCAACTGAAACAATGTATTCGGCATGAAACTTGATCTTGTTTCATCTTTCTAGTGTATGAATCTTGTACATTTGTATTTGTACTTTTGTATTTATATTTCGCATGTCTGTATAAATACTTTGATTTTCAGTTGCTGCTGTCTCTGTCAAAGAAAGCCTTCATGGCGCCTGTGGGTACAACGAGACGTCAGTGCGCATGTCATCATCCGGGCTCACACTGGGTCACCTGGGGACGCTCACCTCAGACACCATATCTGAGTGTATGTACGTCTGCAGGATTGACGTCTTTTGTGCAGCTTTCTATTTTGTTGACAAGAATTGCTCTTTGTTTCTTAATTTCAAGGGTGATAACATCCCCGCAAACATTTTAAAGCTGATGTAGATGTGGACCTTGCTCTTGGGACTGTTCAGGGGAAGAAAGCATATATTTGTATTTATTGCTACAATCTCCAATCATTTGACTCAAGAACTTTTTCATATGCAGCAGCTTTTCTGTGGAACTCTCTCCCTATCGAGTTAAAATCATCTCCTTCCCTAAGTACATTCAAAACACGACTAAAGACTCATCTATTTCTCCGCTACAAGTGACTTCCAATCATCCGTACCTGCCCACTGTATATAGTTGTAACTTGAGCGGAGGAAGCGCTTTGAGCATATCCCTGTGACGTGGAAAGGCGCTATCTAAATGGCCTATTATTATTATTGTATTTTTCACCTTACAAGGAGTGGGTGAGTGAGTAAATATGGTTTTACGCTACTTTTAGCAAAATTCCAGCAATATAACGGCGGGGCACACCTGAAATGGGCTTCACACATTGTACCCATCTGGGGAATCGAACCCGGGCCCTCGGCGTGACGAGCGAACGCTTTAACCACTAGGCTACCCACCGCCCTCCCCTCACAAGGACCAAGGGCTAGTTTACAACATCACGGTTGAATGTGATGTCCTTGGTGGCATAGTGCTGATGTTGATATTTTTGTATCTTATTCAAATTTCTTCTTTTACTTTTTTTACACGTTCTCTGTGGTTCAAAATGGATGTTGGCCTTTGCTTTGTTTTAGGAATGTCACTTGTAGTTTACAGAAAATAAAGTGCTTTGCACAATATATTATATATATACTGTGTGTCGCGTGCAGTATATGCCTGGCGGTCTCGGTTGTAGGCAGTTGCAAACATTTACTCTGCTGTAGACAAACAATTCATAGGTGGTGTAAGGAGATCACTGGTCAAGCCTGCATTGGTCAGCTGTTCGGCCGATTTCTAGTGAGTGAGTGAATTTAGTTTTACGCCGCTTTTAGCAATATTCCAGCAATAGTGGTGTAAAGCGGCTTCACACAATGTACCCATGTTGGGAATCGAACCCGGGTCTTCGACGTGACGAGCGAACGCTTTAACTACTAAGCTACCCCACCGCCCAGTGAGTGGAAACGAGAAGCCAGACAACCCCTTCGAAATCTTGAATTTCATCTTCTTGCTGTATCATTATGAGGCCAACGGTAAGGTCTTCCTGACGACCGAGACACATGTGAATTGTGGAGGTGGTTCTACGTGGTCTGTGCCTATTACCTTATCAGGACGATGGTCAACACTGTTAGATTGCATATACCTGTAACCAGCAGACTTTGCTACTGATGCTACTGGGTCCTTTGCTACTGATATTGGGGGCATGTATACTGAGTGAGTGAGTGAGTGAGTTTAGCTTTACACCGCTCTCACCGATACCAGTGACCCGTGAATATCCGGGTTAGAATTGATCTTCAGCAACCCATGCTTGTCGTAAGAGCTGACTAACGGTATCGGGTGATCAGGCTCGCTGACTTGGTTGACACATGTCATCGTATCCCAACTGCGTAAGTCTATGCTCATGATGATCACTGGATTGTCTGGTTCAGACTTGATTATTTACAGACCGCTGCCATATAGCTGGAATATTGCTGAGTGCGGCGTTAAACAACAACCAACAAAAGAACTTAACATTAGTGATGTCATAATAATACGTTGCGGACATGCAGACTGTTACCTGTGTTATGAGCATGTAAGGATCAGGGCCCCGTTCCTCAAAGCGATCGTAGCGCTACGACAGTCGTATATCTATGTTAAAGTATGGGAGTTACGACTGTCGTAGCGCTACGATCGCTTTGAGGAACAGGGCCCAGGGCTAGAATTGGTCTTCGGCAACCCATGCATGTTGTAAGAGGCAGCTAACCGGATCGGGTGGTCAGGCTCGCTGACTTGGTTGATACATGTCATCGTATACGAACTGCGAAATTAAGGTCATCTTGAGTCCACAACAACCAAAATTATGGTTAATTTTAGCTTGACCTCATCATAGTCGTAATTGTACATCATCATTGCCCTTTCTCTGAGACACTGCGACCACACAAAACACGAAACACTTCATCGTTCGCTGCGACTAGAAACTTTGAAAAAAAACAGTGACACAGTTCTTTGAAAGAAATATTTTTTTCATTCACCACACCTTCAACTACTCGGAAGGTTTGACACCGAGTCACTTAACTCCTCATGAACAACCAGGGCAATGTCTGAAACAGACTGACTGAGTTTGGATTTACGCCGCTTTTAGCAATATTCCAGCAACATCACGGCGGGGGACACCAGAAATGGGCTTCACAAATTGTACCCATATGGGGATTCGGGGATCTTCGAAACTACCCACCGCCCCGTCTGAAACGGAACCGTCACAGCGTTGTATTTCATACTGTGTGTTTGTTGTGTCAAATTAATATCGACCAAGGACGTACTTACGTCTTTGATATGGACGAAGCAATTGATCACACAGTACACAACCCTGTGCACTTAAAACAACCCACGAATCCGTTGGTAAATGACCAGATGGTGGCCACATGAATACGTGAAAACACCTAGATGCGGGTACAGCAACGTGCAGTAAACTTGGACAAAGTACTGTGACTGTCTCAGTCCTCCTAGCTGTGAATGGCTACCTCGTAAGCATGGGAAAGCCGCTTGGTGCGCCTAGTGGCTGCAAGAGTTGTATAATCCCCAGGGAGTTGAGATTGATAATATGGTGTGCCGTTGAGATTGACATCCAATGATCGAGGGAAAAAACAGCTCCTTGAGCATGTACTAGTGCGTGGATATGTGCTCTATATAAATAATATCCTATGATGATAAACACGCAGTAAAACGTGCACAACAACAAAGAGAGTTTGCAGTTAGGCCCAACACATATGTTCCATTTTCGGGATATTATAAATTTAGACATTTTACTTATTCAAAAGTGCATTTCCTTCAACTCTCAATCACATCAGAAATCAATGGAACCACAGTTCGTTATAAGCGTATTCGATTTATACGTAGTTTATTGTATATTACAATCGCTCGTCTAAGAAAGATGCAAAATAGCTGCAAGAGACAGAAACGATCGACAATGCAGCCAGTCGCAAAGAACCGCCTGTTCAACTGGAAAAACATGTAAATGTATCTTGTGTTGAAATTCAGTCGAAATATAACACTGGCAGAATAATATCATAATACTGAATGCCAAGAAACAAAAAGGAAACAAGGACAAAGAAAAGAAATCCATTTTTGAAAATTAATCTTTATAGACGACGGGACAGGCTATTTTCTTAGGAGCAGTTTAAATACATACTGCTCATATTGATGCAATTTGAATCGTTCAATATCCATTGTATCACTATTGGCATTTTTGTGAAACACTGGCAGTATATGTTGAAGCAGACTTTTCTGGAAACCCTTCAGATGTGCTCTCACTGCCTGGTGGAAATGGATAAAATTGAATTGATATCGATTAAGAAATTGGCAACATTAAATAGTTAAAATGCCTAAAACAAACAAAGAGCTTGAAGTGTGGCCCAACACACATGTTCCGTTTTTTTCGCAATATTTTCAATAGGGAAATTTAAATTTAAAAATAAACTTAGGTAACTTACCCGGAAGTTTGGCGGTGAGACAAAGACGTGTGCTCTCCTTGCGGATCTGTTTCTTGATGCATATGGATCGGACATTCTTTTGCTCGGGTAGGTAAGATGCAAACAAGGTAACTTGGACGTTTAGCTTAAAGGTCACATGCAACGTAAAACACAACTTTGCAGATTCTGATACCTTTCGGTGTGGACATACCGAAACAAATCGTCAAAAATGCAAATTCAACTTATAAAGTTGAAAAATAACGCGATGAAAAAAACCGCGCGAAATCGGAGTTCAAACGTTTCACTAATTTTCCCCAGACTTTTCTGGGGAAAACGGGTTTCAACAGCTGGGCTGCGCTCATAGCACGTGCGCAAGTAAATAGGTTCGCGCAGCTTGGAAGCGGGTTGTCGGGTGAATACTCGGTGAAGGCTTTGGTGTGAGCTATTTTTCTAATGTTTTGTTGATATCTCACAGGCGCGAGCTTTTTATATGTTATGACAGTAAATTAACTGTTTATATAATTTCATTTGTCTATTTCACCACACGTTCTTCTTACCGAGTCACTTTCTCAGTTCGATACTTAAAAGCAATGTCATTATTTAGCGTTGACAGAATTTCTAACTGTGAAATAGATATGTCGTTGTCACAGACAAAACTCAATGTCTTGTTTTATTGACACCTGTGTGTCTGCCTGCCTGTCTGCTAATGACAATATTCAATACACAGCTGCTATCACTGACCACATGCAATTCGAACTTAACACCAATCAGGCTATACACCATAAACAAAACGCATTGTTTATGGCCCGAGTTCGGTCTCTGTCACATTATGTAATTACACAGACAGGCAGGTGTGATACTTGAACACATGACATGTTATGATGTCTGTTGACTGCAAAATGTTATACACAAAAAATGAGCATGTATTTACAAAACCCAACATCTCTATATATACACACACAATGAGCCGTGAAGGCGGCATCTGCTAATGAACCAACCGTTACACTTGAGTGCACACCCACCCGCTCTGACTGGGTTCGGTATCCCGGCTGCTTCGTTTCGAGGGAGGTAAACCCAAGTACAAAATATTGCACTTTTGATTTGCGATTATACGCTTATAATTTTGTTTATTTGTTTTTTCATAATCAGCAATGCATATCATATGTCATGAAGAAGTGATAATTGTGTTTTAATTATGTTTGATTTTTTGGTTGCATGTGACCTTTAAGCTTCAGGTATATCTATGATCTAATATAACTACTCGTTAGGTTTGCTCTCTGCAGTGGGTCATATCAATACAGGTGGAACACTGAATTATATATACTACTCTTCTATTACCCTGACTCAGAATTTGTACTGTCACACAATATTTGTAATTTACTACCATAGTGATGTTATAAACCAGAGGTTATGAATGTACCTAGAGTCACAGAACCTGCTTGTTGATGAACAAAACGGATTTTGAAAAGGACGGTCTTGCCTTGACCATGTTTACAGTTTATATAGCATTGTTAATAACAGAGAAAATATGAAAACATCTAAATTCGCTTGTTTTATTAATTTTAAGAAGGCATTCAGGGATTTACTTTGGTTCAAACTTATGGAAAATGGTATCTCTGGGAACATTCTTCAAGCTGTGAAATCTCTGTATGACGACGTCCTCTGCAGTGTCCAAGTCATCGAGTACGAAACAGATATATTCCCTGTTAATAATGGCGTGACACAAGGTTGTACGCTCTCTCCTACTCTGTTTGCAATTTACATTAACGATCTAGCAAATTAACTCAAGGGGAACAACTGTGGAATTCAGATCGACGACATCAATGTTGCCGTACTTTTATACGCTGACAATATAGTACTGTTAAGTCAGGATGCATAAACCTGACAGATTTTGCTCGACACTCTCGGCACGAGGCCACGCAAATGGAGAATAACTGTAAACGCAAAGAAGACAAATGTTCATTTCAGAGGAAAAGGCGGGCGTCAATATAGCGGGATTTTTTTCTGCGGGGACACAATACTGGACAGATACCGTTACCTTGGATTTTGGATGCACTGTAACTGTGACCTACGCCGTGAAAGAACTTGTTAAATCAGCTTCGAGAGCATTGGGCTTCTTAACTCACAAATTCTATTCCCTGGGAGTTATGCATTTTAACGTTTTTACAACATTATATTCAAGTTTAGTCCAACCAGTGTTGTCTTATTGCTCTGGCTTATGGAGCACAAGTAAACACCAGGAAGTATACACAGTACAGAGCAGGGCTTGTCTTATCTTTCTTGGAGCGCCAAGAAATACCTGCAATTTAGCTGTACGTGCAGATATGGGATGGTTAGATCCCCAGCTCAGACTGTACACAGAAACAGCACGCCTGTGGAGTAGACTGCGACGTGTGTCGGAAGATAGACTGGTGTATAAGATACACAACTGGTCACTCCAATGTGGAAAATCATAGAAGAAGATACAAACTATTTTTAAACGCCATAGATGCCCTGATATGCTCACTCCTGCCTGTAGGTTACCATCCTAGGTCTCGAACCAAGTTATCCCCAACTTCATAGAGATAGACCAACAAAACTGATTAAAGGAACTGAGTCGATGCCAAAGCTTAGAATGTATAAACTCTTCAAGTCAGCATTACGTACTGAGCCATATGTACAACTTCCACGTTACATGAGAAGCATACTAGCATCCTCAAGATGTGGTTCCTTGAAGCTTGAGGTAGAAACGGGCCGCTATAGTAACCCACCAATCCCATCAATTCTACGATTTTGGAAAGTCTGTTCGAACTGTGTTGAAGATGAAACCCATTTTCTTCTCCACTGAAGATATACGCAAAACAGAGCTGCCTACCTTTTTTAATGACAGCCAGACCACTGCCATAAATACCCTGCTTAATTATAATGCCGCTATGTTTTCCTTAGGTAAAATGTGTTTTAAAATGTTTAGTAGTAGAAAGTTATTTTTTCGCTTATAGATTGTTTATATCTTATCCCAAAGATATTTTATTTTGTTAATAACAGCACCTTTCTGTGTTGTTTGTCCCTTAAACTCCGGAAACGGACTTAAAAGCTTAAACGTAAAGAACTGGAGAGGGACCTTCTCGTACACATTGTGGTTTATCATTAGCGTAATTGCTTACTCTCCAGGCTACATATAGATGAAATCTTTGAAGAGCATTTAGAAGTGGAATGCATAATATAAGCAAGATTTATGGATGTCAACTTCTTTATTGTGAATAACACGACGTTTCGGAGTGTATGCTGTATATCACCTCAAGAAGGCGCAAGCATACACTCCGAAACGTCGTGTTATTCACAATGAAGAAGTTGAAATCCATAAAGATTGCTTTTCTTGTACATATAGATGGGTTAGAATCCAGTGAAATGTACGCAACAATAATGCCAGTCAGATAGAAACAAAAAACACTTATTACGCCACAAACCGATATATATTGCGAAAATAATAGCCCCACAATGCAGAAGCAAAGAAAAAACGATCACTCAGTAAATTGGAAGACACTGGGAGGATAAGGTCACTTGGACCTATGGTCCTCGTAAGGTAAAACATAAATGTTTTCTCTCATTTATAAATCTACATTCGCTTGAAAATATTTCCCGTACCGTCGTCTATAATATGAAACAAACGAGCAACTCTCGCCAACTAAACCGTTAGCTGCACAGAAGACGTCAATCCGGCAAATGTGCATACAGTCAAGGAAGATGGTTGAGCTGAGCGTCTCCAAGGTGACCCAGCGTGAGCCCGGATGATGACATGCGCACAAAGGTCTGGTCGTACCCACATTCGCCATAAACGCGGTCCGTGATGTTTTGTTTCAGAAAGGCAGCAGCGACTGAAACTTGAAATGCTGATACTGGCATGCCAAGTACATTGGGATAAGGACAATTGTTTGGCCATAAAGATATCACAGCATTACATTGGTGCAAAAACAATATTTGGGCCAGAAACATAGTACAACAATAATATATTGGACCTTTTATAAGATTTTATAACAGATTTGCCGGGAAGAGAAGACAAGTATTATTAAATGGGAACAAGGACAACAGTTTGGCTAACAACTTACCAAATCTTATAAAAAGCAAATCCATAAATGAACTTTTGGTTGAATACAACTTTCTGTGCTTCAATTCCAGACTGACATGCCGGTACCGTTCCACAAAGCGATCGTAGAGCTAAGATGATCATAGCGCGGACACTTTAACATAGACTTACGACAGTCGTAGCACTAAGGTGATCGTAACTCCCATACTTTAACATAGACTTACGACAGTCGTAGCACTAAGGTGATCGTAACTCCCATACTTTAACATAGACTTACGACGGTCGTAGTGCTACGATCGCTTTGTGGAATGGGCCCCTGATCTGCACTTGAACGTCCCTTTTCTGAATCCTAACTGGATTTTGTGAAAAGTACATGTCGGTGATAGCTGTAGTATTGTTCTTTCGAAGTAAGTTTTTTCGTCCAGCTGGGTCTGAATCCTGTCATGAGAATCTTGGTAACAATGTCCTAGTCACACATGCAAGAAGACACCAGCTTGAGATCGAATCGATTTTCAGTTCATATGCATAGATGTTTGTCATTAAGCGTGAAACGTTACGTTTCAAAGAAACTGTTCAGTCTTGCACCAAAACAACGCGCACGTGTATTGTTTCTGATTATTATTATTATTATTATTATTATTATTGTCATTGGAGTTTTGAGTTTTAACTCCCAATTCAAATTGTTTGCAGACATGCCCTTTTCTCTCGACAGGTAATATTTACATGGTTTACTTTGTATAATTGTCTTTTTGTTTATCAGAAACTCGAAATATGAGTATCGGAAGCAATGCTGTTTCTCCTTTCATAAACATAAAACACGGTCGTCCTGTAAGAGATGACAATTTCTTGATTCTGAGATATTGCAATTTTTCTATATACTAGTTGGAATATAATAGAATAACGAAGTTGTCCTCGACACAATATCACGCCTCTCCCGTCACTTAACATCTAAGTAGTGAGGAAGATATAAACAGAAACAGTTAAGGCAAAGCAGCTACTTTTTGTGGATCCCGATTAAATTATTCATCATCTCTCAGTCAATAACAATAATCGTTGAGGTACAAAGTTGAGATGACACAAATAGGCATCCTTGGTTTTTAAGTGATGCCATGTAGACTACTTGACTGAAACTGTTCAAAGCAGGGGCCAGTCTGATTATATGTTCCCTGTTTACAAATTAGTTGTGACGATGAACAGCTTCTCGATATATTTACCGAAGTTAATCTCTACGCTGTCACCAATGATCAGGATTGTTCGAATTCGAACCAATGCTTGTTGCGAGAGGACACTAACAGGATCGGGTGGAAGGGCTCGCTGATGTCTATCACTGGATTGTCCTATCCAGACTCGATTATTTACAGACCACATGTCATTTTGCTGGAATTGTGGTGAGAGTGGCTTTAAACAGTTAACAAAACACCAAATAATGTGGTGTTTTGTTTTTAAATGTTTTAAATATTTTTATTGTTCCCAAATATACAAGCATGGTATAATGTGGTATTGTATTGATTCTGTTAAGCTAATGGCAACTGTTGAAGAAAATACTGATAGTGAATGTTTCGACGCAAAGAAAACGAAACTGCTTAAGATTGAAAGGCTGTCAACACATGCTTACTGATGTATGTCATCAAGTGTAATGCATTTCGTTTCAAAGAAGTGTTAAGTCTTTTATAGCAATATAATAGTATAAAGAGGTTATATCGACACAATATCTCGCCTCTCCAGTCACTTACCATCTAAGTAGTGAGGCAGAAATACAAAAATGCAAAGCAAAGTAGATACTGTTTATGGGTCCCGATTCAATTATTTAGCATCTCCCAGTCAATAACAAGCTTTTAAAGAATCGTCTAAATACAAAGTTGAGATGACACAAATACGCATTGCTGGTCACCTGGTTCACACATGATGCACTGTAGACTAATTGACTGAAAGTGTTGAAAGATTGATAATGATGGTGAACAGCTTTTTAATATATTTATATGGCGCACCCCACAGGTGTTCTCTTGCGTCAGTATTGACATCATTGTGGAACAATGGCGCTGAACGACCAAGGGATTCACAGGAACTTGTTAGAATCATAAGGGCTTTAGGTGCAGCCTTCGGTGACTGTCACTGTCTAAGAATCACGAAAAGTGGATCTCAGTGGTATGTGAACAACGTGCCACCCTAGTTAATTTAATTCATTGAAATTTAAAAGACAATTCAATTTCCAACCTGTTTTAAAAGCTGTGTTTCTTTTGCACCTCAGTAAGTATTACCAGTTGCCGATCTAGTGGTAGATGACATGCTGCGATCTAACAAGGATACTCTATCAATGATTCAGAGTACAAAGCTAAAGCTGTCTATATGACTTGCAGCCAGCAGAAACACATGTTGGTCTCCGTGACCTCCACAACAAAACAGAAACAAATTGGAATGCAACTATTTACTCTTCAAATGATTATAAAATATTACATTCATATGGTATATGTACATCAAGATATAGCATACCGGTATATACTGTACATATATTCTACAGTAAATATCATTGTAAACTTGAGTTTATGTAGAAGGCATTATAAGTACTCTAGCAGCTGATTAGACAATCAACAGCGACAAGGACCTACAAGGACATTGATGGTCAGAATAGACCAAGAAAACGCCATCTTTCTGGGACAATGAAACATGATCAACATCAGATGACATGCAGACTGTGAGTTGCCACAAAGAAAATTGATATAATAATGACAAGATCATGACAAACATGATCACGAAGAAACATTAGTGACAATACCAAAGTAAGGTTTGACACATTTAGAAACTGACAAGATGGTATCTATTCTGGAACCTGTAACAAGAAAATTCATATTTGATAGTTATTGGAAATAGACATGACACTAATTTTGCAAGGACAGTACTTTGGCTGGGCCAGAAATCAGCGAAGGTGAGACAAGTACATTACTATGGTAGGAGAGTGGTTCAAGGACATGACAATAATTTGAGAAAAGCTGAGCCAGAAAAAATACACAAAAGTGAGTTTGGGAAGGAATAATGGACATGAAAGTAAGGAACAAGGATATGGCATTCAAGCTGTGAGAATATGTGGCAGAAGCCTTGGAGGACACACAAATGTGTCTGGTAGGCTGGGACAAGGAAAGGGTATGCTGGCAATTGCACAATGGGACAAAACATGGAGAGTCTTGGACAAGGATAAGGAAGCCTGTCCTGGATAAAGGTTGGAGTTCTTAATACAACAAACAATATACAACTTCACATCACAGTTCTCTTATCATGCTGTCTTCATCCTGCTATCCCATCCTCTTTTGTAAAGATCAATGAAATGTACTGATACGTCTTGTTTGCCAATCCTTACAGTTCACCAATCAAGAGCAAGGTTGGTATTTGAGCAACACGCTTATAAAACAAACTACTGTTCAAAGTCTACTCAAGTTTAGAATATTCTCTTGGATATATGACAGAAACAGGTCTGAACATGGTGGTGTAAATGAACAATCATATTACTGATCACTAAAATACATAAGCACTAGAAATCATATTGTATAGATATTTATGCTAAAATATTGTGTTTTGCACACCAAAATGCTTCAAGAATAAAATATAAGGATTCTTCACAATAAACATGAACTGGTGATAAATAAAATCAGTGATAATATTACGCATGAAAGCACCAAATATAAAACAGAAATACATGTATTGGATACAAATCTGTAAATAATGTATAACAATTGAATAAAATGACTCGCACATGTCAAAATGCAGACACGCTGAACTTGCACTGTAAGTTAAACAAAACACCATTTCAAACTGGATTACTGTAGGTTTCAGGGTGAGATTGCTAAACTGCTGGTCAAACAAACATATATACCACCCTCAATTTCAATACACTAACCCCAATAGAATACACGCTTTAAAATTTCAACTTTGTAGAAAGGAAAATATTAATGACAACATTTGATCCTATTTCAATCCTTAACTGGTCGACATACAAAATTTAATAAACTTACAAGAAGTGTGAAATCAAAAGATTGCAAATATATAACCATAGAAGAACATGATCTAATATTCAATTTTTCAAAATTTAATGTTAATAAATAAAAATAATAGTGTCTTAGCAAGACTTGTAGCGTAACCATGGTAACTGAAATGGAAGCACCGCCATATGTGGTTCAAAATACACATCAGTGTGTGGTAATCAGCAGCATTTCAGGACAGGCAAGTCAGACAAAGCAGTTCTAAATTGCAGAGAGACGGCTCCCAATACTGTTCAGGACTTTTGCGCCATCATCATTTCCCATAGCAGAATCTGTAGGTACTCCTCTTTTACATGCAAGTTAAGGTTATCTTTATAGTTGTTAGTATATTCCTGTGTTTCCTTCTACACTTGACATGCTGGCATGGATTAGCATTCAATATATCTAATACCAATGACTAAACTCATCTTATTTCTTCCACAAGTTAGAATTAATAGGAATTCATCAAATTTACACAAATTTTACTATTATCATTGTTTACCAGTGCTTTCCATCCTTCAAATGCCTGAACACATATCAAGCATTTTCATAGTCTAACTTCATCACATAACAATATTTCTAAACACGTTTTATATGTATGGAAGGTATCTTAAAGCAGTAGAAAATTCCTGGAGATAGAAGTGTCAGGTTACAACTTAATGCGACTAATATATGGACTACCAAGCCTCATTATTACATTGTTTCCAAAAGTCATCCCACCAATATGTGTTTAGGTTTGTAACATAGGCTACTTGAAAAAGAAAGAAACATTTATTCCACAATCGTCATGAAGCATAAAACCAAACGAGATATTCCAACAGTAACATTTTTATAAACCATTCATTGCAAATAAATCCCCCCTTGCATTAATTAACAAATACTCGCCACAAACAGGACTGTCTCCACACACAACCTGCCTACATAAAGGCCCTGTTTGATAAGGAACTCAAGGACCTGCCTGTTTGACAAGGTACTCAAGAACCTGCCTAATTATACTGTACTCAAGGCCGTTTGATATGACTGACTGACTGAGTTTGGTTTTACGCCGCTTTTAGCAATATTCCAGCAACATCACGGCGGGGGACACCAGAAATGGGCTTCACACATTGTGCCCATGTGGGGATTCGAACCCGGGTCTTCGGCGTGACGAGCCAACACTTTAACCATTAGGCTACCCCACCGCCCCCGTTTGATATGAAACTCAAGGACCTGCCTGTTTGATAAGGTACTCAAGAACCTGCCTAATTATACTGTACTCAAGGCCCTGTTTGATATGAAACTCAAAGACCTGCCTCTTTGAAGGTACTCAAGAACCTCCTTGATAAGGTAAACAAGGACTATTAAACAAGACACTTAAGGACCTGCCTGTTAAACAAGACAAGCTATCAATGAACACATATCAACACTCAACAAATACAGTAGAAACCAGTCAAATAACAGCGTACATAGTACCAGTCAAACTAACAGGGTTGAGACATAGTATATGTCAAAGTCTGCTGACTAGAAAAGGGAATTTCTGAAATTAATGAACAGATGGAGTAACATTAAACAGTCATGTAAGAAATCATACAGGTAAGGCACAGCTACACACCTCCTAACACTGCCGGTTAAATTCTGTAACAACAACGTCATGAAATTGTTTGTTTGTTTGTTAGTTGTTTAATGCCACATACAGTTATATGGAAGCAGTCTGTAAATTATTAAGTCTGGACCAGACAATCCAGTGATCAACAGCATGAGCATCGATCTACACAATTGGGATACGATGACATGTGTCAACCAAGTCAGCGAACCTGACCAACCAATCCCGTTAGTACGTCATGAAATAAGATGAGAGTTAGGATATATTGTTCTGGCGAAGACTGGTGATTATTACCCCAAGATTGAATTATCAGTAGTGTGTACAGATGAGGACATACATGCATATAATAATGTTAAAGAGGCTGATAGGAATGTTTGCCATTGATACATCAGCAGTAACAGCATCAGTGTGTTCAACTCTTCAGAGTCAGACTCCTTCCAATATCTTGGGCTTCATCCTGACCTACACAGAAACACATGCACACATGTGGAGGCTGTTTGAATATGCCTCTGTTCACACAGCA
The DNA here is from genome assembly GCF_003918875.1 of Haliotis rubra. Lineage (NCBI taxonomy): Eukaryota > Metazoa > Mollusca > Gastropoda > Lepetellida > Haliotidae > Haliotis > Haliotis rubra. The sequence goes on from NW_025767001.1 coordinate 78,186, forward strand.
GTAAAATTGGGAACCCGGAAGTATGGAGACTGTGAACATTCTACTGTCTGGCAAAGCAGGTTGAATTGAATGATCCCCAGGAAGCTGAGAATGTTAATCAAGTGTACACTGATCCATTGACCGGGACAACAGTGTCAGCATTTTGAGCATGATTCTTGTCTATGGAGCCTCATTTACTTTAAGTACACACATTATTTATTATCATCACCATCCAAGTTTATACTAAGTATATGTGAATAAGCTACTTCTTAGCTATACGAAGTACAAACATCAATATACCTTCATGTTCACAATGGATGAATACTGGCATTAACAAAGAACAGTATAGCAAGCAATACTGAAACATGACCTCACCTCAGTATTTTGTGTTATGGAAGTGCAAGTATAACTCATACTAAGACTATGTGACTGGCAACCAAGAAGGTTAATGAGCATGAAATGATTACTATTTCAGCTAGGCAAAGCCATCAACCACACACCACTGTACATCCTAAATGATACCAGTTCACAATTGTTTGTTTGCTTTCTAAATATTTCCATCCTTTATTTGACATTTGACACATATCTACCACTGCCAGTGTAAATATATCAAGTGCTAAATACCTACTTGAGAAGGCATTATTATTCAAATCAATGTTTCATTTATTTCAATCAAGTCATGAAATATGTTTTGGTGTTTCATCATGTTCATGATTATACTTAACATAATTTGTGGTAATAACAAATCCTCTACAAGAACAGTGTATTGATGAAAAATAAAAGACAAACCCACAAAACAAAACATATACAAGGTTGACTTTGTACTTTCAACAAATGTAAATAATAAAACTTTATATGTCAAGCAATACTTTTCTGATAAATAATCACATAAATATGCAACACTATCCTACTAGAAAGGTTAGGAAAAGAAGTAAAAGTATTTTCATGAAAGAATATTGATAAGGATATTTCACACGAAGTCACCATGCACCTTAATTTGCATAAGAAAAGTCAGACACCAAATAATACATGCCCCAGTATTTTGATGTTTTTGTAAGTAAAATGCCTCTTGTGCACAACAGTTCAAAATGAACTGTATATTGCCCTGTGTCTTTGCTGTTTTCCTTGTCAACTGTGGTTTACTAAGACAAATCATGAACAAGGCACAAACACACCGGATACACAATGGACACACAGTGATCCATCACAACCGTGATGTCCTTCACATCCCCTGGTTCCTGGCAGTCTCAAACATGAACCACAGACAAGCACAATGGACACACAACCATGACAACCGTGATGTCCTTGACACATCCCCGGGTTCCTGGCAGTCTCGCACATGAACCACAGACAAGCTCAATGGACACACAACCATGACAACCGTGATGTCCTTGACACATCCCCGGGTTCCTGGCAGTCTCGCACATGAACCACAGACAAGCACAATGGACACACAACCATGACAACCGTGATGTCCTTGACACATCCCCGGGTTCCTGGCAGTATCGCACATGAACCACAGACAAGCACAATGGACACAAAGCCATGACAACCGTGATGTCCCTGACACATCCCCTGGTTCCTGAGAGTCTCGCACATGAACCACAGACAGGAAGAATGGACACACAGCCATGACAACCATGATGTCCTTCACACATCCCCTGGTTCCCGAAAGCATCCCACATGAACCACAGACAGGCAGCAATCATACTCTCGTCTACACAACCCACACAAACCAGAAAGACAATTCATCCCACTGCTGCGTACCTGGCACTTCACAGATCCACAACCCATAGAGTCTACATTATTGCATAGATCTAGTTGACTGTGCTGTGACTAGCAAGTTTAAACAGACTTATCACTATTGACACCGGAAGATTCAGAGTCATCGGAATCATCCTCATCATGTGTATGAGTGACTTTACGGGGTGTGTTGGCTCGAAGATGAAGCACATGTTTCGATGGTGATGATGTCTGACGAGCTCGTTTCTTAGGGCTTCCAAGTTCAGGTGTGCCGTTGACTGAGCGATTCCTCACAATTCCAGTGAAATCCTCTTCTTTCTCCTTCAGTGAAGGCTCATGTTCAACAGTAGATTCATGGGGCATCTGAAAGCAGAGTACAGATGGTTGCTGTTTACTAACCTATGAGTGAGTGAGTTAAGTTTTATGCCGCACTCAGCAATATTCCAGCTATAAATAATAGCTGTAAATTATTGAGTCTGAACCAGACAATCCAGTGATCAACAGCATGAGCATCAATCTGCGCAACTGGGAACCGATGACATGTCTCAACCAAGTCAGGGATCCTGACCACCTGAACCCGTTAGTCGCCACTTACGACAATCATGGGTTACTGAAGATCAATATTCTAACCCTGACCTTCACGGGTCACTAACCTATATTACAACAGCCTGAAGTCACCGAGGTCTTCACAAGACAAACCTCTGACTAACACTGTGAGCAATGGTCCTCACTGTCGGCTTGAATGACACACAAAAGCAAGTCTGGTCATCTTAATCATTAAGTTGCATCATACAGAAATACATTCCTGCGGGCCAATTCTTTCCTAGGCCCCACTGAGACACTCATATTGATCTGGTACACTACATCTGAGTTTACACAGCAGCAAGATGCACCCAGTATTACAGCTGGTGCATGGTAGCTATGGAAAATCTGTCCATTACTCAGAGACCAAAATACACGGACTTAGGAGGTGAGGTGAGGTGAAATTGGGTTTTACGTCGTGCTTGAGAATATTTCACTCATATGACGAAGTGCATGCGTGTGTATGTGTATTTGCGGCTGCTTGTACTAGCTGAGACTTAAGCTGGTTTTATAGTGCTAGCCCACTGAGATACCATGCCGCAGTGAAGCATGAATACCCCACTCAGACACATTGTACTGACTCCGAGCCGACCAGTCCTTGTTGTACCCATTAATGCCGCGCGCCAGGCAGGGACCAACAAGTACCATATTTTAACGTCTTTTGGTATGACGCTGTCGGGGATCGAACCCTCGACCTTCCGCTGCCCGGGCAGACGCTCTAACCACTACACCGCGGAGGCGGTTCATGGACTTAGGAAGTGAGTATGGTTCTATATCACTTTTTGCAATATTCTAGCAATATCACATCAGCGGGACATCAGATATGGGTTTCACACGTTGTACACATGTGGGGAATCAAACATGGGTCATCGGTGTGATGAACAGATGCTTTAACCACTAGGCTACCACACTGCCCTCCGTTGCAGAATAGAACCTGGGTCTTTAGGGTGATGAGCAAATGTTTTAACAACTAGTCTACCCCACCTCCTCCAATGGACTACGTCCTGCAGTTGCAAGGATGGATAATTCAGGCCCATAACGCTTGTCATACTTATTAAGCCATTGGACCGACTACTTGCAGAGTAGCATAACCTATCAGTGCATGATCTCGTACAAAATCAGTTTTTAAAGTTCATGAACATGAGCGATGACATCCCAGGCAGAATTTGAGTAGCACATTGCTTGTGACATATGGTAGTTACCAGCATGGCAGGAGCCCCGGAACAAGTAGCAGAATGGGTAGTGAAGGAGGTTCAGGAATGTCCCAGCATAGATGTCAGCATATCGCATCACCTGGGATGCTAAAAATGTCTGCCGAGAACCTGGAACATAACATGTGCATAAAACTGTGAACTGAAACCCTCACAGGACATTACTTGATACACTGTGGCCTAAAAAGTACCCATGAAATAAAGTGAAAGTAAAAATAACCCTTGAAACAAGTGTAAAAGTGATCACAGCTCACATACCCCGGCTTCCCACTTTTGGACATGGACTGACTGACTGAGTTTGGTTTTACGCCGCTTTTAGCAATATTCCAGCAACATCACGGCCGGGGACACCAGAAATGGGCTTCACACATTGTACCCATGTGGGGATTCGAACCCGGGTCTTCAGCGTGACGAGCCAACGCTTTAACCATTAGGCTACCCCACCGCCCTTTGGACATGGAAAGGACTGATATTGATATATATAATGTGACAAGGATCAGCTGCTCACAAGACTTTATCCTTGACTCCACCAAACTTTATACATGTAAACATGTTAGATAATAACCTAGCATATATAGTTTCGGTGATATGCTCCGGACAAGATAACCATCGAACACATTTTGCAATAAACTCGTGTTTCCATAGAAACAGTAAAAAATGTAATTCTGATAAACTTTAGAAAAGCAAAAGGCACATTTGTCGGTCATGATCAACTTGTGTGTTAAGTTGTATAGTTTCACTGATATGCTCTGGACAAGATGACCATCAAACACATTTTGCACTGTCATGTTTCCATGGAAACAGCAAAATTGTAATTTTTTGAATAAAATTGATATTTTATATTTATCCTGATTCATGCTCTTTTTGCTTGTCTTCTTCTTCTTGCGAACATAGTGGAACACTTGTATCTCCCTAATTAAAGCTCCCTTCAATTTAAAATCACTAATCAATACTCACCAAGAGTTGCCTCTCTTTGCTCCCTTTTGGCGGGAAAGGTGGCGCCACCACATCCCACATGCTTCACTCTCTCCTGTTTAACTAGCCCGACACTTGAATTTTCAGGGAAATCCAAAAGTGTCATGTGGGGAGGATGGGAGGGCTTACCTCATGAGTCAGGATAAGTATAAAATATCAATTTTATTCAGAAAATTACATATTTTTCCTTATCCTGACTCATGCTCTTTTTGCTTGTAGAATCCGACGGAATGTGAGGTGGGAACAGATACTTTGCATTTTAATTAGTGATTTAGATGTACGGGAACTTCATAAGGGCACTGTAATTAAATTAATTTCTGCTGCTATCATACATAAGTTCTACCAGCTGCCATAGATGGGGTACTACAATATTAAAATAATATAGGAATAAGCGACTCCAAATTGGAGAAGCGACCCAATAGTACATGTAACATAGGTACTGGGTTTTAAGACTAATGTAGGCTTAAGATATACAACTAGCAAAAAACTCTGTAGAGTTTGTAAGCTTGATAAATACTGATATAGTATATACAGATATAATCTCGTGAGACTATGTCTCATCGTCTACGAGGAACTGTCAACTGCTGTGCTAAAACCAATGGTCCGAAATGGTGAATACCTGAGACGTCCTCGGTGGCGATATCTCTCAGGTAGTGGTTAGCAAACACCATGTCGGATTTCCAAAAGCAGCCCTCCATAATGGTATTCAACGAGCAATTTCCATGTAGAGCGAGTGTCGAAGCCAGTGCTCTGATTTCGTGAGGACTAGATGCTCTTGGAGGGTCGAGTCCTGCAGCCTTGTAGGCTCGAAGTATGACAGTTCTGATCCATATCGATATCGTGGTACGTGAGACTTCGGTCTCAGTCGCTGTAGATAGAGGGATGAATAACCGCTTGAGTTTTCTTCGCCTCGTTTTGGATCGTTGTAAATAAATTTTGAGTGCTCTCACTGGGCATAATGATAGATCAAGCGTATCATGAGGTCCGAGTATCGAGGAAAGTGCAGGGACGTGGAATAATCTGTCTGGTTGACCTGGCATTTGATTCTTGGCGATAAAGTCCCATCGCAGTCCCATATGCACTGTGTTTTGATTCTCATCAAAACGTGTTTTCTCGTAGTCTAGAGCGTGGATTTCTGATACTCCGGCTGCTATTGCTAGGGATAGCAGGAACAGTGTTTTCTGCGTCAGAAATTCGAACGATGTTGATTCCAGTGGTTCATAAGCCTCACTTGTGAGGTACTGGAGCACTATATTTAGATCCCATGCTGGAGCGCGAAATCTCTGTTTCTGATCCTCCAATCGGAATGAACGTAGCAAGGCCAGTAACTCTTGCGTCTTCGTTAACTTGACACCCGTTCTCACAGTTATCACTGAACTTAATGCTGCGAGATACGTAGATAGTGTCGAGCCTTTTAGATGTTTGGTTTGTCGTAGGTGACAAAGGTAGACTGCCATTTGAGGGTGGTTAGCATTTCTAGCTGTAAATCCCTTTTTAGCAGCGTATGTCTCAAAACTGTGCCACTTGTCATCATACAAGTTGCGCGTAGAGTTGCGCAAAGCAAGTGTGACTGCTTTTGCCGCTCTGGCTGAATAACCTCTCTTGTTTAAACACACTTTAATACAGTCCATACGTGAAGTTGGAATGCTCCTGGGTTTTCGATGCGCTTGTTTGTGTGAGGATGTACAAGTAGATTCGGCTTTGGTAGTTGTAGTATTGGTTGTCCGATTTCTTGAATTAGAATGGGAAACCACGTTCTCGCTGGCCAGTAGAGCGCGACCAAAATCAGTTGGAGGCTCTGAGTTTGTCTGATTTTCTGTAACACCTTTGGAATTAGCTGGCGCGGAAACGCATCTGGCGTTGAGGCCTTCCAAGGATATGCTTAGAGCGTCCGTTGCCAACGCTTGTGGATCCGGGACTGGTGAGACGAATGTTGTTAGTTGATTGTTGAAGCGAGTAGCGAATAGGTCTATTAATGGAGCTCCTATTTCCATGATAATCTGAGCGAAGATTTCTGGGTGGAGTTTCCATTCCGTCGGTGATGGTAGATATGGCCGAGAGAGTGCGTCTGCTAGTACATTCTTGGCTCTGGGAATGTGGCATGCTCTGACATGTATGTTTAGATCGTCGATCAGATCGAACAGTTGGAAGCTTAGAGTCAATAGGTTCAATGATCTCGTTGAACCTTGTTTGTTTATATAAAACGCCACTGTTGAGTTGTCGGTGTGGATCATTAGGTTCGCATTCTGTAGAATGGTGCTCCAATGAAGTAGGGCGTTCATTACTGCTTTCATTTCGAGCATGTTTATATGCAGTTTGCTCTCTTCTTGGTTCCATAACCCTGATGCCGTCTGGTTGGCGAGATGAGCTCCCCAACCTTGGAGCGACGCGTCTGCATAGAGATGGGTTTTGAACTCCGGCTCTGTTAAATAGATGCCTTCGCAAACATTCGACCTCCTGGTCCACGAAAGTAGATGAGGTCTGAGGTAATTCGGTAGACCGAATGGTTGAAGGTCGTCGAGATGAGTGTTGATGAGGACCTGTAACGTGCGTAACTGTAGTCTGCCTCTGGCTGTCATGTCTTGTGCTGACGTGAGGAGACCCAACAGACTCTGCCACTGTCGTAGTGGTAATGGAGATAGTAAGGCTTGTGGAATGGTCTGTTGGATCTTGAGCCATCGGTCCTCTGGTACGACGATACGATTCTGTGTCGTGAGGAATCGAATGCCTAGAAATTGCAGGTCTTGCGTAGGTTCTAGAGTAGATTCACTAACCATCCTAGCTGTGTTAGTAGCTTGATGGTGAAATTCAGTTGTAGTTTGAGACGCTCTGGATCTTGATCTACTTGAATCCCGTCGTCGAGGTAGAACGCACTGCGTAGCCCTTGACGATGTAGGTAAGTGACGATGGGTTTCGTTACTCTTGTGAACAACCAGGGAGCCGATGATATTCCAAATGGTAGTACCCTCCATTGGTAATGTAGCCCGTCTAGAGTAAACCGTAGGTACTTCCTCGAGTCGGGATGTATCGGGATATGCAGGTAGGCATCCTGTAGATCTATACTGGCCATGTAGTCCATCGAACGAACGAGGTGCCGTAGTTGAGGTAGATGTATCATGCGAAACGTTGGCGGTTTGCGTAGATAATCCCTGTTGAACGTGCTCATGTTGTAGATGAGTCGGAACTTTTCCTTGGAATTTTTCTTGGGTACTAGGAAAACTGGGGAGTAGAAACCTGGCTCGATGTTTACTTGATCCTCGATTTCTATGGCCTGCTTGGTTAGGAGAGATGAAACAGCTTCTCGTAACTTTAGTAGTTGTTGTGCCTGGAAGTCGAACTTGTGAGGGATGACTGTAAGCGGAGGTGTGGCCTGTAGTTGGATTCGATATCCGTGTTGAAGGATGCTGGAGACATATGGATCTTGTAGTATTCCCCAGTTCTCCCAGTGCAGTTGAAGGCGTCCACCCACTTGTGAAGGTTGTACAGGGACGGCTGGGGGTGGAAGACTCCAGTCGTTCCGAACCCGTCTTTCATCGTTTATAGTTGCGGGAGCCTCTGGGTGCCCTGCCTCTTCCAGATCCTCCCCTGTAGTTGCCGAATGGGCGGCGAAAAGAGTCCTTTCCACCTCTGGATCCGGCCATCTTCCTGTCCCGTGCTCTCTGTAAACCAGTGAACTTCGATCTTCCGGAGTATCTCTGTGATGTCTGCTTGATGACACTAGTCAGAGTGTCAATCGATTTAATCATGAGGACTTCTCTTGAATCCTTGATGACTTCTTTAGAGACTTTATCAATTCCTCCAACGAAGATGGAAGGCGTTGACCATGGGGCTGTGAATAGAGGTGCTGTGAACTGTTCACCCCAACTACAGGTGGTGAGGAGACCTTGACGACGAGCCTGAGTAAGAGCTGCTGAGATGGATGAAAGGTGATCCGTCAAGAATTGCTGGTCCTTCTTCTGCATAAGGAGGGCCGAGTATATCATTCTGTCGTCTTCTGATGTATAATCTCGGAATCTAGTGATGAGAGTTTCATTAATAGTTCTGGATCTGTTGAGGCCGAAAAACATTCTTCTGGTCATAGTTTCGACTTGAGCCAGCTTGCGATCCTCGATCTTGTACGTCTTGGCCTTGGCATTGTTGATGACTTTAAAGTTATCATCGATTTCTTGAGCTTTGTAGAATGGGTCCATGTCATCAGCAAAGAACTTCTTGGCGTTGAACTGAGGTAAGAGCGGCGGCGCCTGAGCTTTAGTGGCTGTTTGGAAAGCTGTATCCAAGTTCTGTGGAACCGTTGCTATAGGGTCAATCGGAGGTAGGGTGATCGTGTCTGCGTCGTCCTCCCTCATGAGATAGGTGTGAGCCGGGTTGTTGTCTTTAGACAGCGAAGCTAGGTCCAGGTTGTTGGCCATCCAGTAGCATATCTCTGCGTTGGAGAATATGATGCCTCCATCATCTTCGGTATCCGGAGCGTTGGTAAGAGGCCGATGATACTCTTCCGATGGTGACTGAGGTGGAGTTCTGTATACTTGAACAACTGTGCATGGCGACGTGTGAGGAGACCTGACTGGAGACTTTCGCGGAGGCTTATGAGGCGAGCGACGTGGTGATCTATGAGGTGTCCTGCGTGGTGATCTACGTGGAGACCTATGAGGCGATCGACATGGTGAACGGCCTGACGAGCTGCGTCTGTAAGGTGACCTTTGCGGAGATCTACGTTGTGGTGAAGGACGATAGCTTCGCGAAGCTCTTGGGGAATCACTCGATGACCTTCTAGACGAAGATGACTTGGAGTCTGTAACTGGAGTCCTTCCGAAGACCTTCGCGAAGCTTCATCTGAGTCGGGTCCTGGGGAGTGACGACTTGACCTTCGCGAAGGCTGGTGGTCCGAGGCAGAGTCCGGAGTTGAGAGGATCCTTCTTCGTGAACCCCTTCGCGAACGTTGATCATCAGAGTCCGAGGCTGGTGACGATCTAGGTGTCCTTCGCGAAGGCCTTCGCGAACGCTGATCGTCTGGGTCCTTCGCAGAGGTAGACTGTGACGTCCTTCGCGCAGGCTGGTCCCTCAGTGGTGACTTGGTAGTAGCCGCTACGTTGACGGGTGGTCCCTCAGGGGTGACGTCTGAGGTCCTAGGCTGGTTGTTTCTTCTCCAGTCCGTAGCGGTCTTCCATCAACTTCATAATCTGTTGAACCAGGTCGCCCGGAACGGTCTGCGAAGTTGTAGTAGCTGCCCTATCTGCGTTGGTAGCGACGGGACCCATGAGAAGATCGTCAGTCCTCAGCGTTGATACATCGGGCTGATTGAGGATCTGCGCTGACGTCACTGTAGCTGACACTGGTCGTTTCTTGCGATGAACATCAGGTATGATGAGCGGCTGCTCATTATACAGGCCCTGTTCTGCGGCGGGAACAATCTCGGCTGAGAAAGTTCTTGCTGACTGCGTTGTTTTCCCCTTGGTAGTAGACGCTGCGCTGGGGGTGCGGAGTCTGCGTTGTGACGTAGATGCCCTCTTAGCCTTAGGCTGCGACGACGGGAGGTCTGGTGATGCAGGACGCTTCTTGAAGACGGCGGAATGCGTCCCACGCCTCTCCTCCGAGGGTAACTCCAGCGGAACACCAGACGGGAGGGGGTCGTCCGACAGCAGCTGACTTGCGAGGGGTTCAGTAGCATTAGCCATGCCTAGACTCTGTTTACGTGACCTATCTGCTGCACGTCTCAGGACGCAAAGTAAATATTTGTTAAAAGCAGAATTAGATAAAGTAATACAGAAACTGCAACGTGAACTGAAAGCACATGGTACAGTACAGCTAGGGCATATTAAATGCGGATCAGCAGCAGAAAAACGTAACTTACAAACAGTACAGATTTTCATCAACGTAATCTACTGAACAATCACGGCGTCCCGTGAATAAACAGCAGTAAATACGAGTAAATACGAATTAATATCAAACCATATTGTTGAAGGATACTAGCTAAACCTCTATAAGAGACTTGTAGAGGTAACTAAGTAAGAATAATCAAAGGATATAGTGCCGTAGGGAGACACAGGCGCTCTCACATCCTGTTCACTGGGCGAAGAAGGAGAGAGTGAAGCATGTGGGATGTGGTGGTGCCACCTTTCCCGCCAAAAGGGAGCAAAGAGAGGCAACTCTTGGTGAGTATTGATAAGTGATTTTAAATTGAAGGGAGCTTCAATTAGGGAGATACAAGTGTTCCACTATGTTCGCAAGAAGAAGAAGACAAGCAAAAAGAGCATGAGTCAGGATAAGGAAAAATAATAAAATTCTGATAAACTTCAAAATAGCCAAAGGCGCATCTATGGGTAATGATTAACATGTGTGTGAAGTTTGGTGTTCCTAGCATGTAAGCATTAAGAGATATGCTCTGGAGAGACGGACGGACAAACAGAATGAACGCTATATACCCCCGCTACGAAGTAACGTGGATATAACAAAGTGACAGTCTGATAAAGTTAAGTACACACTTTAGGTTGAAATAGAACTGATTTAGAACACAAATGTGTTCAGGATGACCAGCTAACAACTCATCAACTTCATTTAAGTTCACAAAAAAAGAGGGGACTGTTGAGGAAACAAAAAGTAACAACAAGAAGACAAAGTCATCAATATCCCCCGCAACGGCAAAATACTCTTTATGAATATGTCTACTAGGTATGATTATGTCAAATGTTTTGGAGTGTATACAGCAAAGTGGAAGGAGAGTATTGAAAGGTTTTTAAGATCTACTCTTGAAAGGAGCACTACCACCAAATTCAGTTGAAGCCTAACTTGTTGCCATGGAAATGCAACAAGATGACATCCACAAAGTCACAGCCTAAGTCAAGTTTCCATGGAAACCACAAAAAATAAAATTCATATCTGGCTCTAAACCCCAAAAGGCACATCTAGGGATTATGCTTGACATATGTACCAAGTTTGATGAAGCTAGCATGTATAGTTTGGGAGATCCGCTCCGGACAAGATGACATCCTCATAAGCACAGCATAAGTCATGTTTCCATGAAAACCGCAAAAAATAAAATTCATATCTGGATCTAACCCCAAAAGGCACATCTAGGGATCATGGTTGACATGTGTACCAAGTTTGGTTAAGCTATCCCCAATAGTTTAGGAGATATGCTTCGGACAAAGTGTGACAGATGCACGGACGGACGGACGGAACTTATTTCTATATCCCTTGCAACTTCGTTGTTGTGGGGGATAAAAAGGTGTGGTCAGTTTCACTAACTACTTGCTGATCCTTACTCTCAGTATGAAGTTCTTACTGAGTTAGTAATTAAGAAACTCACTTGTGTCTCAAAATCAAAAACACCTAATTTTGTCAGACAAGGGTAAATGTCTCTGATCATGTGGGTGTAAGCCAAATGTAAGTATAAACATGGCAAGAGCCAATCAAATTGTCAAGTACTGCAACAAACTTTTCAACAATGTTATTTCATCCTTTGTACTGGAATATTGAGAATGTAATGAAACTCTCTCGCATGGAGATGGAGATTACTATTCAAGTTATTTATGTCACTGATTGCATGTTGTGAATCATTACTGAACAATACACCAAGCCCCATAATGAAGTCACTGCACTGGTCACTGCACTAGTTGTGACTACGTAGTATGTACTCACCACTCCTGAAGAGACTACCCAGAATGCCATAAGACATGTCTAGCTTGTGAACCACATCCTGCAACATCACAAGGGTAACAGTCAGGTATATGCCAAAATATACATGCACTACAGACTTCATACATCATGGTATGGTTGACTACAATACTTTTACACTTTTACAAAATATTGTTCAACTCGTCAAAAATGAAGCATCTCTGACACCAGACAGGTGTGTCAAGACTCACCCGGAGAGAATGCTGGATACCACTGATGTCCGGTTTATCGTTTGTACTGCTGTCCAGGTTTCTGAAGAAGGGTCAATGAGGAAAAAATAATTAAGTAATAAATATTAAGAAGAAGCAAGTGACGAAACTGTAAAACTGGCAGTTCAGTGTGTGTATGCGTATTTTTTTTGTGTCTGTTAGTGTCTGCCTACCTGTACATCTGCCCACCTGTGTGTCTTCCTACCTGTATGTCTGCCCACCTGTGTGTCTGCCTACCTGTATGTCTGCCCACCTGTGTGTCTTCCTACCTGTATGTCTGCCCACCTGTGTGTCTGCCTACCTGTATATCTGCCCACCTGTGTGTCTGCCTACCTGTATATCTGCCCACTTGTGTGTCTGCCTACCTGTATATCTGCCTACCTGTACATCTGCCTACCTGTATCTTGCTGTATGTCTGCCCACTTGTCTAACTATCTGTATGTTTGCCAAGCTGAAGTGTGCCCACTTATATTTCTGCTCACCAGTTGTCCCCCCCACCTGTATGTCTGCCTACCTGTACAAATCGGCCAACACAGCTTCCAGGTGTTCCAGCTGTTTGTAGAGTTCCTGCTTGTCTGTCCACACCCTCAACTCCTGTCCAAGCTCAGGAACAACAAGGAATGTCCGCCATCCACGCTTCTTCTTTGATTTGAGGATGTCACCATATATGTGATCACCAACATACAGAACATCACGTCCCTTGGCTCCAAGAAGCTGGGATAACACATCACAGGACCCTACAGGAAACATGTAGCAATCATAAAAAAAAAAAACATGATAGTACAGGGACTTATGAAAGTTGGAAAAATGGAATTCGTAACTTAGACAAGGACATTAAAGAGTCAACACAATTGCACTTTGATCTTAAGTGTCTCCAAAAACACCCTAACACAATAAGCCAATTCCCAAATATTAACAAACATTCTTGTGTCCATCTGATACAGATCAGTAATAATTATCAGGACAAAAGAACTTTTAACCACCATTTAAAGTACCCTTTTCTCACATGTCAGAATCATTATTATTATTGTAATCATAGTGATGGTTTCATTATTAAAACCCTGCATAAAGGGAATCATATGTCAAGTTGACCAGATATTTATCAAAACTACTTGGGGTGAGTGAGTTAAGTTTTATACTGCACTCAGCAACATTCCAGCTATATGGCGGCAGTCTGTTAATAATTGAGTCTTGACCAAACAATCCAGTGATCAACAGCATGAGCATCAATCTACACAACTGGGATATGATGACCAAGTGTCAACCAAGTCAGTGAGCCCGACCATCCGATCCTGTTAGTCGCCTCTTACGATAAGCAGGTAACTGAAGCTCATTTCTAACCTGGATCTTCACACCTCAAACTACTTGGGACTAAACCCTACCTAAGGAAGTACATACATAGGGCATAGTGCCTGTCACAGTATCATCAATATCCTACCTCCTGAGTATATGTGCCCGGGCTGTAAGGCCCCAACATGGTCGCCAAGCTTCAGGGACCCTGTCCTCTGCAAGCGAATTATTCTCCTTAACTCAAGTCATAGAATTATGGTAAACATGAAACAACGAAGCCAGTGAATACTGTTGACTGCTATGCTTTGAATACTTAACTCAATCCCAATAATATATTAAAAGAAACACCGCTGAGTTGATGACATTATTTTACCTTCACATGCATTAACAAAATGTCTTCACTAGTGTAAGCATCCCATTTAGGAGACACAAAGTCAGATTAACTAAGATACTGATTGGGTGAGTGAGTTCAGTTTTACACCACTTTTAGCAATATTCTAGTAATATCAAAGGGGGGGGACACCAGTCATGAGCTTCACACATTGTACCCATGTGTGGAATCAAACCCAGGTCTTCTGCATGACGAGTGAACGCTTTATCCACAAGGCTACCCCACTGCTCAGATACTGATTGGACAGAGCGTCTCATTATGAAACTGTGGCAATAAGCTAATAAAACAATATTTGGAAATTGCTAGGTATTAAACCTGGTAGATGAACATGGATACATCATTTGAGCTGGTGAAAACAGTGACATGTAACATTGACATACTCTATCCACTTGTCGGAGAGTTGTCCCATCTCCAAAGAACAGCGGCTTCTTGGCATCCACCACAACACAGTCAAAGAAGGTGGACCACTCCTGTACGGTACCATCCTACACAAACAGACAAGATCTGTTCAGACAAAACATTTTTGGGTGGCATTTTTACACCTATTAAGGATAAGATGCAGATATACTGAGGGAAACAAATAAGGGGACACATGAGAGATCAAGTGCTCCTATATTTTTCCAGGCTTCTTCGTAAACTTTGTATTGCACTGTGGGTGAAAGAAAATCTAAGAATAAACATAGGAACACTTTGATGAGGCAATGTTCCCTGGATTCTTTCCCTCAGTATATATGTGCTAAATAAATAAGTCAGCACCTGCATCATTAAAAGAAGTACCTTATCCTTAAACATGCCAAAGGTTATAATATGCTCAACCAAAATGCATTTAACAGATTCTGCTTCGATGAAAATAACAGCAATATCTCACATATTTTCAGAAGATATTATTTTAAAATACATTTTCATATCATTTTACATGTTGTAATTACCATGCTTACATATACTCGTTTCATGTAGCTGACCTAATTTTGCATACAATGTATCACACTTCTCCAAACATTCATTACACGCCAACAAGTTTGTACTGGCACCAACATATATCTTCATGTCAGGTATTTGCTAATGCTGGGAAAGGTAATGTACAATATAACCAATGACATCCCATCATAAAGTATAGAGGTAATTGGGTATGAGCTGCTGAGCTTTTAACCCCCAAGGAAGAATACAGGCCTTCCTACAGGTTATACTACACTAAATGAGAATCGCTTGCTCACTGAGCGAGAAGCGTATGTAAACAAATGAAGAGATAGAGACATGTGACAGCTGTGATTGGATGAAATAGTGTAAGATGTTTATGTTTTTTAAAAGCATATCCAACCAGCAATTAAAACTGACCACAATTTTAAGTATTCAGTGCTGTGATTTTCATCACCATGACTTATGCTTATTGTGTGTACAGATATTTTCCAGTAGGTGACATTTGGTGCGGATCTGGGGTTGATGTGTTCCGCTTCCTGTGCACGCAAAACAAGCCGGACAAGTTGGCCAGATAGTGTTCTTTTATGGTAGTTTAAAGGCCAGAGTGTACCCATGTGCACATGGAATGGCTGTTGATAGCCTGGATTATTTTTAAAAAAATATAAGGCTACTATAGAAGTCTATGGGAAAACATTTGGTGGTGTGTAACCTGTAGGGTTCGAGCACTTTTCAATAATTCATACTTTACATGATTTCCTGTGTTTATTTCACCATGGAAACATGTTAGCATTAATGTAGAGGCAAATTTAAAGGTACTGGGAGTAAAGATAGGGCTGTTTTGAGTGCAATAGATTGTTTTAGTGTCCAGAATATGAACGTTGCTTCGTTTTGTTGTCGAACAGTGGGAAGAGACCCTCACGGTGAGTCTTACCGTCAAGTAGTAGTTCCCTGGCTTCTAAATTTGTTGGAACTGATGAATTTGACAACAAATTAGGTTAAAATCACCACTGCCACAACAATGTGAGTGTCTAAGTTAATCTCCTGAGGGTCAATTTGAAGTCAAATGATAAGAATATCATGAAATATATTCACTGCTGACAGCAGAACATGTCACAAACCCTTGTTTTAAATGCAAACAGTGTAGCATATGATCAATTCTTTCTGCCTGTCCCCTTTTGAATATGCAACGACCTAATATTCTTTTCCTTTTTTAAAAATATACCCCTTTTTTCACCCATAGGACTGTCAAAATGAATTTCTGTTTTATTAACAACTGTCTCATTGCTGTTATAGATTTTATGATTTGACATTTAATGTAATCTCAACACTATTTTCAGCTTGTAGAATGCCTGTTGGTGAATGGGGAGGTGTATCTTCACAAATACAGCAGAAAAAGAAGCCTTCACATCCAATGTGGTATTTCGACAAACCGGCCGAAGTCTGTTGTTGGCAGTGTCTAATCAAGCATACTCCCTTTGCTTCGATATGCTTCACCGCCTTGTAGAAGTTGCAGTACTTGGACATGTAGGTACATACAGTACATTTAAGTGTCCCAGTCCAGTTAAGGCACCACAATGTCTCACTACCAAATTCCATCACTCGGTCATCCTCATACATTAGAAATTTCTGACAGTGTCCCCTTAATGCCTCAGTGTGTAGTATTTCAGCTTCCCAGACATGAAATAAGGGCTGTACATCAATCCCAGAAGCTGCTTAGATGTAAATAATAACAACTGACCCTTGTGGAATGTAATATTATGGGTCTGAATTCACATTTTATTGACATGAGAGTGTTGATATCTTAAAATTATCTCCCTGTTTACCCAAATACATTGTGTCTTTCTCTAACCCAGTAACCCATAAATTACTGCAGAGAAGCTCTGTTTTTAGCTGATATTGCCAAATACTGTTAATTTTAATTAAAAATATTCAGTTTAGGGCAGGGTAACCAATAAATTTCCAAAGTTATGTGGATTTTTTCACTTTGTTCCCTCTAAACTGGCTTATACATGAAATTGGCAAGTGTAACAGCCTCAAAACAATACACAGTCAATAGTTTTGAATTTCTGGAAGTATTTCAAAGTCTTAGCTTGATGAATCAATAGATTCAAGTGTAAGTTCTTATCATGCTGTGGTCTAAAAGTGATTTCATCTGTTGAAGGGGTCATTTGCCTTGATCGACTAACAAGTGACAGGGTACTGTGGTCAGTGTTTCAGACTGCTAGGCATAATCCAACCCCTCACTTATTACATTCTGGCAAAGTTCATCATCCAGCCTTACATATGTCAGGATGTTAAAGCTGCTTAATGTTAAACCTGTCCAATTTCTGGCCTGAATTCCATGATTTTTGTCGTTCAAAATATAGTTTGGATTGATATGATCAAGGCAGTCCCAGTCATGCATGGAATTAACCCATGGCCCCCTTTTTTGTGAAATAAGAGTAAACTCCCATGGTATATGTATGATTTAAAAACTTTCTCTATTAATGCAGAAGTGCATTTTGTATAGCTTTGGTGAAATAGACATGATATAACTCTTACAGCTCTGTCAGTGCAGCAAATCACTATATTCTTGTGCCATATAGATATGTTGGACAGGAAAAAGTATTGAAGCTTCATGCAGTTTTATATTTTTTCTGAGAAGTTACATGTATATACAGTACATAAGTCACAGATTTGCCTAGGGCAAATGTTTCTAAATTTCCTACAGGTTATACTACACTAAATGAGAATCGCTTGCTCACTGAGCGAGAAGCGTATGTAAACAAATGAAGAGATAGAGACATGTGACAGCTGTGATTGGATGAAATAGTGTAAGATGTTTATGTTTTTTAAAAGCATATCCAACCAGCAATTAAAACTGACCACAATTTTAAGTATTCAGTGCTGTGATTTTCATCACCATGACTTATGCTTATTGTGTGTACAGATATTTTCCAGTAGGTGACATTTGGTGCGGATCTGGGGTTGATGTGTTCCGCTTCCTGTGCACGCAAAACAAGCCGGACAAGTTGGCCAGATAGTGTTTTTATGGTAGTTTAAAGGCCAGAGTGTACCCATGTGCACATGGAATGGCTGTTGATAGCCTGGATTATTTTTAAAAAAATATAAGGCTACTATAGAAGTCTATGGGAAAACATTTGGTGGTGTGTAACCTCAGCAGGGAACTATTTCCCCAAAGTCGCATTATTATTAGCCCAACAAGGGAGCTAACTCTGCTTGTCTAATCATTGTATGGTAGTGACAATCAAAACTAACAGATTGTCTCATATACTCAGCTTTTCATGACCCATTTTGCAAAACTCAACGACTAATCAACAACTTACCTCAGATGGGTAGTCCAGCAGGTAGGTCATAATTTTCTGGAGATATAATAGCAAAGCTTAGCTTCTAATGTTCAATAGTAATCAAGCAATATTGGAAACAGTGATCTAATGAGTAAGTGAGTCAGTTTATTACTACACCGCTTTTAGCAATATTCCAGCAATATCACGGCAGGGGATACCAGAAATGGGCTTCACACATTGAACCAATGTGAGGAATCGAACCTGGGTCTTTGGTGTGAACAGCGAACGCTTTAACCACTAGGCTACCCCACCATCCCTGACCTGATGAGTGAGTGACATTGGTTGAACTTTGAACAGTATGTTAATGATATCTCAGTGTGTCAGCTTGATGCAGGAGGTAAGCCAAATGATGCAAGCTAAGGACAAGGATGGCCAAAAGAATGGAACAACTCACAGCTACCAAGACGAGGACTTGGTAGCTGCGGGTACTCAGGCTGTACCAAGATTTGAAACCTTGATTACTGGTCAGGTGAGGTGAAATGAGGTTTAACGGCGTACTTAAGAATATTTCGACGACGTGCATGCATGTGTATGTGTGACTGCTTGTACCAGCCCAGACTTAAGCTGGTTTTATAGTGCTACCTCACCGAGATACCATGCCGCAGTTAAGCATGAATACCCCACTCAGACACATTATACTGACTCTGAAAAAAAACAGTCCTTGTTTTACCCATTAATGCCGAGCGCAAGGCAGGGAACCAGAAGTACCATATTTTAACGTCTTTTGGTATGATGCAGTCGGGATTGAACCTGCGACCTTCTGCTCTCCAGGCAGTGGCTCTAACCACTACACCACGAAGGCGGTTCTTGATCACTGGTAAACCAGTGAACCATTAAACCTAGGCAATGCAACTCTGCACAGCAAATTCTACTATGACCAAGCATCTTGTAATTATGTTGGAATATATGTGAAATACCCATATCCCATGTATACCAGTAACTAAGCATAGCCAGTTAGTAGTTCATCTTAGGTTGATGTAACTTAGATCAAGTCATACTTATAATATTTGAAAAATGAGTTGACTTACATGAGTGTAAACATATTCGCTGTTCGTTATCAGCACCGTCTTGGCGCCATGCTTCCTCAATCTGTCAAAGGAGAAATACATGTTACTAGATATATCATGAAAGATGCAATCAAAACATATACAGAAAGGCTTCCTTTCAGAAACATGACATGCACTCAAACAATCTTATACCTCAGGTGACTAGTGAGTAAGCGAGTTTAGTTTTATACCCCTTTTAGCAATATTCCAGCAATGCCACGACAGCGGACACATGAATTCGACTTGGACTTCACACATTGTACCCATGTGGGAAATAGAACACAGGTTTCAGAGTGACCAGCGAATTGTTTAACCACTAGGCTCCCTCACCGCCAATATGGTGACAAACATTTAGATATTCTCTGTTGATCTGTTTCCCTTTCTAACAATGCCATGTAGAATGTGGGATACAAGGTAAACCAAATAACGAATGCCCTTACAAAATATCAATGTAAGATCAGGCTGCTGATCGACATAGTCATCTTTGCTTGGAATAACCTAAAATTGTCACAGTCATCTAATGGTGGTAGTAATTTTTCTACAACTAGTACTAAGATTCACCAACTAAAATGCACCATGTAACATGGCCTTTGATATGAATTAATGATGACAATGGCATGATACACACAAAGCTGTATCAAGATCCAAGACGATACAAAGGCATACTTTTTTGGAGTCAGGAGAGGATTTTATGCATCATTATGATTTTTACTTTAAACTTACAAGTCAAAGTTTTTAGTTAATTGCCTTTGTGTTATTGTTCCGACATCACAAGATATGTATAACTATAACATGGCTGCCCACATCAAGACTTGTACCCTTCCCTGTGACCTTTCATTGCATGTTTATCTCTGTACCTCTGTAGCAGCAGCGGAAGTCTCTCATCTCGGTGCACATACTTGTCCATCTCTTTCACTGTCTCATCCTTCAAGGAGCCCTACATGTGACACAACATGGCATATTCAGTTTGGTTCCAACATAAATCATGCCAGGTCAAAACAGTCAAGTGCACAAGACATTCATCAAAGAGCAACAGAAAACAACACAATCACCTCATATATTACAATGTCTTGAATAATGGTTCATAATGCAGAAAAAAAAGTATCCAAAAAATATAAAAATATGTAGGAACCATGAATTTCATAAAAAATCCAAAAGATATTCATGATCCAATACTTTAATTGTCCAGTATATCTTAGATTTTGCAACTTTAATTGTTGTGAGTTGGGACCTAAAACTGCACAGAACTTGTCCCAGCACTGCACACAACTTGTTACATGAATAGGTCGAGGAAGCAGCCAAGTAATGTTGGAACAATGTAGAATTTAACCAGGTTATATAAGACTTTCTATAGCATAGATCTGAAGACTGAAACTCACATTGTAATGAAGCCAGTCAACAGCTGAGCGGACATCTTGGAATATTGACTTGAATGACATGTACAATTCTCCACTCCTTACACCTTCCTTCTCTCTGAAACACAACCTCCAGATCATAAGCCATTCTGCCACCTGTTGTGGGTGGGTAAGTTGGGTTTAAGACCCTGAACAGTATTTTGGTTTAGTCAGAATTCCATGTATTAATTTAATGTAGGAAGAAAATACATAAGTGATGCAGCTTGAAGATTTCGACCACTTTGGAGAAAACAACAAGCATAGATATCATGCTGAGAAACCAAACCAGTACCTGTAGTAATCGGGTCTGATTAATGATGGTGGCTTATAGGGGCTTATCTTCTAAGACGTCATGCCACAGTTTTACAAGGATATCCCACTAAGCCACATTATACTGACTCAGAGATAGCCTGTCCTTGTTTCATTTCATTAATGCCGAGCACTAGGCAGGGAGACATCAAGTACCATTTTTTAATGTCTTTTGTTACGGCCAGGACTGGGGATTGAATGAACTCTTTCTGCTGTCCATATGGGCTCATAATCCAAGCAAAGTCATGATTCAAGCCCATAATCACCAAGGTCTCGATCCAGGAAGCGTTCGGAACGTTAAGAGCTGTCGTAACTCTATAGTTTATCATAGGCTTACGAATGTCGTAGCTCTACAAACGTTTCGTGGATCAGGACCCAGATTCTGGAATGACTGAAAGAAACAACTCCACAGAGCACACTGTGACTAATAAACTCATGTTGGCACCTTCACAAATGACACATAATAAAAAAGGGTTAACACTACTTACTTTGTGTAGTGCTTACATGATGAGAAGTAACGTATTATGCAGGCTAACATGTAGGTTTCTGGAACAAACAAACACCAGGTCAATGATGACACACATGGGCCTGCATGCAAGGAGCTCTCTTCACACCATGGCTAATCTAATTCCTATAATGAGGTACACATTAAAACAGCTGTAGCACTAGTTCTACTATGTGCAGTAGCCTCATGATTAATCTGTTTCACAGTACTTATGCTGAGTAGTGAGAGCACCTTTAAACAATCAGTCAATTATGCACAGCATCTGTTTAACATATAGCCGGTATACATCGGGACAAATTGTTTGACAAGTCAGCTGTAAGCTGATCACTCGGAATGCTGATGTGTAATGTCATTATACTCATGATGCAGGTTTGTTTTGCTGTTTTTCTCTTCTGGGGCATGTTGAGTGATGTGCCCAAATATTAAGACAATCGCTTACTGTCACTCAAACATTTTGTCTGCGTAGATAACACAAGACTCTTTTAAATAAACTAGGTTTTCAAATCCAGTCTTCAAAAAATTTAAACTTGTCAAATAAACTTGTATTTATTCATTTTTTAAATTCTGCTGAACAGAAATAAGTCAACTGCTTTAAAAAAAGTGGTAAAAAGTTATCTTAAAACTCCTTCCCTACATATTTGGCCAACCTATTTTGAGGAAATTAATATGAAATATGAAATGTTTCCATAACTTAGTGCTTTGTCTTCTCTTATGGTCCTCCTAACCCAAACACTGATGGATTCACTGTCATACTGTGCATGTATCCAGGTGACCGATATCGCTGGGTCACTCTGGGTCACTCGACTGAAAGTAGGTCATGTATTATGCCACAGGCAAGTCTGTTGAATTCAGGCCAAACATGTCTGTCAAGTGGACAAACCATAGCTGTAGATATTCTTGGCCACCATATCACTAATGGGTTAGGTCAGTGACCTTCTTGTACCGTGATCCACTGACCCGCTTCACCATTTATCCACTATGTTAAATTATATGAAAGATAATACTGCCGGACCCCTTTCGGACCACAGGGTCTGGATCTATTTTGAGGGTATTCGGGACTCAGCAATACGGTACTTGGGATGCAAAAGTAATCGTCCTTGGTACATTGAATGTTTATGCAAATTAATTCTGTATGTATCATAGTGTTTTGGGTTTTTATATTTCTTACTTAATTTAACTTTGAAGTTTACCCTAGTCTGAATGCTCTTAACATTGTTGAAGTTTGTTGTCAGTAGTTTCCGAGACAATGAGACAAGTACCGGTATATAATTAGAGGGATTTTTTTAGGGGTTGGGGATGGTTGAGAGCACTTGTCACCCTTAAAAATACTTTCATATGATAATATCTTTAAGAACATATAGTCGAATAATGGTACACACTAAATTCATCTGAATTACAGTGTTACAACAACTACACTCGCCTAACGTCCATTTCAATATTTACCTGGGACATTAAACAGTGTATTGAGCACAAACAGTCTCCTCTCATCCAGAGCCAAGAACTTATTTGGATAAAGCTCTGCCACCTCATTGCTGGAAACACAATCAGGTCAAATGGTGAATGTGTTATGTAACTATAGATAAGACACTGTATATCATCAACATAAATATGATAATGATATCAAATCCATGATTACATCTGAATAAATTATATATCACATAGCCACTGTATGATAGTGTTGGGAATTGTTTAAAATCTCAGAATTGATGTTTGGTTCATTACAACCTATTTATCATGAAAATAATTGGTTAGCGTCATTTATTAAATTCTCCTCGTTATGTTTGTTAATGCACACACAAAAATAGAAAGAAAACATGTAGTCCTTTGGGGGTCTTTTTTCAAATTGCACAAAATGCATTTACAAATTTCACATCTTTAAAGGAATATGAATTTCCTCTGGAGTCTTTAAGATAAATTGAGTCATGACAAGGAACGAGCTTGTAGTGCTTATGAAATGTAACAGACAAAACCAACCTTGTGAAATATATTGTTATTGGAAACAAGTGTTCCAATATTGTTTGTGTTCGATTATGAGAAAACATGATCGATTGCTTGGTCGTTTAGTCTTTGCGACCAATCTTCGATTATTTCAACTAATCGGACCACCACTACTGTATGAGAGTCAAATTTCACTAAATCTCTCATGCAGTCCTTGGAAGGCTGAGTATTACTACGTGAATGAGTTTTAGGATGCAACTATTACACAAATGAGTTTTTATGACGCTGAGCTTTACGAAGCAACGGAGTTTATGACTGACATGCACATTTATTAAAAAACTGACATCTCTGTTTCTGGGAATTGCAAAACATAGCATTCTGCACACTGTGTACATTAAAATCTGTTACACAGGTCTACGCAGTATGCATGATGACCATCAAAAGCATGATAAGCACAAAATATCTTGAATTCACTTCTGAAACAATGATCCTGTATTGTGGTGGTACCAACAAGTGTTGCATAAATCATGTATACTTCTGTTGTTTCCAGATGTTTGGACACAGGAATGCATAACAGGTGAAATCTAAGAACCTATCACATTGTTTGTATTAACAAACCTATATACTTACGGCTTAAGGAAATCGAAACCATGCACACAGACAAGAATATTTCCATAGGCATCCACTTTGAGCAGGTTACCATACCACTTGTCAAACCACAGACCTCTGTAATAAATACGACGATGGGTCAGGAACAGGACACTGAAGTACCGGACACTGCTGTCTATTATGTGTAGTTACAGAAGAATGAGATCATATAACTGCATTCAGAACTTTCATAGGTGTCACTCCATGAGATGATCTTAAAGTGTTCTTTTTACGGAACACAACTGCACTAGGGCAGACAAGATCTACATGTCTCAATATGTACCGGACAATCTACTGTTGTCAACACACACATGCCTCGCTTAAACTACCAGTGAATGAAACTAACTATTCCTCTATATGCTCGTTCAATAAAATTCCCATTTTCACTGATTATCGATAAATGAAAATACATCATGCATGAGCAGATTTAAGAACTGAAATCACTTTTTTTTTAAATACTTTGAATTAGTGTATCCAAAGTTGCCCAAAAATTAGAATTCATTTACACTAAGATTAGAATGATTAATTTACATAAAATGTCAAACTACATTTAATGATGATGATCTTTGCTTGTCAATTACAGCAAGCTATTGTCCCTACGAGAGAGTGTAGCACACAGCAAACTCTACAATAATATAAAGAAAACCTCAAGTGAGAGTGCAGACCACGCTAACATACACGCCGGCCGGTGTCTAGCTGGGCCGGCTACTGGCTGAACCGGCTATAGGGCTGGGCAGTCCGTGCCAGCCCAATGTCATCGCCTGTGCCACGGTGAGCCTCTTACCCCCTAGCAGACAAACAAGTCATACAGGGCACATTATCAGTGTTAGTAGCTGCAGCCAGAGGTTAGACTCTCTCCATCAGTAAAACCTTCAAGTCAGACAAACCTAGGTAATCCAACTCATCTGACTTCAAGGTTTTTGGCCTTGATGGAATTGCTTGCTTAAAAAAATACAATGTCATCAATATTGAAACAATGTTTATCATGGAAGATGAGACTATGAAAGGCAATTTACCAAGTCTGCATCATTGAATCAGCATCTGAAGTTACATGATATGAAGAAATAGCAGAGATACACTGTAAATATTGTTCACCATAGAATTGTGTGCCAAAATGTTTTCTGTAAACATAATAATTCTTTTAAAAAACATTGAAATGTTACAAGTGGACCCAAACAGATATAAAAAGTTTTCTCTGTCAACATGATTCATTCTTTCAAAAAACATTGAAATGTTTGGTTGTAAGTGGACCCAGAAAAACTTCATGAGAAGAAATATTAGAAAGTGTTTGGGTTTTTAGGTCTTTTTTGTTTTGTTTTTTTCATTCCAGAAGCTGTTGAGTTAAAATGGAAACATAACACTTTACAGACAACATGTAGTTTACAGCATACAATGACATTTCATTGTACATTCTAACATCCAGCATGATACAATATTAAGAATATACAACAGAAAGTCGCTTTAGGCAATAAACCACTGGCTCTTATCCATAGAGATGTATGTTTTGCTAAAAAATGCCAAGACATAAAATTCTTACGAACTTGTGCTCAACTGGTTTACAATTCTTCACCATTGTGAAATTTTATAATTTGACTCATTCTTCGGTTTGTCTTTTTTTGTTCACAGAGGCTATCTTGTCATTTTTCAATTGGTACAAATATCATAAATGTTATCACATCAGGTAGTACACAATCACAATACAGTTAAGCCCAAAACAATACTTCTTTACCATTAAGGCATGAAGGCATTTTTCTGTTCTTTGTCACAGGGACCATCTTGTCCATTAAAAGTTCTAAATATCAACAAGAGTCATCAGAAGATGACATATCCCCCCGGCCCCCACATCTTTGAAAGAACAAATCATCTGACAGTTACTTAAAGTCCAGCTTGATTTTAGACTAAGTGCAAATCGTTTCCATGGAAATCATGAAAAAAATAAATGACAAAAATCTGCAAATAGCAAAAGGCACCACTTTGGGATCTGCCTCACATATCTGCCAAGTTTTGCTGAAAGATATTAAGAAGTTTTCGCGTTGTGCTCCAGAAACAAAACCCATCCCTTCCTTTTTGAGACTAAGTTTGAATCATTTCCATGGAAACCGAGAAAATAATAAATCACAAATATCTGCAAATAGCAAAAGGCACCACTTCAAGATCTGCCTCACATATCTGCCAAGTTTTGCTGAAAGATATAGAGAGGTTTTTGAGTTGTGCTCCGGAAACGAAGCCCACCCTCACTTTTGGGATTAAGTCCGAATCGTTTCCATGGAAACGGGAAAAATAAAATGCCAAAATCTGCAAATAGCAAAAGGCACAACTTTAGGATCTGTTTGATATATCTACCAAGTTTTGCTGAAAAATATTATACGGTTTTTGAGTTGTGCTCCGGAAACGAAAGCAATCCTTACTTTTTGAGACTAAGTCCAAAATGTTTCCATGGAAACCAAGAAAAATAAAAATGCCAAAAATCTGCAAATAGCAAAAGGCACCACTTAAGGTTCTGTTTCATTCATCTACCAAGTTTTGTTGAAAAATATTGAATGGTTCTTGAGTTATGCTCGGAAGCGAAGCCCACCCCTCACTTTTGGGACTAAGTCCGAATCGTTTCCATGGAAACCGGGAAAAATAAAAATGCCAAAATCTGCAAATAGCAAAGGCACCAAGTCTTGTTAAGGTTCTGTTTGATATATCTACCAAGTCTTGTTGAAAAATACTGAACGGTTCTTGAGTTATGCTCGGAGTTATGCTCGGAAGCGAAGCCCACCCTCACTTTTGGGACTAAGTCCCGAATCGTTTCCATGGAAACTGGGAAAAATAAAATGCCAAAATCTGCAAATAGCAAAAGGCACAACTTTAGGATCTGTTTGATATATCTACCAAGTTTTGTTGAAAAATATTGAATGGTTCTTGAGTTATGCTCCGGAAACGAAAGCAATCCTTACTTTTTGAGACTAAGTTCAAAATGTTTTTATGGAAACTGGGAAAAATAAAAATGCCAAAAATCTGCAAATAGCAAAAGGCACCACTTAAGGTTCTGTTTCATAGATCTACCAAGTTTTGTTGAAAAATATTGAACGGTTCTTGAGTTATGCTCCGGAAACGAAGCCCACCTCTCACTTTTGGGACTAAGTCCGAATCGTTTCCATGGAAACCGGGAAAAATAAAAATGCCAAAAATCTGTGAATAGCAAAAGGCACCACTCTAGGATCTGTTTGATATATCTACCAAGTTTTGTTGAAAAATACTGAACGGTTCTTGAGTCATGCTCCGGAAACGAAGCCCACCCTTCTTTAAGACTAAGTCCAAAATGTTTCCATGGAAACCGAGAAAAATAAAAATGACAATAATCTGTAAATAGCAAAAGGCACCACCTTAGGTTATGTTTGACATATTTACCAATTTTGGTTGAAAAATATCGAACGGTCTTTGAGTTATGCCCCGGAAACAAAATGATTACGGACGGACGGACGGACGGACAGACGGACGAGGCGACGACTATATCCCACCGCATTACATGCCGGTGGGATAAAAAGGTTTTCACAATGGGTAACACATGAAAATAAGCAGCTTAACTTGTCATGGACCAGTTAAGCCAAAAAGAATGCAATGCTGTTAGCTTGAATGGCATGAGGAGAATTAAAACCTGTATATCAAAAAGTTCAAAGATTCATAATAACTTCCAAATTGCTGCCAGTACAATATGTAATGTTGAAAACTAACGTCTTCTACATGGATGATGTATTTTCTCAGGTTCTCAGCCATTAAGCTATTGATGCTACTTGATCTTGGGCAAAAAATTCACTGGCTTTTCTGAACGTGCATATTGTGCAAATAGAACTGACACAACTACAGATCATTATGCAAAATTATTGAGGAATTCTACAACTAACATAGCATTTAATCCAAGAAATCAGTCAAATTTGCTGAACCCAGCAGCAGAACCAGCAGATTCTCATGATATTTCAGATATCTATCAGACACTTTATCGGTTATTCTAAGATACTTCAGTGAAAGATCAAAGGCACCAACAGTACTTTATCAGACGAAAATGTGCACTTTGTGTACTACGTCACAATGTATTGGTGTCACTGCACCATTCTAGTCTGCCCCCTCGTAGTCGAACACTTTTGCATTACATCACAATGTCATGATGCATGCCAGTTGTCATCGCCTCGTACATCCTCCTACAGTAAACTACTCCGTTGCATCCCGTTTCTTGGTTTCCAGTTGCTTCACGCAGATAACATCACTGGTGAATTCCTTATGTTTATGTTTTCCAACGGTTAAAATGCCTCAATTCGACTAACAAGTTTACAGCGATACGATAATGTTCGCAATGTTTACATTCCCACAATGCAATAGTAGAATGTCGCTTGACCACTCAGCTTCATCTGGATGTACTGATCTAAACTTACGTTGGTAGTAGAAATGTGACGTTCACATTGCCCCATATGGTTTACATTAATCACAGAAGTAAATTAGAATAATTTAGAGAAGATATTTAATCCGAATGTAAACCGTCATCAAACTGTTTATCATTTGTTTTTTCTGGTAACATTCATCTTAACGTAAACGGCAGACACATCAATAGAACAGTGCGCCAGTTAGCCCTGTGCAAGGATTCTTAATTTAGGTCACTGACACAGTCCTTTTTTTTTTTGCCTCACATTAATCATAATTATCCTTAGAGAGTATTAAATTTGACATCTTAGAAAAGAAATACAGTTCCAACTACCACCATCTATAGTGTAACAAAGCACACTTTCGCCCTGAACTATAATAACATTAAATCACTTGGACGCAAGCGTCCTCATGCTTTAACTGTAATAGTTCAGGGTGAAAGTGTGCTTTATTAAACTATACATGGTGGTAGAGCGAACTTTATTTCTTAAATACATGGTGGTAGAGCGAACTGTATTTCTTAATAATAGTGTCCCTTGAAACATGTTACTAGTAAATGAACTGACTACACAATAAAACGTTATTACAAACTGATAACTGGATAAGCACAAGTTCTCGTGATAACATAGATATGAGCTAACGTAATGATCAATGATAATGGGGAGGATGATAAAATAGCAAAACATCATGTTCCACTCAAATGGCGAAAAACTGTGATAAAATTACATTCCTAATGAAAACATTCACGAAAATTTTCTTAACAGATGAATTCAAGCATACATTTTATCTTCCAACTCACCTGACAGGAAACGAGGGGTCATACTCAAACACGCCAATTTCCTTAGGATAGCCAATGGTCAACAGTCTCTGCTTCAAGAGGTTAAAGCTCATCGTTTCATACTGAGGTGACTTGTACACTGAAACAGATCATCACAATAACGTGCATAATTAATTCCTTAACCTCCAATATTTATGCTTTATTGCTCACGAAATGATAATGTCATTAGATATTTTAAGCAAGTGAGTCAGGGCTTACAGTGCTTTCAGCAATACTCCAGCAATATCACAGCTGGGGAAACCAGAAAAAAGCTTCACACATTGTACCCATGAGGGGAATCAAACTTGGGCATTTTGCATGCTAGGCAATGCTTTAAACAACACTAGGCTCCGGTCCGCCCTGATATTTTGAGTGGGTGAGTTCGGTTTTACGCCTCTTGTAGCAATATTCCAGCAATATCATGGAGGCAGATACCAGAAATGGGGCTTCACACATTGTACCCATGTGGGGAATCGAACCCAGGGCTTCGGTGTGACGACAACCGCTTAAACCACTAGGCTACCCCACCACCTGATATTTTGAAGTACCATGGATTAATTCTGTTATTCAATGGAAGCCTATTCTCTCCCCAACATCAAAGCTCAATGTTTCTAAATATACAGCATTCACGTACTGACTGAAGCTTGCACATGGATGGCCGAGTGAGATAAGTATCAACAAATCAGTGTACAGAGTTCTGTCCCTTAGCAGTATTAAGAGTTCTGTCCCTTAGGCATACCACATCATGGATTTGAATGACAGTTTGGTCAGGATTGTTTCTTGGCTTGTCAGCATCATATCCAAGTTCATGGGGTTCTCCAAAGTGGTAAACTCCCAATGATCTAACTGAAATTCTGTTCAAAGTGATGTAAACACACTCACACACACTGATGTTAAGTCAGAATAAAAGCAACAGATATACACATGCATCTTTGATCTGTTTTCTTATGATTATATGTCAAGTCCTCACCT
Source organism: Haliotis rubra (assembly GCF_003918875.1). NCBI lineage: Eukaryota > Metazoa > Mollusca > Gastropoda > Lepetellida > Haliotidae > Haliotis > Haliotis rubra. The sequence goes on from NW_025767001.1 coordinate 108,535, forward strand.
GCAAGTGTATAGTCCATGTCAAAGCCAAAGAACTTGATCTTTTCCAGATGAAGGCTTCGGTTGACAAAGACTCTGAAACAGATATTGTTCATCCATAACCAAATGAATACATTTGTGACACAAAGCACTGCAGCATGAATATATCTTTGCACAAATGTTAATCAGCTAGCCAACAGGACAGAGCTAATGGAATCACACTTGGCCTGCCATTGCCACATAATCTAGGAACAGTGCCAGTATTTTATCAGGATCCTAAACAGTGTTCACAAATGGTGTTTCAAAGTAACAGGACATTGGCCTGTAAGTTTAAGATGTCAGTCTGACCCATTGAAAATTCACAGGACTCATAGAATAAAATTAAACACATATTTCAGATTTAACATTTCTTATAATTGGCATTGAAATTATTAACAAACATAAGAAAAATTAAGATAAAATAAACAGCAAACAAGTGTCACATGTCACATATAATAACTTCAGTCAAAGTCATTGTGAAATATACAGTCGGACACTGGGGCCGGTGGGTTGTAGACTTCTATCTGACCGTTGGCGAATCTGCCAGATTTGCCAGAGGGTCAGACACTATTTGCGAACACTGATCCTAAAGAAGATTATTGCAAAGTACCAGTATATGTTTCTTACAAAACAGAAAGCACCGGAGGTCCATGATCTATAGACTTCAGATAACACCATTCACAGTTTTACCCAGACCATGTAGACATTGTACATGGGATCATCTAGCTAACCTCAGAGGACAAACAAATAAATATCATAAATATCATAAATTTGAATGTAACATTTCTTAAATCATGCAATGAAAAAAGACTACAGTGATGAAAAAACATTGTTTGGGCCATTCTACCTGTGAAAGGAATCAAAATGTAAATCCATGATCACTGCCTAATGTCTCAAAGTAAAAATGTGTATGAGCTGAACAAATATCCAGACATCCAGTTTTACTAAAACTAATAAAAGATCATAAGATCACAAAAGGAATTACAGCCTGTACTTAACACAAGTCATGTCCCAAGTACAGCTAACCAGGAAGGCCTTAGTGTGGGTGATTGCACCAATTGCCTTGTAATTACTCACTTGTTATAGTAAGTATTTGCACTGGTAGTCCTGTATTATATGACCTATCAGAGTTTTTCAGTTGTATATAGTAAATGTATGGTGCTTGCTGTTGAATATTTCCTTTACAATCTTGAAGTATTTTACACAATCAACTATCAATGCAATCAAAGCATGAGCACCACTTTACATATGATAATAAAGATTATTATGTGATTGTAGTTTGCTAATGCATGTCAACTTAAACACATCTTCCCTACAACTTTCAATACTTACAAATTCAATTACCATGCTTATCATTTCAGGTACATGTCTTTCCACAGAAGTGTTACTTTATAATATAATAAAAACATTGTGCTTTATTCCACCTCACCTAGAACCGTTCATCATGTTCATGGTAGTAAATCTTTAAAACTGTCACCCAATTACTCTACTTTAACTAGAAATCTTAACCTGAAGCAATGGGGGAGGGGGGAGAATATAAGGCAGTGACGGCGGAAAGGTTCTTAATCCTGTTATTCACCATATGAAGGGTGACATGCCCTGAGAAGTTCAAATGCTTATATCAAGCTTCAAAAGCCCCTCAACAGTCGTAGAGTTAACATACATTTCTCCAACTAGCCCTATGTGTTCCACGGAACGTTGTGGACAGGATGAAATACAAAATGAGATCAAGGAAAGTGAACTTGTTGCTTGCACAGCAGGGTCACCGGTGGTGTGAGTGACTGTAGTTTCGGGGTTCAAAGAGATGTAAAGATGTAGAGTACTCACAACTGTACACTTGAGTGGGTGAGTGAGTGAGTATGGTTTTACACCACTTTTAGCACTATTCCACCAGAAATGGGCTTCACACACTGTACCAATGTGAGGAATCAAACTCAGGCCTTCGGCGTGACAAGCAAACGCTTTAACCACTAGGCTACCCCACCACCCCACTGTACACTTGAACAACCCTTAGTTACATGCTAGGTTGACACATGTCATTGGTTCCCAATTGCGCAGATCGATGCTCATGCTGTTAATCACTGGATTGTCCGCCGCAATATAGCTGGAATATTGCTGAGTGCAGCGTAAAACTAAACTCACTCACTCACTCACTAGTTACATGCTACATGTGGCATACGCTTGCCCCCTCAGGTTCAAGGGCAGATTAGGTGGGACCTTTACCAACGCATTAATCTATCCAGCATAGATTTCCTGACAGATGAATCTTCACAGGTAAATCTGAGTAAACAGAGACTATGTAGTGTAGATGCTTCAGGACTATGAATGTCAGCAATGTAGAAACTATAGCAAGGATTAGTCATGAGATTAAAAACAATTTGTTATGAACAAATTTAAACTATCGAAGATGGCAATGATCCAAAGTTTCCTCAACACATCACACTTGGCAAGGATAAGTTTGTTATGCACAAAATTCCATTCATAACATCAGCAACCTGTGTCAAACGTTTTACAGTATACTAGTCCTATGTCATAAGCTTCTTATCAGTTGAAGTTAGTGTTATCATCTGGACTATTATTAGTGAGTTTCAGTGAGTGAGTGAGTTTCAGTGAGTGAGTGAGTGAGTGAGAGAAAACGGTATAAAAGCTATACCGAAACGTCGCTACTGTGAAAATAAAGAAGTTATCCATTAAGTTTTGTCATGTGTATAATTTTACTAAACTCAACCTTCGAACTACTGACTGATCTCATAGTGGTACTATATATTGTGAGGGAATTAAAGCATGTTGAAAATGAAACATTACAAACACTGACCATGTTTTACAGAAGGTTTCTATGAGACAAAGGCGTGCTTGATGTCATGTCCACAGTTCAACCTGGTCTAAAAAATCATGTCACATTCTGTGCTTAACATGATATTAATAAATTTAACCACCTACACAGCCCATTTGATGAATGCACTTTACCATCATGTCCGAAGAAAAGGTTTTATTTTTATTTTTTTCTATTATTAAGGCTTTACCCATTTGACGAAGAGGGTGGTTAAGAACTATTTCATCAGCATCAATCACATTATAAATCAAATTTAAACATAGTGCACTTGTAATATTTACCATGCAGAAGGTGGCTATGCAAAGGCAATCACAAATATCTGTTGAAAGTTGAAACAGCCATAAAATCACATCGCGCAAGGCTTCACCGCATAAAAATGTGGTACAATTTCTTGCATTTAGTTGTTCAAGGCGTCGACGTCCTTCATAAATGAGTAAGAAAGCTTTACTTATGCACTGGGGTTAGAAGTGATGAAAAAACGTCGAGAATATGACAGGCTATTTTGCAACAATGATCAATAATCGACATGTGTTTTCAAGTGCAAGTATTGTCTTGAGAAAACTCATGGTGATGTCCATGCTACAAGGTACTATCTCCTCTCACCTGTGATGAGGCTCTCTCCTGTATCTCCGAGGGCAGGGTTCACTGTTGTTATGGACACCATTGGTGCTGGCACCGTTTGCTATGGCAGGAGCTGCCATGTTGTACAGTCAGGGGTGGAAGCTCAGGCTATGTACAAATCTTGGGTATTCAAATAATCGACACTGTGAGGTGGACTTGTAACTCTGAATTTGTTCAGTCTTTCTGAAGAAAAAAAAAAAAAACAAATGAATTCTTATATTTTACTAATATGAAGCTTCGGACCATCCTTCGGACTCAGACTAAGATACAAACTCTTTATTTCGTAGATGATGGCCTGTGAGGCCTATAGCACAATTTCATAAATAAATCAAACATTGTGGTTTGTTATACAAGCGCAAAGTTTGCATTACGGACACTAAACATTTTAGATACATAAATTGCTAGATTTTTAAAAATAGTAGCTTCATGGCTGGACAGTAATTGAATGAATTTTTGTTTAGATGGATACTTATGGTAATATAGTAGTATATACCTATCTCTTGGATGTGTGTATAATGGGCATATTATTAAGGTATGGTATTCGTCTTGCATTGATTATCGTATTCAAAACGGACCATCTATATGATGCAATATTTAATTCCAAGCGGAACAATGGAATTTTGCAAGAATGCCACGCAATTTAGATGATTTGATTTGGTTTAAATATGGCTCCATTTGGAGGGACTAATCAGTCACATATTAACTTTTTTCTTGTTGAAGTTCTTGTGCAATGTTTTACAATAACCATGACAACAGTGAAAGAGATACAAACAAGATCGTGAGAAGGTAGATTAAAGAAGTTAAATGAATCACGATATGTTTAATGTATTTAACTTATCAACACTGAAACCATGGTAGCAAGTACAGAACACATTAATTCATTTTCTTGTTAAATTTAAAACTGCAGTAACAACCTCTATCAGCATGATCAATTGTCTGTTTAAAAACACTTAACGTCAAACTGAGGAGGACTATTAGCCCTTCACACTGAACAGTACTGGTACCAGCTATTTTGGTAAGAATTCGTTTAGTACAATAAATGGCTTCTAAATAATAAATACCAAAATCAGTTACTTGGATTCAGGCAGATTAGCTGAACTAAACCATGTACACCTGTCTCTTAATCATTTAATTAACTCTACCAAGTAACAAGGGCAAACTACAGCTTGGGCATGATAGTAAGGCCAATCTTTAATCATATGAATTAGACAGTAATTTTAAAGGTGGGATTTCTTCATCAGTAAGGGTCTACCTCCTTAACAGAGTGACAAAAGCGAAATTAATCAGGATTTACCTAGATCTGCCAAACGGCTGATTCCAAGGCCTTCAGCAAATGTCAGTAATAACCTGTATTCACTGTATTTCAAAGATAACTGGAACAATAAACAGGAACAGGTTTGGGAGTTTAGTTTTCATGGCATAATGCAATCTCAAAATACAATGTTAAAATGCCCCTGAACATGCTGAATATAAGAATATAATAAGGTTGAAAATATTCATAATTTTGAACAATATAACAATGTTTTCCCAAAATTAGTGAATCCTTCAGGACATAGCTCTGGATAAATATAAATGTTAGCAAATTTGTTTAAGTTCAGTTTTATCAAGTAACACAATCAGGTTATGTGCTACACAGTAGCCTGTTTCATGAGTATTGTCAATATAATATTTGAACCCAAAGGTCTCCCAAATTAAAACTTTTAACATTAGACTTATGACAAGGACCCCTAGACTTTCATGCCTGATTCTAAAAACTGCATCTAAAACATTACTAAACTAACATGCCAGACTTCTCACATCACAAGCAGTCATGGCTTATGCTAATGAACACTAAACACTGCCAAATCCATGTACAGCCCAGGCACTGAAGCTTTCACCAACATTCACACAGTGGTAGAAACAGGTGTGACTCACCCCATCATTCCTATAGCTCATGGTAGCTATATTCAAATAATGAGGTTGTAATGAAGAAAACAAATGCCAACATTCAGAACAGATTCTTACACAATGACAAGCTTCAGTATTTGAGATTGGCATCTTACCGAATGACAGTAAGCTCTGGAGAAGAATGGCTTACCTGCCGTTGTATGAGGAGCCTGTATACACTGATGAAACTAAAGCACACTGACACACAGGTGAGCACTGTACATCTGTGTTTACAACTACTTCCTCAAGTATATAACTGGGACATACATACATGAGTGAGAGGAACAGACCCACGAAGCAGCCACTTGCTGCCAGGCTAAGGTAACCCGATATCCGCGTGGAACATTCAGTGATCATGTGATCTCCAGATATATAGCCCATGTAGACAGAACACTTACTCTTCATCCTTGTACTTGGCCACATTCACCCGCATGTTCAGACCATGATTTGTTTGTCCCTGCACTACATGCCCCCAAATGAAATTAATCCCGACAGCAGTCTGCAGATGTAACCACTAGACCAGAAACTAACAATAGCTATTATTACCATCAAGCATCATAGCCTATGTAATATTGAAAATACTGATAACTGTGTTTAGGCATTGTGACTCAAACAGTTTTAAGAGTTATGTTTGGGATTGAAGACAGAAAGTTGTTTAGCATACTGTTAAATCTAAACTTCCAAAAGACATTTCATCAAGAATACAAACCAGCATGTAATATATCCACCTCAGTATTAACTAACAGCATAACAAATGAATGCTGATAAACATGATGAAGGTAACTGAAATATAGATAGAGCCAGATACACATCTCTCTTCAAGATGATATGACACTTCCCAAAATGATGCATAATGCATAATGTTTCTATCAGACATAAACATCTCCAATACCAGTATGAAATATGATTAAAGACATTCTCACCAAGCCCTAAAGTTTTGATAATTCTAATTCAGTAAAACTTTGTAAATCAGTAAGCCTAAAAAGCTTAATAATAAGACACGGTCAATTTAATAACAAAATCTACTGAAAGCAATGTTATACGCAGGGTTTAAGATCGGTTTATTGTTAAGGAGACTGACTAACATTAAAATGTCCTAAAATACAATTAGCATCAAATATAATTGAAATAAAAGTTGAAAAAATTGTGCAAATGTCTTATTGCCATTTGACTCTGACAAAACTACTATTTATAGCAAGTACAGCAAATTCAGACAAGTATATTCAAAGCGTTTTTGTACTGACAGTAATAACAGTGAATTCCAAGATCATGATGATTATTAATACAGTGAAACCTGCCAACACCGGCACCTGTCTAATCAGGCACACTGTCAAAACCGGGCATAAAATTTTGGTCCCACCATTTCACAACCGTATTATGATCATTAAAACATGGTCTAATCCGGCACCTGTCTATTCCATATTCCGGCACGATTTTGCGGTCCCAACAAGCAATTTTAACTGTAATGAACACTGTCTAAACCGGCATGGGTATGAGCAGTCCAATCAAGGACCCATAATCCAATACACTAATTAATCCTCTTGGCGCGCTACATAATCAGGAAGTAGCGATTGCGTGGTGGATCAAAGGCTCTAAGCCGGCATGGGTATGAGCAGTCCCTTAATCCAATACATTGTTGCACAATTACAAAAGATCAAAGGCATTGTAGAGATAAAGAGATTGACGAGTGTAAATGGCAGCCATGTTGGAAAATGATCGTCACTGTCTAATCCGGCACCCTGTCGAAACCGGCATTTTATTTCGGTCCCGTGGGGTGCCGGTTTAGACAGGTTTCACTGCACATGTATTTTCATCTTTGGGCATTGATGCTAAGACAAATAATTGGGATAGCATGGGATGCATAATGCACTATGTATAGCAGTCATTACAGCTTATTAGTTTATTTGCATTAACTCATGCATGCTATGCTCTGAGCACATTTGATTATTCTAATTGTATGTATGAATGTATGAGAGACCATAATGAATTGTGTAAGCAATTATCTGGTAGTTTTCAACTCAATTTGGAACTAAACACATCACTATTTCAAATATCTAAGACCATTACTGTTGTAGTGTTGTTATCATGGTTATACCCTTCAGCTGTGGGGATCGTGTCTACTGCTGTAGTACTGTTATTCCCCACAGCTGCAGGGATTGTGTCTACAGATGTAGTACTGTCATGCCCTACAGCTGCAGGGATCGTGTCTACTGTTGTAGTAGTTATACCCTACAGCTGCAGGGATTGTGTCTACTGTTGTAGTACTGTTATACCCTACAGCTGCAGGGATTGTGTCAACAGATGTAGTACTATTAAGCTCTACAGCTGCAGGGATTGTATCTACTGCTGTAGTACCTGCTGTAGTACTGTTATTCCCTCTGGCTGCAGGGATTGTGTCTACTGCTGTACTACTGTTATTCCCTCTGGCTGCAGGGATTGTGTCTACTGCTGTACTACTGTTATTCCCTCTCTGGCTGCAGGGATTGTATCTACTGCTGTACTACTGTTATTCCCTACGGCTGCAGGGATTGTATCTACTGCTGTACTACTGTTATTCCCTACGACTGCAGGGATTGTATCTACTGCTGTAGTACTGTCAAGCCCTACAGCTGCAGGGATTGTGTCAACAGATGTTGTACTATTAAGCCCTACAGCTGCAGGGATTGTATCTACTGCTGTACTACCGTTATTCCCTACGGCTGCAGGGTTTGTATCTACTGCTGTAGTACTGGTATGCCCTACAGCTGCAGGGATTGTGTCTACTGCTGTAGTACTGTTATTCACTACAGCTGCAGGGATCGTGTCTATACTGTCACAGTTCTATTATCGTCATTATGCCCTTCAGCTGCAGGGAACATGTCTAAGGCTACAACAAGACAAATACGATATGTTGAACAAATCTATAGTAACAGGGAGAGAATGCAATTTTTCAAAGGTTGCCAGAGAGCCACACACAGATTACTTTGATTACAGTGCCTTGAAAAAATAAGCATGGCCATAACTTTTCATGATCAAATTAAACTTCAAACATCGAGAGAGAGAGCGAGAGAGAGAGAGAGAGAGAGCGCTATCTAAGTATCTTTTCTGACTAAATCTCCGAATAGATGTTCAATGGAATCAAACGTTTCTCCGAATAGATGTTCAAGGAAATCAAACGTTTACCTTGCCTGGTAGCACAGAAGTAAATAGAGCTGCACTAATCTTCATTACTTGAAAGATATCAATGTGTGCTAGTTTATGTTACTCACATGTCACAGAAGAAGCGCTATTCTTATATAGTGGTTTTCGAGAGGTCAAAGCTGTCAAATGTCTAACGCAAGGTGTTCTTGTCTTATCGTCAGCTGTTTGGGGCGCAGTGATATAGAATTGGGGTCATCTGCCATAAACATTAGTGTACCCAGAACTAATGTAGTCATAATGCGTATGTATTGTCTTGTCAGTAAATCAAGAATGGAAATGAGTTACTTGAAACACACTACAGGGATGTGTGTTATTGTACATTGAGAAACAACAATGGACTATTTGCAAGACCTGTCGAACAGAAAAAATGGCGCTGCTGACATGTCACGTGATATCTATTTTTAGCTTCAATCCCCCCCCCCGTTTCTTTTCAACATTTTGTTTGACTAAATTTCTTCTCCCATGCCACCGGAAAGGTTTTCGACATAAAGATAAAACTATTATTTTAGAAATGAATTGATTTAAATGATTGTTTATTTGGTGAAGCATGGATTCTATCCAAATGTTTGAGGTTTTTTACAGACAAATTTATTAAGTCTTCAACTCGGAAAAGACATTTATAAAATTTCCTGTGACAATGTATGATTAGGATTAACGTTTTAAGGTTGAAATGAGGAAACAGATTCAACAGGAATATTATACAAATATTTATTATCAATATACTTTAGGTCGGTGATTCTTTTCATCAAGTACTAACCGAATTTCTTCACGTATGGGAAATATTACGATTCCTTAGAGTGAAACCTATCCTCATATATGTTCTATAATTAATTTACACCGAAAGATCTTTGCAGAAGAAAGAACACAATGACTATTAAAATATTGTAGGTGTAAATATGCTTTTACAGGTAATATTTTTTATGTAAATGTGATTTTACAGGTCATATTTTGTTGATATAAATGTTTTTACAGGCAATATTTTGTTGATGTAAGTAGATCTATAGTTTGTACAGGTAATACGAACGTGCCATACAGAGCTTCATCGGGCCAACTTTTCAACATATATATGACCTATAAAAAATTGAAGATCTTAACAAGCGCTGTGAAACAATATAAGGCGATATACAACAAAGTTTCATAAATCACTTCTCCCACTAGATCGATTCATACAAGGCCTCTTAAATTACGTCTCTTGTTGAAGGGACAGCGTGACATGGTAAGACTAGGTGTGATAAGCGGTACGTGTTTTGTATTGTCTGTGAGTGAGTGAGGTTCGTTTTACGCCGCACCCAGCAATATTCCAGCTATATGGCGGCGGTCTGTAAATAATCGAGTCTGGACCAGACAATTCAGTGATCAACAGCATGAGCATGAGCATCGGTCTGCGCAGTTGGGAATCGATGACATGTGTCAACCAAGTCAACGAGCCTGACCACCCGATCCCGTTAGTCGCCTCTTACGACAAGCATGGGTTACTGAAGGTTCATTCGTACCCGGGCCTTCAAGGGTTGTAGTCTGTGAGCAGTAAACATTTACGTAAGTACTTCCTGTACATACGAACTTCAATTTATATCTACTAATTCCTGCAAAGCACGTAATCCCTGAATATGTGACTTTCATCAGTTTGACTTGACCCCCTTGGGGCGTTGGGGTAGCTAAGTGGTTAAAGCGTTCGCTCGTCACGCCGAAGACTGGGTTCGATTCCCAATATGGTTACATTGTGTGAAGCCCTATTCTGGTGTCCCACGCCGTGTGATATTCCTGGAATATTGCTAAAAGCGGCGTAAAAACATACCCACTCACTCACTCACCTTCGTCCCCGGTAATCAAATTTACTGACTGAAGAATGTTATTCGACAAAGGGGAACATATGACCGCAATGTTTAAATAACTTGCTACTAGTCTAGATCTTCAAATAGCTCTTCTGTTTGAATTATGTAAGGACTACCTTGAATGGTGCCAAATTCAAACATAAAGGTGTTTGGAAGTCGGTCAATGTCGATCTGTTAGTGGAAATTCCCTTACACAGTAATTTTTTTATTTATTTATTTATTTTTTATTGGTTCCCAAGATTACAATATTGCAGATATACCAAGCCGTGATTCGTACGGCTTAAAGTAATATGTCTACATGATGTACAGGTGAGATATTTTTGTATTAATATATTTATAAACATGCATAATTCATTAAATAGATAATGTACAGATGTACAGGTGAGATATTTTTGTATTAATATATTTATAAAAACATGCATAAATCATTAAATAGATAATGTACAGATAATGTCAGGTACAAGTCAATACAGTTTGAGTCATCTAAGTACTGGGGAGAGAAGGCTCCATTTATGATGGAAATTATTTATTTTATTATTTTTTGCTGATATATGTTTTTCCACAAAGAATATTTCTTTTAGAGTTTTTATATAGAAAGTTAGATTTGGAAGCATATTTTTAATACTACATAAGTGAATATGTCTCTTTGCAGCAATGATGATGTGATTTAGTAATCTATTTTCATGTTGAGTACCAAACCAAATCATGTTTTCTGATAATTTCAATGGATGTGGATAATAATTGTTAAGCCAAATTTGTAGGTTTATCCAAAATATTTGAGTCTCCTGACATTCCCAGTACACATGACACACACTCTCATTTACATCTTTGCAAAAACAACACAAACTGTTGTCAATTTTTTCATTTTGACCAATTCCTTTTTTGTGTAAATGATACCTTGTAGAAATATATATTGAAAGTCTATAAGCTTTGTTTCTTGCAATCCCTTTCTGTATACTGTAAATATATTTTTCCAATCAAAGTCAGTTTCAGGAAATAAAAACTGCCATTTATTTCAAATGTTTGGATATTTATCATTACAAATAAGTTTATCGTAAAAAGTTCTGCAGTCTTTGGATGCTTTTACTAAATGTATCTGGCATTGGTTAACATTCAAATTACTGACTGGAATAGAGAGACAGTGCTTTAAAAGTATATTTCCAAGATTCAGGTAATATGTTCAGTAAATATCTGAAATCTAAAAAAGTGCCTTTGATATGATAATTTTCTTTTAAAGATTCTATTGATAGTAATCCATTCTCATCAGACATATCCCTAATATTCATAATCCCTTACACAGTAATTAATTACTCCAAGGTGATCTTCAGCCCGAGATTGTCGTGTGCCGACACTTTGGATCGAGGTGTTGAATTTATGGTTTGATACCACTCCACCTCTAGCTCATCATCGACAAAATGTATTTTTCACGAAATCGCGACTCGCTCTTTGAATTATTTCCATTACCGTAACGGAAATAATTCAGGGCTTTCTCAGTAAAGTACAGATTCCAGTACTCTTATCGGGCTGAGTCCCATCCTGGAGAAAGTGTAATCCCAAATATAACATGTGTTACATGATCCAGGTCCAAGCCAGTAGAAGTTTAAATGATCCTTATCTTGAACTAACCATTATAATTGGTGATGTATTGAACAGGGCAGATTGGGTCACTGGCGCTCCCAGCTAATCCGGATTAGCCTTCGCACGCACCTTTCGCACGTCAAACCCTCTGTGACCGAGATATGGTGAGTAAAACTGTAAACTGGATACTGGAGCACAGTGAATGAGTGAGTGAGTGAGTGAGTGGGTGGGTGGAGGGAGAGTGGGTGGGTGGGTATATGATGAGTGAGTGAGTGAACGAGAGAGTGAAGGATTGAGTGAATGAGTGAGGGAGGGAGCCATTATAACATCTGTAAGGAAGCACAAGGACCACAGAGACCAAACTCCCAGCTGTAAGGAAACACTAGAATCACAAAGTCGTAAAAATGTTGTATGTACAAATATGAAGCAGTGGGAACAATAGAAAGTTCAGATAAGAAAAACACACCCTAAGAACTCCAGCACAACTGAATCAATATTTGTGAAACTATAATAGCGACATAGTCGATGATCTTTGTACTGACGACCTACTCACTTCTAACAATGAAAACCTACGAGCCATATATAGTTGTATAGTCCCTGATCTCCACGGGGCGCAGTGCTCTATATACGTACACCAAGGAGAGGTCACAAGTACAAATATACCTACTGTAGGCAGGGTAAATTCCACCAGCTGTGTACGGTGAATACACTTAAACATCGATCATTTGTATATTCGAGTTATACACTGCAAATATACCACAACATGCATTTGTTATTATGATAAAATATACCAATCGTGTACGGCCAATATATACACCCACATCGAACATTTTTGTATATTCCAGTAATTCACCTTCATTTTCACCTGGGGACGGTGGGGTAGCCTATTTGGATAAAACGTTTGCTCATCAAGCTGAAAACCCGGGTTCGATTCTCCACACGGGTACAATGCGTGAATCCTTTTCTGGTGTTCCATCTGTGGCTAAAAGCCTCATATAATGTTAACCCAAATTACTCATCTCACCCACCGACCCACCTACAGCAATGATATGCATCTAATATAACTGCAACTTGATCCATAATCAATTACATGTGGTATATACACATAATATAATACGCCAATTATATTTGTCCATAATATATTACATTCTAATGTACTATGTGTATTAAAATACTCTACATGAAGTATCTGCACATAAACCAGTAAAACCAAATGCATTTCGATTTTAAATTGGAGTAGTGAGTTTGTATAGTTTTACGCCGCACTCAGCAATATTCCAGCTATATGGTGGCGGTCTGTAATACACCTCTTACGACAAGCATGGGTTACTGAATATCAATTCTAACCCATATCTTCACAAATTAGTTAGAACAGGATTATGCACATGATATAACACTTACTAGGGGACCATAATAAATTAGCCCTGGAGTGTGCATATTGTACACTAATTATATTATATATTATATGAATAATTCTCTCATAGTGGACGAAGTAGTAGCATATGTTCTAAAACTCCACCGTGCAAATGCACGTGAATTCTTTTTTTGGTTGGTTAACGCCACACTCGACACTGTTACAGCTACTTCACGGTAAATAATCAGGTCTGGACCAGACAATCAAGAGATTGACATCATGAGCGTCAATCTACCTAATTAGCATGCGATGACATGTGTCAACAAAGTCCGTGAGCCTTCCGCCCGATCCCGTTAGTCACCAAGTATGGATTGTCGAATACAAATTCTAACCGGATCTTCACAGGTTAAAGCACGTAAAAGTCAACATGTCACGTTATATCGTGTCATGTCATGTCGCGATTATGAATCACTGTCACGTAGTTAAATTTGTGAAAATGTTAGCGCATCCTGTCCCACCGGGAACCGATGACATGTTTCAAACAAGTCAGCGAGCCTGACCACCCGATCCTGTTAGTGGCCTCTTACGACAAGCATGGGTTACTGAAGGTTCATTCTAACCCGGCCTTCATGGGTTCGTTCACCTGAGGAAAAAACAGTGCGAAAAGGTGGAGTTGAAAAGTCAACAAAACAGTTGCATCTCGGACGTCATTTTGTTGACTACAAGAATGTTTAATAATCTACAACTGATAATAATCTACAAGAATCACATGCACCTCATGAACAATATAAGGGGCGGTGGTGTAGCTTAATGGTTAAAGCGTTGGCTCGTCACGCCGAAGACCCGGGTTCTATTCCCCACATGGGTAAAATGCTTGAAGCCCATTTCTGGTGTCCCCCGACGTGATATTTCAGGCATAGTGCCAAAAGCGGCGCAAAACTACATCCAATTATACCGTTATAGTATAAATAAACTGATTATTTGCATGTAACAATTTCATAAAGTATATGTATCAAATAAAGGTATAATATACACAAAAAACTTGTGTGTAACCTCCATGTGACAGCCAGCACTCTCCTCCTCATACCCCCTGTCAGCCTCCTGGGCCCCGTTCCTCAAAGCGATCGTAGCGCTACGACAGTTGTAAGTCTATGTTAAAGTATGGGAGTTACGATCACCTTAGTGCTGCGATCGCTTTGAGGAACGGGGTCCTGATCCTCTAAAGGGGCAGTCTACGCCATTCCCCATGTAAAGCAGCTTCCAAATGGGCCAGGTTCTGCACAGGAGGATCCCTTTGTTGCACGCGAAGACCAATCATGTCCCAGATATGCCCCTAAGGGTTAAGGTCGGGGCTCATTCAATCGTGAGATCGACTGACTGAATTTGGTTTTACGCCGCTTTTAGCAATATTCCAGCAATATCACGGCGGGGGACACCAGAAATGGGCTTTACTCATTGTACCCATGTGGGGATTTAACCACTAGACTACCCCACCGCCCCTCGTGAGATATGTCAGGGGGTGCTTAACTAATGGCTTTGTGCATAGTATAAACGCATGAAGTAACATGTACTGTAATCATTTAAAGTTCCTGTTAGTACAGTCCTTATTGTCATTTCACGAGGTGACGGCTCTCAAAACCTTTAATTTCCGTCGCCAACACGAAGTTTGTACATGCTTGAAACCACGTTACTCTCCGACTCGGTAAGACATGACTGTATTGTGTCACGTACCTGCACAAGGACACGTGACCTGACTGACCCTGGTTATATCTCTTCCCTGTGGACTGGTACACACTAACGGTAGACTAATTGTAGTCTCTGAAAGTATACAATTAATAAATATAATTAACAAAAAAACACTTTTAAATTGAAAAGGAGCCCCAGTAAGATGGGAAATTCAGTCTGAACATGACTTGTCTTTGGCATTATGTAAGTAAGTACTTCCAGTACATACGAAATATATATCTACTACTTCCTGCAAAACACCTAGTCCCTGAATATGTGGCTTTCATCAGTTTGCCTTAATTGGTCCCCGGGGGCGGTGGGGTAGCCTAGTGGTTAAAGCGTTCGCTCGTCACGCCGAAGACCCGGGTTCGATTCCCCACATGTTTACAATGTGTGAAGCCCATTTCTGGTGTCCCCCGCCGTGATATTGCTGGAATATTGCTAAAAGCGGCGTAAAACTAGACTCACTCACTCACTCACTCTTTGGCATTACATGCTGAACTGAGCGGAAGGGAAAATAACACGGTTAGGGGACTGTGAGACAGACTACTAGTAATAACACATATTGCATCAGAATTTCAATACATGTACATTTACACGTGTGCTGTTGTGTTGTAAATGTATTACCAATACAATATGTCAAAGTCAAACCACCGACCATCTGACAGACTAAGGTTAAGCAGAGACCATATATGGTCTCTGGGTTAAGGTTAACAGGCTTTACACACTGCCTTGTCAACAGAAGACACATCTGGTCGCCCAGTAGGGGGCTAAGACATAGATTGATCAAGCGTTATATGAACGTGATCAGCCCCACGTGGGGCACAAATGTGGAGATCGTATAGTTTCCGCGTCCCACACTCGAACAACGGACAATCTTATCAATGACAAAGAGTTTTATGCCGTCAGCTAGCGAACAAGGTGAGGCGGATTTGAGACAAATAGCAGCTGAATGAATGTATTGGGATCTATTCAGCAAGTCCCCGGGAACGGTGTGCGAACGACAAACGAGAACCCGGGTCCTCCGACTAACAAACGTACGCGAAACCACTGAGCCATGCACCCCATCTCACTTATAACAAACATGGACTGTTGTTGGAGACAGAGTCTGGATGAAATGTAACCTGCCACTTACGGGCCATTGGCGAAATTCCTATCTAGATATGCTTTGTGCTACATTTTCGATCGGTCATGTACAACTATCTTTCTTGTGAATAGGCGATACCGATGCTTCTTTCCATGGACTGGGAAAAATTGACAGGCTAAAGGGACAAATTGAATAATTTCAGAAGTATGGATGTTAGACGTGATGCTTGCTTATTACGCCTGTAAATTCTGTAATATGGATTGGATGTCTGGGGAAAGAAACCAATCAATCTACTTCTCTTTTCTTTTGGTTTTAATATTGACTGCGCTTTCAAGATTATCTAATATTATATATGTCGTTGCAGTTATGACATATTAGCAACATTTTTAAACATTCACCCATGGACGATAAGTCACATAATCAATTAACCGACTGCTTTTTGAAACGACGAGCCGAATTCTATATCGAAAAAACATAATGTCTTGGGTTTGGGGCGAAAAAATATATTTGATCGGTATAATTTTGAAAGTTTGGTCTTCTATGGAACTTGAATTGAAACAGGATTGATGCTTTTGATTGCCGTGCGACAGTTACTTACATAGTGAAAACGGAATAATTTCGTATGGTTTTGTTAAGGCTGAGGATGCGGCAAACACGATGTATTCAGATTACTAAATTTTCACTTATAGTGAAAACGGTTTGGTTTTGTTATGCAATTTTGAATGCGTATGTATGTGTTGATTGTTGGTAACACTGAAAACCCGGATGTAGAAATATCTATGTAGAAAACAAGTTGTTCAAATAGGTATAGTGGGAAACATTAGCCGTTTCCTTGTTCATATCAATTTTGATCAGGTATAAAAACATATATTTTGTTCTCCATGCGGGGTTTTAGCGAGGATTAATTATCGCAATACATCATGATTTGGACACAGGAGACCTCGGGCTCCAGGTTTATCGATTATCTGATATCGTTGCTATCAAATACCAAACTGCCACAGCGTTGCTTGTTCGTTCTTATTGTGGGTGCTTACAGGACAAATGCTTTAATTCCACTAAATCTCTTGATTGCATGAAGGAGGTATCTCCCCTGCAGTTGAGTCCCAAATGTATCACGACTTGTACCCCGGTTCGTGAGAGCCCTAATTGAAAATGTATCACGTGTTTAGTGTTTTGATCTGTGGATGACGATTCAGAGTGACAGTAGACTCACCACAAGAGTGCATGACAATAGGCTGACTGCAACTATCCAGTAGTCAACATTCCCATTATATCGAGGAATGTTCACGCTGCCACCTTTGGTATGATGGCTGATTAGGGCCATCGCCTTAAAATTCGGAGGCGAAAAAGCGATATCAGGAGACGAGAAAGCGATATCACGAGACGAGAAAGCGATAACGCGAGACGAGAAAGCCATAACGCGAGACGAGAAAGCGATAGCACGAGACGAGAAAGCCATGGCAAGACGCGCAATGATATCACTTTCTCGTCTCATGCTATCGCTTTCTCGTCTCGTGCTATCGCTTTCTCGTCTCGCGTTATCGCTTTCTCGTCTCGTGATATCGCTTTCTCGCCTCCGAATTTTAAGGCGAGATATCGATGGCTCTAATCAGCCACCATACTTTGGTGCCTTCATTACGCAACCTTCGTGGAACAATGCAGCACGCTTTTTTCTGCGTTTTCAAAGACACAACATACAAGGTCTCAGTAAAGCTTTGACATGTATGCTGGGCTTGAGAAAGACATCAGTGATAAATAACGATGTCTGATGCATTCCTTATTCTGATTATTTGCAGGTGACAGAAACGGTACATTGGAATAATAAAACATAAAAGGAGCATAACAGACGCTGTATAGTTTAACATTGCATGATGGTTGGAGTTTCAGATGCTTTGTTTTGTTTACAGTTTAACGGCGCACTCAACAATTTCCCAGCTATATGAAGGCGGTCTGTAAATAGGAAAGATGTTTTAGGAATATGATATGGTTCCGACGCTTGCAGTTACATGCTTTAAAAGTTACTTCGTACCTACACACACGGGAAAATGGTAATACCAAATATTCTTCATGTTCATATAGCCGGAACATGAATGTATCTTTTGGATTTGTAAACAACAACAAATGATTTTCGTTTGGAAAAACAAAGGATGCAATACGTTTAAATAGTTCTGTTTTGTACCGAAATGTTAAGCGCTTTGTGCTCAATTTGTTCCAGTCTTGTATATTCAAACAATATGTTTCATGAAGAATAACATACCCATGCATGCTTCACTCACTCACTCACTGTCGCTTCTGTGCTTCAGTATCCCCAATGTACTTTGTCAACAGTAAACCATTTCTCGGTCATGGAGGGTTTGACGTAAAAAGGGACGCGCGAAGGGTAATCCGGATTAGCTAGGAGCGCCAGTGATACAATCTGCCCTGTTTAATACATCACCAATTGTAACGGCCTTAGTTCAGTACAAGGATCATTTAAACCGCTACTGGGTTGGGCCTGAATCATGTAACACATGTTATATATGGGATTACACTTTCTCAAACTCAAACTCTTTATTCTCGAGAAACCACCAACGTCGGTACATGGGAAGGGATTCAACCCAACAAGAAAACTGTAATCTGTCCTTTACTCTGTCAACAGTACAAAACTTTAAATACAGTCTGGCAAACATCTTGGGCATGCAACCGCAAATGTTTTTTTGTTTAATACCACACTTATCAATATTGCATTTATTGATTCTCAATCGATCTTGTGATGGACGTCTTTATTGGAATAGGGGCGGTGGGGTAGCTTAGTGGTTAAAGCGTTGGCTCGTCACGCCGAAAACCCGGGTTCGAATCCCCACATGGGTACAATGTGTGAAGCCCATTTCTGGTGTCCCCCCGCCGTGATATTGCTGGAATATTGCTAAAAGCGACGTAAAACCAAACTCAGTCAGTCAGTTTATTGGAATACCGTGACATGCATCAACTAAGTAACCGACCCTGGCCATTGTGTCGCCTCTCATGACAAGCATGTGTTTCTGTGTCATTATTGGTGCACTACCGCCTTCTACTTTGTAGCGGTGTAAGAATACAATCACTAATTAAAATAGAGCACTTTTTGCCCTGGGTAAATCGGGAAACAATTTGGGTTTGTGAGCCAACGTTCAAAAAAACCTTTGTAATACACTCCATCACACAGAACCCAAGTTAGACTAACGCTTAGTCCCTGGATATATCATGTTGATAGTAACAAATAAACCGATTTAAACTGAAAGGGATCCCGGGTAAGTGGGGAGATTGAACCTGGGGAAATCTAGACTTCATTTAGGGCTTAAACATTGCAGGAAGGGCTGGACAAGTAGTGAAAATAATGTGGTTAAGGGACTGTGAGACAGACTAAACCCAAGTTCACCCTCCCACACCTCAAGCGATTTTTAACATAAACCCAACCTCCTCCGACAAACTCCCCCTCCCCCCCTTGGATTTCTCCCTTGTATGTATCACTAGTTACGCTTTTGTGTATATTAGGGTTACGATGGTAGCGTACATACGTTTCGCGGTGGAAATCAAATATGATACAATTGCTAGAATAATCTTTTCGAGAAATGCAACGAAATGGGCTCGTTTGAATTCAACATTGTTGGCCAGAAAACATAAACCGAGAGAAAGAACACATGTTCCGTTGAACTGTAATTCAAACTCAGTGTTACGTCATCGGTATTTTTTCTTTATGTGTACTTTTCGGTCAGAATAGATCTGGCATTTCAATTTTTACGTGATTGCACATCGTTATGTTATTTGATGATGCACACACGCACATGCCATCCCAGCTTATCGGGGTATTTATAGGGAAGGTATTTCTGTCTGACAGGTATTTTGATAGCAGAAGTTCATACTGTTGTAAACTCGCGGTACAAATGTCAATGTACAGACGTGCGTGAAGACTGCGTGAACACTGAAGTGGTTATACACCTTTGGGTTACCTTAACACGTTGCGTGGTGGTTTGGAGCTTCGTCACACATATTACAATATAACTGTACCAAGAGATACAATAGTGATTTGGTAGCTCGCAAGACCGGTAACTCTCTCATAACGTGTTTGCACTGCATTTCCCATTGTAGTGCAATTCCAGTTGTGTTTTATGTTATTATATTGTGTCGGTATGCAACTCCCATCATGTTTTATGTTATTATATTGTGTCGGTATGCAACTCCCATCATGTTTTGTGTTATTATATTGTGTCGGTATGCAACTCCCATCATCATGCAACTCCCATCATGTTTTGTGTTATTATATTGTGTCGGTATGCAACTCCCATCATGTTTTATGTTATTATATTGTGTCGGTATGCAACTTCCATCATGTTTTATGTTATTATATTGTGTCGGTATGCAACTCCCATCATGTTTTGTGTTATTATATTGTGTCGGTATGCAACTCCCATCATGTTTTATGTTATTATATTGTGTCGGTATGCAACTCCCATCATGTTTTGTGTTATTATATTGTGTCGGTATGCAACTCCCATCATGTTTTATGTTATTATATTGTGTCATATGCAACTCCCATCATGTTTTATGTTATTATATTGTGTCGGTATGCAACTCCCATCATGTTTTATGTTATTATATTGTGTCGGTATGCAACTCCCATCATGTTTTATGTTATTATATTGTGTCGGTAT
Organism: Haliotis rubra; assembly: GCF_003918875.1. Classification (NCBI taxonomy): domain Eukaryota; kingdom Metazoa; phylum Mollusca; class Gastropoda; order Lepetellida; family Haliotidae; genus Haliotis; species Haliotis rubra. Next base: position 129,353 of record NW_025767001.1, read on the forward strand.
GCAACTCCCATCATGTTTTGTGTTATTATATTGTGTCGGTATGCAACTCCCATCATGTTTTATGTTATTATATTGTGTCGGTATGCAACTCCCATCATGTTTTATGTTATTATATTGTGTCGGTATGCAACTCCCATCATGTTTTATGTTATTATATTGTGTCGGTATGTTCATTATATCATGTGTGTGTATATTGTGGTATGCAACTCCATCATGTTTTATGTTATTATATTGTGTCGTTATGCAACTCCCATCATGTTTTGTGTTATTATATTGTGTCGGTATGCAACTATGTTATTAACTGTCATGTTTTAAGGTTATGCAACTCCCATCATGTTTTGTGTTATTATATTGTGTCGGTATGCAACTCCCATCATGTTTTATGTTATTATATTGTGTCGGTATGCAACTCCCATCATGTTTTGTGTTATTATATTGTGTCGGTATGCAACTCCCATCATGTTATTATATTGTGTTATGCAACTCCCATCATGTTTATGTTATTATATTGTGTCGGTATGCAACTCCCATCATGTTTTATGTTATATATTGTGTTTATGCAACTCCCATCATGTTTTATGTTATTATATTGTGTCGGTATGCAACTCCATCATGTTTTATGTTATTATATTGTGTCGGTATGCAACTCCCATCATGTGTTATCATGTTTTTTGTCGGTATGCAACTCCCATCATGTTTTATGTTATTATATTGTGTCGGTGTGCAACTCCCATCATGTTTTATGTTATTATATTGTGTCGGTATGCAACTCCCATCATGTTTTATGTTATTATATTGTGTCGGTATGCAACTCCCATCATGTTTTATGTTATTATATTGTGTGGGTATGCAACTCCCATCATGTTTTATGTTATTATATTAGTATACTCCCATCATGTTTTATGTTATTATATTGTGTCGGTATGCAACTCCCATCATGTTTTATGTTATTATATTGTGTCGGTATGCAACTCCCATCATGTTTTATGTTATTATATTGTGTCGGTATGCAACTCCCATCATGTTTTATGTTATTATATTGTGTCGGTATGCAACTCCCATCATGTTTTATGTTATTATATTGTGTCGGTATGCAACTCCCATCATGTTTTGTGTTATTATATTGTGTCGGTATGCAACTCCCATCATGTTTTATGTTATTATATTGTGTCGGTATGCAACTCCCATCATGTTTTATGTTATTATATTGTGTCGGTATGCAACTCCCATCATGTTTTATGTTATTATATTGTGTCGGTATGCAACTCCCATCATGTTTTATGTCATGTTTTCATGTTTTTATGTTATTATATTGTTTTATGTTGCAACTCCCATCATGTTTTATGTTATTATATTGTGTTTGTATGCAACTCCCATCATGTTTTATGTTATTATATTGTGTCGGTATGCAACTCCCATCATGTTTTATGTTATTATATTGTGTCGGTATGCAACTCCCATCATGTTTTATGTTATCATATTGTTTGTATTGCAACTCCCATCATGTTTTGTTGTTATTATATTGTGTCGGTATGCAACTCCCATCATGTTTTATGTTATTATATTGTGTCGGTATGCAACTCCATCATGTTTTATGTTATTATATTGTGTCATGGTATGCAATTGTGTCTCCCATCATGTTTTATGTTATTATATTGTGTCGGTATGCAACTCCCATCATGTTTTATGTTATTATATTGTGTCGGTATGCAACTCCCATCATGTTTTATGTTATTATATTGTGTCGGTATGCAACTCCCATCATGTTTTATGTTATTATATTGTGTCGGTATGCAACTCCCATCATGTTATTATATGTTTTATGTATTATATATTGTCGGCAACTCCCATCATGTTTTATGTTATTATATTGTTTGTATTGCAACTCCCATCATGTTTTATGTTATTATATTGTGTTTGTATGCAACTCCCATCATGTTTTATGTTATTATATTGTGTCGGTATGCAACTCCAATCATGTTTTATGTTATTATATTGTTTGTATTGCAACTCCCATCATGTTTTGTGTTATTATATTGTGTGGGTATGCAACTTCCATCATGTTTTATGTTATTATATTGTGTGGGTATGCAACTCCCATCATGTTTTATGTTATTATATTGTGTCGGTATGCAACTCCCATCATGTTTTATGTTATTATATTGTGTCGGTATGCAAGTCCCATATTTTTTATGTTATTATATTGTGTCGGTATGCAACTCCCATAGTGTGTTATGTTATTATATTGTGTCTGTATGCAACTCACATTGTGTTTTGTGCTCTCATATTGTGTCTATATATCCAATAAGCACATGCTGGGGAGCTTTGAAACACTGTCATGATCAAGGATTATATCCCACGAACAATGACTTCTGATGTGCCCAAAGGACACAATTCTGCATAGCAAACTAAGATGGCTGGGCCGACTTGTGGAAGTTAGGCCACATAAAAAAATGCTCTTGTTCCTCATCACTTTTTACAAAAAATATGGGTCAGGCGGGCAGATTTTATTTTTACACTTTAATTTATTTTATATCCCAAACCCCTTGATATCTGTGGAAAATTACACCTTTTCTCCAATAGAAAATCAAAACTTAGAAGTTTAAAAAATTCATGCACATTTTGAGAGTCAAACTTGCATTTTCTCTAGTGTAACCAATAAAACAAATCTTATGGTCGGGTCACATTTTTGGGTCGGGTGGTAATGAGAAACAAGAATATTTTTTATATGGCCTCATGGTTGGTAGGTTGTCACACTCAGCAATATTCCAGCTATCTAAGCAGCGGTCTGTCAATAATCGTGTCTGGACCAGATAATCTAGTGATCAACAGTGAGCATCAAGCTACACAATTAGGATACATACAACCAAGTCAGCCAGCCTGACCACCTGATCCCATTAGTCGTCTCTTACGACAAGCATGGGTTGCTGAAGACCAATTCTAACCCGGACCTTCACGGGTATGTAAGTTATGAAAAAATAACAAATCATTAAGAAATTATAGTTTATTTGTATTCAATCAGGCTTCTAAAAACATGACAAAAATTCCATCAAAAACAGGTCATCATAAAATGAACACAATGTTCAACTAAGTTACGAGATTATTCCTCCAGTGGAATAACGATGATTGTACGGCACTAGCCAAGGACAAACAAGACTTAAACTCTTTCATACACACTTACGGTTACTGATGGCTAAATCAACATCACTAGGTACACAAGGCACAGAGAAGGACGTAACCAATACCTGCAACCAATGTCTGTATGTCGACAGTCTGCAGTCCCTGAACCGCGCAACAAAACAATAACAGATCAAATCTACAGGACTGTGAACAACAAGCTCTGGGGAAATGACAGTCAAACAGAAATGTTGGTTTCTCTGACCCAAAACCACTTTATGACTGCAAAATTTCAGCTCTAGAATCCTCAGACTACTTTTTAATTTAACCATTAATGTTTTGACTGCTAATCATCAAACAGAATTGTTGGTTTCATGGATATGTACAAAATGAAACCAACTTAAGGTTTGGACTACATGCTTCTACTATCATGGAATTTGTACTTATTATTCTTATTATTCTATAATGTTGAGATACTCTCTCAATGTTCCACAGTTCATTAATTATTTATTATTCAAGGAATCATTTGATCATGTAATAATTCATATTGCTCAAGCAATGGTTTAGTCAAGTAATTCTTTTAACAATATAAAACATGTTGCACTATTAAGCAAAGTTAATCTAATTAATAAACAACATCAATGCTAGAGAGCAACCAGCTTTGACCTTCCAACAAATCAAATTCCACTGGGCTTTATTAGGCAAAAGAAACATATTTCTACTGAAGATAAATGACAAAACCTTTTCCAAGATCCTACTAACAAATCTCTTTGTAAGGAAGGATAACAATATATGGATGAACAACTTATTTATTGCTGTGAGAGCGACATTTCGGTGTAGCTTCTAACACCGTTATCAAGCAAGTGATGCCTCTCAAAGAAGTTAAATCTCTTTGTAAGGAAGGATAACAATATATGGATGAACAACTTATTTATTGCTGTGAGAGTTAAATCTCTTTGTAAGGAAGGCGACATTTCTGTGAGAGCGACATTTCGGTGTAGCTTCTAACACCGTTATCAAGCAAGTGATGCCTCTCAAAGAAGTTAAATCTCTTTGTACTCTTCTGACTATAAGTTATTTTCCATTACTCAAGTAACTTTTCCAAAGTTAAACAAAATTTAAAGTTAGCATTCTCAGGCTCACTATTGTATATACTTTGCTATGTCAATAACCAATTAGAAAAGGGTCATTATCACCAAGCAATGAGGAGGTTATCACTATATTCTGTTATTTGTTTTGCAGAACTTGTATTAGCAAACCAAAATATTGGCTACAGTTGTCATTGATGTGAATAAATGTGGGTAAAAATTCAATCCTGTTGTGTCTTAGCTTGTTTTCTTTATTAGAGGTTATCCTTTACACTGAATCTTGAAATAATAACTCAGAGTTATTTGCAACCATCAATGAAATAAATAATTGCATCTTGTGCATAGTTCCTGAGTCCTCAGTGAAAACAAACTGTTAATAACAAACTACAGTTTTAGGTCATGCTTATTTTCACACTGGGAGAACCTATGCATGGTGAGGTATAATTTACCTTTCATGTATGTATAACCTGTATATATAATGCATTAATGCAGGAGTAATTCATGTGAATCTAACTCATTTACCTTTAGGCCTAAAAAAAATGTTGTAGTTCCGATTACCTGACCGACTCTTGAATTCAAGTGCCAACCCTATTTCTTTTACGTGGTATGAAAAAAATAAGCTTTAAGATACCATTGTTTTTTCCCGGCAACGACAGACATCGGTCACTCTGATAAAGAAAAGTTGACATGATGGCCACAAGCTTGATTGAATAAACAATTACACATTGATAAATGTGTTATTGGTTCGTACTTTACTTCTAAGAAAAAAAGTATTAAGAAAAGGAATTCTACCTACCTATCCTAAATTTTAAAGAGCTGTAATCGGAACCACAACATGGTTTTTATTTGGCATAAGCATAACTTTCTTCTTCTGCATCGTTTAGCAATACTTGTTTTGGCATAAGCATAACTTTCTTCTTATGCATCGTTTAGCAATACTTTTTTTCAGCTGGTATGTGAAAATATGGTAATGTAATATCCCTGGCCTGAGTTACTCAATGGTGTACTTGTCTTGTATACAACTGATACTTGTCACCATCAAGAAGATAAATCAGTTTTCCATCAACTGTTACAAGGGAATCATGCATGCTGTTATGTATTTGTAGCTGCTCTATTGTCTTATTCAAGACAACTACCTGTATAAGCATAATCATAAATATTATTGATGTAAATATACCAGGGATATATTATACAATATATATAGCACTGTTTCTATATTGCATACATAAAGATCCATTCTCGCGGTACGACTTGCAGTAACTACTTTTAGAATCGACCCGAGTTGCAATGTGAGAACACCCTAGAAGTATAAACTTTGACAAGCTCTCAACCTGTTGAAAGTGAGTTGAGAGAAATAGAAACTTCCCTATTTTGTGCGACGGATCGTATGAAGTTGACCAATCAGAAACGTTGCAATGCTATTTAAAATAAAGCTCTTTGAACATATGTTATTATTTTTCAATTAAAATATATAAGTCAACTATAACGTACCACTTGCGAGGAAACGAAAGGTAATTGCTATCTTATCCCCTGCTGATATCAAGTTCCTCATTGGCACTGATTGCTTTTAAATTTTGTCTTAAATTAATTCCAACCAAAAATGGAAATTATTCAAATCCAATCTCAGAAAATTCCTAAGAGTGAGAGGGTCTTCTTCCAGTTCGCGTCAACGGGAATGATATGCACCAGCGATAGGTCTGCACAGTATCCACTGCCTAACCCAAACAAATTTGGTTTTCTTTTTCTTTACATTTACCAAATGTACAGTAATTAACGTCAGCGTCTCCCCATCGCTTGATGAGGCCATTTTCCTTGCAAAAAATGAGATTATCGTGATATTACAAGTCATATCAACTCATTTATATATGATTTTTAAATCAACATGTTGATACAATATCTACAGGTTGTTACTACAAGTCGCACCGTGAGAACGTACCTTAAGCACCCCTGTTTCAGACTAGAAGCCTCTATTGACTAACTGGAGATGGGGGGGGGGGGGGAGTGGTGCAATCCACAGCTACATCAAGAGATTTAAAGATGTTACCTTGCTTGTAACTCAGCATTAAGTGGATAAATAAGGACTGGACCCACTTGCACAAAGCGACCTTAGCACTAAGATGATTGAAACTTTGAAACTATCATATTCTAACATAGACTTTAAACGGTCTGAGCGGTAAGAAGATGATCGTAAATACCATGCTCTAACACAGATTTAAGACTTAGTGCTAAGATCGCTTTGTAACAAATCTTCAACCTCATTTTATTTCAATTCACTTTTCAACTCAAACCCAGTGGACATTCATGGCTTACCTACTGAAGGAATATATATTAATTTGGACTAAATTATCTACTAAAACATCCCTTCTACTCAACCACTGATACCCAAACCAAGTTTTGGACAACTTTGGAACAGACGGGTCAAAACAAAAATAGATACTTCTCTGCAAGCACAGATATTTATGAGTATCTATCTCCACACCAGAAACATGGTATGTTTTTTTCCATTGTGACTGTCTCTCAGGCCATGAAGAAAAAATGAAAAAAGAAAAACTCAAGTGTACAAGAATGAGGCGATTTTATATTGCTTCTGCCTCAAATTTAGTAACAATCTGTGCTTCTCTTGCAATCTGTATTTCTTCATTTCTGTAGATATATATATATATTTACTAAGATTACTTTATTTCCGGGACAAATGTCGGTTAAAGACATTGAACTGTCACATGTATTTATAACATGATCAGGGTGTGGTTAGTTGTCTTAGGGTGGATCAGTCCACAACTTCAGAGGGGCTGTTATTTGAAGGTGCAGCAATAGATAGACCAGTTCACACCTTCATAGGGAGGCTCCACAAAAACATATATGTGTATTTGTTTCTGGGGATGATAGTGATAGTTGGGGAAAGTTATTTCTAAATCAGATATCCATGATATATTTCATTAAGACAAACTACAATATCAATGATACATTCTTTCCAAGGAAAAAGATTTAAATTTGAGACTGCCAAAACATTGTTCCTTTTAGGTTATCTTTCTTGTACAGATGAAAATTGCCATTCCATTTCCATTAGACATATGCAGCCATTATGCCATATACATGTATACCACCTATACAAGGGGTATACTCTCTGCACAGTCAATACCAACAAATACTGACATAAACAATTGTAAAAGCATGCAAAACACCCTCATCTTATAAAATGGACACAGAGAAGTCAAAAACGGGGAACATATCGTCCCAGATTCATCGATAATATTGCTTTTCCTGCTGAGTATTGTATGAAACAATTAACAAAGATACAGTGAATTATTTCCTTGGCAGGAAGGATGGACATGTATTGCACAAAATAAACACCACTTATACAACAACATATGGAGATAGACTGAACACCATGGCATAAGAAAGATAACACTATATACAACTATATACAGCTATATACAGAGGGATGACTTTTCTTGGAATATCTGATATCGGTATGTTGAGTGAGTGAGTGTGGGTTTTTTGCCACTATATTCCAGCAACATTATGACCAGATATTAGCTTTATTCACCCGAGCATATATAGAGGATATTATATGAGTGCCCATGTCATACTATGTTTACGAGACGAGTGCCTAAATGTTGGTATTTCTCGAGTGAGAGCGAGGGATATACGATATTTAGGCACGAGTGTCGTAAACATAGTATGATATGGCACAAATATAATATTCTGTTTATTACCAAAGTCGTCAAATTAAGGAAAATATACCCACATCTACTTTCAAACACAGGCTGGATACCCGCCGTCGCCGCATGTAGAACGCCATGTCACAGAAGAAGCTATTTTTGATATTTGCCCTAGGACATCGTATGAAAAATATGGACCCCGATATGTTCACCCTCGTAGGTAATAATCAGATATATGGACTGACTTACTGTACCAATGTGGAGAATCAGACCCTGGTATTCAGAGTGAGTGAGTGAGTATCATTTTAACATTTTTAGCAATATCCCATTTAGAGGGACACCAGAAATGGGCTTTACATGCTGTTCCCATGTGGGGGATCAAATGTGGGGTCTTCAGCATAATGAGCTACTAGGTTACTCTGCCACCGCTTCAGACTGATGAGTGTCAGGTATAATCACAAGTCTACCAAACTGCCCAATCAATATAATATGAACAATACCATGGCATATTGATAAATTGATTATTTATAGAGTGAGTGAGTGAGTTGGGTTTTACCTCGCTTTTAGCAATATTCCAGCAATTTCACGGTGGGGACACCAAAAATGGGCTTCACACATTGTGCCCATGTGGGGAATCGAACCCGGGTCTTCGGCGTGACAAGCCAAACCTTTAACCATTAGGCTACCCCTCCGCCCCCGATTATTTATACAGAAATTTAGCACCTGTTTTTGAAAGTACAACATGTTTACTTATCTGTTATGAACCACTGAAACAAGTTCAGATTCATGTTTAACACCTCTGCTGTATCTCATTAAACACCCATACCTCTGTTACCAAATTAAGAACTATAAAATAATTTCAAGATTACAGTGAGACCTCGGATATCCGGACACATTCGTTTTTACGTAAATCGTCCGGATAATTGAATATACGGATATCTGGATTTTTGGTTTTTATACACCTCAAGGAAAATCCAAAATGTTTACGATCATCAAGCGTTTATTATACATGTATAGACATTCAAAAACAGCATCACAACATAACTGACTTGAATATCGACACACTGCACTTTTATTGCTTTGACTGAATAAACAACTAAACAGTTAGAACCCAATGGTTAACTCAGTGTCAGCTAGGCCTTCTAATCACCACCAATACCTTGATGATCATTAATCCGGATTAGCCGACCATGTCTCGTGTCAAAACACGTGGGACTCTCGCACTTCCCTTCACACGGTTAGCGGTAGATCAAAGCTTCATGCGGATAGGTGAGTCAATTTTGTGTTGATTTAGCCGGTTTGTTTGTAAAATGTACCGTCCGGAACCGGAAACCGAATATCCATTATAGACAGTCACTTTTATAACGTAAGAGATTGTTTTTTTCTAAAAATTGACTGGAAGGCGAGGTTCCCAGATATGTGGGGTCCGGGTATCCGAGGTCTCACTGTATATCATATTACTGTACAAAACTGTTGTGCCACCCAATTCTTTCATATCATTGTACACAAGCTGTAGTAATATGAAAAGCCATTGTCCTTAACTTATTTGACTAGGATACATTCATGAAAGGTTGTTTCCTATTTTTAATGTTTACAATCAAACATTGGTCTCCCACATCAACCTTTTGCTACATCCATCTTGAATGACAACCTTATCATACAGTGTGCAAAACAAAGAGTATTAAAGAATTATGTACATCAATACAACTTGTAAAAGAGGGCACCTTGGCAAAAATTCCAAACACTTTTTTTCACACAGTAAGATGGGCATCTGCTCACATCATTGCTTAGGAGTCATGGTACAGTTGTTCAGTCTACACACTTGTAAACATTCACACCCAACCAATGGGCAAGAGTATTTCATTCACTCAGTTATGTCTCTATGTTTGTCAGCAGCATGCCCCTGCTTGCTGGTTACACTTAATAGGGAACCATCTGTCACCTCCATTACCTCAGGCCATACCCCACATGAGGCTTACACGGTGTAATACACATGGAAGACTGTTCACAGCAGCATTAAACCCAACTCACTCACTCACTCAATAATCTGACTGTTTCTTCTTTATCTGGCAACACACACTAAAGTCACTGCAGAGAAACCCTGTTAACCTATTCATTGTCACTGGGATGGAAATTTACTTAAAAATAAAAAAGCCAACAGGGGTAAGGGTGGTGTATGTTCTGCTAATCAGGAGCAAAATGTTAGTAGTTCTTATGAAACATTATACTTCCAAATTCAAACTGCTTATAGTGTCAAATTGCAGCAGATTGGGGGAATCAAGAGCACAATTACATTAACAGAATATGGACGACTGACTGACTGACTGACTATGGTTTTACGCCGTTTTTAGCAAAATTCCAGCAATATCATGGCGGGGGACACCAGCAATGGGCTTCACAAATTGTACCCATGTGGGGAATCGAACCCGGGTTTTCGGCGTGACGAGCGAACGCTTTAACCACTAGGCTACCCCACCGCCCCAGAATATGGACGAAAACTAAGAAGATCGATGTACTGACAGCATCCTAATCTTATAAGCCCAAGGTAATATCTAATGTCTCAGGACTATAATCAATTATGATGATTATGATCATTAATTTCCATTCCAGTATCACAATGACCAGACTGGGTCAAGGCCTGTCACGTTATTTTGATTTCATACTTATCGTCGGGAAAATGCAAAACTTTCTAGGACATAATTGACAGGTTCTACTGTAAGCTGCGGTGAAACTGTCTCCATTTTACAGAAATAATTACATACAATAGACAAAACATGGATGGCACATGTCCAAACACACTCTTTCATCATCTCCATGTTGTAACAGACATGCATCTATGATGAAATAAATTCAAAGAAAATTACCACAATTTATTCCTTCCCATCAAGGTAGAATAAGGGACTGACATTGTCAGGAGGGTTGGGGGATTAAAAGAGTGTTACGAAAATAAACAGACACATTGGAATAACAGAAAAATAGAACATTTTCTTTCTTACACCAGCAATATTTGGCTTCATCAGATGCTCAACTACAGTTAATAGAATGAAAAAAATCAGATTTTCTGAATACAAACAAATTTTGTGTTCCAAGACAAATATTTAATAACACATCTACATTGTTCTTATCTATATCTCCTAATAAAATAACCTTGGGCCAAAGACCTGATGTTGGAATACTTATAGAATCAGCCCTTACAACACTTGTTCGCCTTAATTAGGCACCTGGTGTTGCAAACATGATAAGTATGATAAATATGTTTCTCATCTGAACACATGTGGGACCTTCATAATGACTAATAAAGATTTTTTCCATCTCCTAAATTATGCATATCATATAGGTCACAAATATATAATACTTGACCTTTGTAGCGCCTAACATGAACCCAGATAATCAAACTCCTGAATCAAACATTAGTAATTCTGGAAACACAAAATACAACAGAAACAAAACACGATTGTAAAATTTGGAAATTTCAACATAATCACATCTGAATATTACCTTACAAACATTGCTAGTTCTACTTCCTGTCAGAGTATTATATCTAAAACCTTCACGTCTCGACACAAAAGATACCATGATCAGATCTAAAATGCAATTCTTTCAATGAAACATAGAAAACAAGGACAAAATACAAATCAAACAATAAAAGGCACAATTTCACGAGTTAGCTAATATAGGTGCAGGGTGTCTTGGCAATATGTCATATTTTTCAAGTCTTGCCATGGAACGAAGCGCAGGGGACGGAACTCATACAGTATTCCAAACCTGATATTTGGAGGTGAAGAAAAGGTATGTCATAAACATGAATCTGTATCTTCTACATATATTGCATCCCCAAATCATACTTCCTTATCCAAAAATACCAGTGCAAAACATGAGCATATTTCTGTCAACTGAGCACTATACTTACAATAGCAAAGACAGTTGTAGAGTCTGAGCATGACATGCTACACATTCTACTGGACACAGCAAGTATGGGATATTTGTGTTGGTATAAAACATAGTCTATGCCCTGTTATTTTTATCCATACATTTTTATATGACAATACACTTTCACACAATTTGCCTTATTAAGTTATTCTCATTCCATTATAGGTTGTTCACAATGAATATTTCTATACCAGTTGAAAGCAGAAGAGCTCTGAGTATATTTTGTGAATATATAAGTCAGGGAGGTATATATAAAACCTTTCAGAGGAGGGATATCTAAAAACATGACAGTCTCAGAGAATGGATATGTAAAAACATGACAGTTTCAAAGGAAGGATATCTAAAAACATGATAATTTCAGAGAAGGGATATCTAAAAACATGGCAGTTTCAGAAGAGGGATATCTAAAATCTAAAATCATGACAGTTTCAGAGAAGAGGGATATCTAAAAACATGACAGTTTCAGAGGAGGGATATGAAAAAACATGACAGTTTCAGAGGAGGGATATCGGAAAACATGACACTTTCAGAGAAGGGATATCTAAAAACATGACACTTTCAGAGGAGGGATATCTAAAAACATGACAGTTTCAGAGGAAGGGATATCTAAAAACATGACAGTTTCAGAGAAGGGATATCTGAAAACATGACAGTTTCAGAGAAGGGATATCTGAAAACATGACAGTTTCAGAGAAGGGATATCTAAAAACATGACACTTTCAGAGAAGGGATATCTAAAAACATGACAGTTTCAGAGGATATCTGAAAACATGACAGGGATATCTGAAAAAAACATGACAGTTTCAGAGAGAGGGATATCTGAAAACATGACAGTTTCAGAGAAGGGATATCTGAAAACATGACAGTTTCAGAGAAGGGATATCTAAAAACATGACACTTTCAGAGGAAGGATATCTAAAAACATGACAGTTTCAGAGAAGGGATATCTGAAAACATGACAGTTAAAGAGAAGGGATATCTAAAAACATGGCAGTTTCAGAAGAGGGATATCTAAAATCTAAAATCATGACAGTTTCAGAGAAGAGATATCTAAAAACATGACAGTTTCAGAGAAGGGATATCTAAAAACATGACAGTTTCAGAGGAGGGATATCTAAAAACATGACAGTTTCAGAGGAGGGATATCTAAAAACATGACAGTTTCAGAGAAGGGATATCTAAAAACATGACAGTTTCAGAGGAGGGATATCTAAAAACATGACACTTTCAGAGGAGGGATATCTAAAAACATGACAGTTTCAGAGGAGGGATATCTAAAAACATGACACTTTCAGAGGAGGGATATCTAAAAACATGACACTTTAAGAGGAGGGATATCTAAAATCTAAAAACATGACAATTTCAGAGGAGGGATATCTAAAAACATGACACTTTCAGAGGAGGGATATCTAAAAACATGACAGTTTCAGAGGAGGGATATCTGAAAACATGACACTTTCAAAGGAGGGATATCTAAAAACATGACACTTTCTGAGGAAGGATATCTAAAAACATGACAGTTTCAGAGGAAGGATATCTAAAAACATGACAGTTTCAGAGAAGGGATACCCAAAAACATGACACTTTCAGAGGAGGGATATCTAAAAACATGACACTTTCAGAGGAGGGATATCTAAAAACATGACAGTTTCAGAGAAGGGATATCTAAAAACATGACAGCTTTAGGGGACGATCATAAAAAATCTCAGTAACTTCAAGGAGGTGACATTAGGAAAGTGTTTGGAGGATTATCCAAAGACATGACAGCTTCAAGGAAGGAGTAACCCAATACAATCCCAAATGTCAAGAAATTCTATGCAATGATACTGATCTCTAGTTATTCTGAGCTGCGTACCTTTTATATCCTCTACACAGTACACTGCAAAATTGACAAGCATCTGAGTTGCTTTGAAATAACGAGATAGTAATGGTTTGTCCACATACAGCCATAAACATAAATATCAATATCAGCCTAAAGTGTATATATGGGAAAAATCTGACAAAGATGAACACATGATCATGCAAAATATGTAAAAATGAGAATGACAGTAAAGTTACAAAACCTGATCAGATATGTCTTTCTATTTGACACACACAAAACACACACACATATATAAATAACACAGGGTCACATGAACACACATACAGGCAAGGAGATGAGCGTTTTGGACGGATTTTCTCATGTGAAGCTAACCAATGAGTGATATGATATCCTGCCTCTAAATCTATAACAGCCTTCTGTACAACGGCGTATCTGACACGACCAAGATATGAACACTGGTGTATACTACTCAAAAAAAGTTTAGGACCAATCAAATTGTTCATATCAGTAAAGATAGAAAGGTTTTACCTTCACCTACTAGGCTTCCAAGGCACCCCAGTTATTATTTCAAATGTCCTTACTGGAAATATGAGGGTCCTGAGAACAGGCCTACCAAAGAAAACTTTCCCACTGTGCAGAAAAACGCTGAAAAGTCCACATTTCTCATGGAAATAGTGACATAAACATAATACCTCGCTACTGAAACAGAAAAAGCAGCCACTTTAAATCAATAAACTGGATAAAAAAAATGAAGAGCCTGCAACTTCGATTTTGTGCATGCGAACATGGAAGAGGAAGCCTTCACCGCATGTTGACATTTTCCAGCTTGGACAAAAGTCACGCTCCCTATTCAAAATATTTCTGTTGTGTTATTTGGCATTTATCATCATCATACTTGTGTGCACACTTGTTTAGTTTACTTTCCATTCGTATGAAATGAGTGACAGCAACCATTGTGACATATTCAATACTTTTTCTGAGTGAAGCAATTTAAAGAAGCTTGGATCGTGACGTGCATGAGCAGTAGAGGTCAAAGTTTGCTGATATAAAAATGTTGCAGTTTCATAGTCTTTTGTTGCTGTTTTTACTTTTTCAGTAGCGAGGTATTATGTTTATGTTACTATTTCCACCATTAATGTGGGCTTTTCTGCGTTTTTCTGTACAGTGGGAAAGTTTTCTTTGGTAGCCCTGGAGGAGATATGAAGTGGCATAGAGTACTGTACTGTAAGATCAGTGATGTAACATGGCCAGATGGCCTACACTCTCTAAGTAACATGGAGAACAGGGTGGTCCTCAACTTCTTTTGAGCTGTATACTGATAGAAATACAATAATAAATGCAATGCTGCCATTTGTATTTCATAGCAGCAACTGAATTATCTGTGTACACAGATCCTCATGTTATATTTCACATGATAAAATTGTCTATGCATATAGATAAACACACACATTAAGATAAACCACACAATGTCTGTCTCTACTGGTATATCAACTTTCATTGTAGTGGCAGAAAAGTCTCTTCACCAGATAGACACAATATTACCTCAAAAGCATTTATAAAACATTTTTACCTGCATTGCATTTTATTACAACTCATGCTGGCCTTTGAGCTGCAAGTACAGAGCACAATATGTCATCTATACCATATGTAAATACTGCAACAAAATAATAAACATGGCTTCATGTTAGTGATAAATAATAGTATGTTTACTGTACAATAGAAAAATTAAACAAACACACGTTTACCCTCAGTAAAAGCATGAATACCAACTCCACACATGGCTAAGGTGTATGAAGCACCAACTAAATGGTTTAGACGACTGTTACATCAGTGTAGTTGTAGCGCTATGACAACTATGGTGAAGGGGTAAGAGTGAACTACAGGTACCAAGTTAACTTATATCTCACATTAATATATTCTAATCTCCATTTCTAAAAATTACTGGAGATGTTTTGAGTCAAGATGGAAAGATCAACACAAAATCAAACACTCCTGATGCATGTAAGGGAAATGGTTATTATTTAGATACAAACCAAATTTTGACAAAAATAAACCAGAGTTTACTGACTCCTCAAGTGTCACATCTCTGCATAACAGAAGCAAGGCAGATTTTAATTCAAAAATTGCAATTCTGAAAATTTAATATATGTGTTGTTGTGGTTTGGGTGTCAAAAGTTTTTTTTGTCACACAGAGCCTGACCTATGTTATCAGCACGTCCTCATCCCCTTGCCTGTCGCACTCCCCAATCCTCCGATACATCAGAGAGATGTGATTATCTCCCCTTATATTCTTTCTGTACTGCATGAGAGCCAGTAGAATAGCAGCACCAACTCCAACGAAGAATGTGAGTGAGATGACAGTTCCTGCAATGATCCACTGCCTGTTAGAGCTGCTGTTGGATGTATGCTGTTTGCTGCGTTGCTTGTCTTTCCACGACGGGACGTAACATTTGTTCCGGCTACAACAACACAACTCCTCTGTCTTGTTGCTTGTACCCATGGTTACCTGTGACAACAAAAGCGAGTGAGAGAGTGGGTTTGTAATGTTTTTATTATGGCAGATGGCACAGAAATATATTGACGAAAAACCCATCGAATATAGATTGTAAAACATGTGATTCTGTTACTCAGATTGTTGTTTGTAAAGGCATATAATCCAATGGTAATTGCCTTTGTTTCCTGGAAATTGTTGATATACTAAACATTAAACATAATCTACCTGGAAACAGCTTGTGAACACTATTCCTAGCTAACTCACTACCAGCTCATTAACCAAACACTATTCCAAACTAATCCACTAACAGCTCATGAACCAAACACTATTCCAGGCTAACCCACTACCAGCTCATGAACCAAACACTATTCCAAACTAACCCACTGCCAGCTCATGAACCAAACACTATTCCAAACTAACCCACTACCAGCTCATGAACCAAACACTATTCCAAGCTAACCCACTGCCAGCTCATGAACCAAACACTATTCCAGGCTAACCAAATACCAGCTCATTAACCAAACACTATTCCAGGCTAACCCACTACTAGCTCATGAACCAAACACTATTCCAAGCTAACCCACTACAATCTCATGAACCAAACACTATTCCAAGCTAACCCACTACAATCTCATGAACCAAACACTATTCCAAGCTAACCCACTACAATCTCATGAATCTAACACTATTCCAGGCTAACCCACTACCAGCTAACCCACTACCAGCTCATGAACCTAACACTATTCCAGGCTAACCACTACTACCAGCTCATGAATCAAACACTATTCCAGGCTAACCCACTACAGCTCATGAACCAAACACTATTCCAGGCTAACCCACTACAAGCTCATGAACCAAACACTATTCCAGGCTAACCCACTACCAGCTCATGAACCAAACACTATTCCAGGCTAACCCACTACAAGCTCATGAATCTAACACTATTCCAGGCTAACCCACTACCAGCTCATGAATCTAACACTATTCCAGGCTAACCCACTACCAGCTCATGAATCTAACACTATTCCAGGCTAACCCACTGCCAGCTCATGAACCAAACACTATTCCAGGCTAACCCACTACCAAGCTAACCCCACCAGCTAATGAACCAAACACTATTCCAAGCTAACCCACTACAAGCTCATGAATCTAACACTATTCCAGGCTAACCCACTACCAGCTCATGAATCTAACACTATTCCAGGCTAACCCACTACCAGCTCATGAACCAAACACTATTCCAGGCTAACCCACTACCAGCTCATGAATCTAACACTATTCCAGGCTAACCCACTACCAGCTCATGAACCTAACACTATTCCAGGCTAACCCACTACCAGCTCATGAATCTAACACTATTCCAGGCTAACCCACTACCAGCTTATGAACCAAACACTATTCCAGGCTAACCCACTACCAGCTCATGAATCTAACACTATTCCAGGCTAACCCACTGCCAGCTCATGAACCAAACACTATTCCAGGCTAACCCACTGCCAGCTCATGAACCAAACACTATTCTAAGCTAACCCACTGCCAGCTCATGAACCAAACACTATTCTAAGCTAACCCACTGCCAGCTCATGAACCAAGCAGTATTCTAAGCTAACCCACTACCAGCTGACACAACAAACACTGACTCACCTGCTTGCAGTTGCTATAATTGCCGACTGCGATCCCATGTTTTTGACAAGAAGAGAAGTTATCACAGAAATACTGGGTCACTCTCTTCCCTTTTTCCACCCAAGAGGCTTGACCACACACAGGTATTTTACAGACTTCAAGGTTGGCTGAGGAACAGAGGAAATTTCAAAATGTGTAAAAAATGATTTTAACTTTTAAGGAGACAATGGTATTCATAAAAAAAACAAAGAAAAATGTCAGTATTAAATTAAGTGAGAAGGGTTTAAACCACTTAAACAATATTCCAGCAATATCACGGTGGGGGACACCAGAAATGGGCTTCCCACATTATACTCATGTGGGGAATCGAACATGGGTCTTCAGCGTGACAAGTGAACACTTTAACCAATAGGCTACCCCCACCGGCCCCTTTATGAAGAGCCAGTATAATTTGAAAATAATTTGAAAATATTCAATCATATTTCTCCTGTTTAATCTCTAAATTTGAAACAGAAACTAATCAATACTCAGGACATTCACAAGTTCTGAGGGTGAAGTGTCAGCTTCATGGTTATCAACATTTTTGTCCAAATTGACCATTTAAGTTTTCTTTTTACTTTTCATTCATGTCAATTTTCAACAATTTGTACTACTACCAATGACTTAATTTTGTTTCTTTATTTTTTTAGTTGTAGAAATGTTTCCGTGCAACATGCAGAATTCTATAGGTTAGGCAGTCTCTCAACAATTTTGCACACACGTTACATTCTCTACTGATTATTGACTCCGAGCTGCCAATGCATGTTTTATCAACTTAATGGGGAGCGGTAGGTAGCGTAACAACAAGTACTTTCTTTTTACTTTTTTGGGTATGACTAAGCACCTGATCAAACCACTAACCCTCCACCTTACGAGCAGATGCTCTATCGACTAGACCACAGAGGTGGAGTTCTAACTCTCCATTACAAACACACCATCACAGGCATATGGGAATATAGCCTATATTCCAAGTTCTTTTACATTTGACACAACATATGAGTTGTAGGTTTAAATGCGGTATAACATCGTTACTTAAGAATATTTCACTCTTAACGACATGCATGCATGTGTATGTGTGGCTGCTTGTACTAGCCCAGACTTCAGCTGGTTTTATAGTGCTAGTTCACTGAGATACCATGCCGCAGTGAAGCATGAATACCCCTCAGACACATTATACTGACTCCGAGCCGACCAGTCCTTGATGTACCCATTAATGCCGAGCGCCAGGCAGGGACCAACAAGTACCATATTTTAACATATTTTGGTATGACACGGCCGGGGATCGAACTCGCGGACTTGCGCTTTCCAGGTGGACACTCTAACCACTACACCACGGAGGCGGTCAAGTGATGTCAAAGACTATGGTCAAGTTCTGTGACAATTATCATATGAAGGTGTATATAGCTACGGTTATATTGACTCATCGTGTTCTGCTGTCATCACCTGTGGGTCTGAGAGTGATGTTGTTCCCGGTGTAGCAGATTTGTTGCTGAGGGGGAATTCCCTGAATATGAATGTTGCACTGGTTTGTGTTGCAACAGTAAACATCTCCATGGAGTCCTTTGTAAGTCACCTGCAAGACAATCACCTCTTATCACGTACTTCTCATAATAATCATGCATATTTTCAAAGTTATTAAATCAGTTCTTCAATTTTTTCAAAATTGAATTTTTGCTTAAAACTTTTAAAGATTTTTTTAAGAAAATATTTCAACACTGTAAGATTTTTAAAGATTTTTACTGGTGCTGTATCTCACTGCTGGATACCATTTTTCCATGATTAAATATCAGGGCCTGAATAATGACTTCTTAAGCACAGAATTCATCCTATTATTATCTTTGCAGAGGATAAACATGGTATAAACTGTCTAAGCCTAATCAACTTACACCCATCTTAGCTGTTCTGAACTAGCAATAAGTACAGGTGACCCATTTTGAACTACTCATTTCCAAACACTGAGTGCATCCTGAAGTATTAGTATTAGGGTAATCCATGCTGTCTGTACTTACGTTATACAGCCATCCATTTCTCACGCCTTTACACAAACCAGGATGGTCACACGAGTAGTTGGCGTACGTGCTGATTTCATATGTCCTCTCTCTTGCCCCGGTCTCGATGTGCTTCATATACCTGAAGATCATGCAGTGTGCGACTTTACTGATGGACACAGCTGCCCCTGCTGTTGAGTGAGTCAAGTTCTGTGGAGGTGATAGTGTTGTTGTAGCCGTCTCTCGGGACACAATGTTAGCTAAGCTCACCTTGCCTGATGCACATGTTTCATTCATCAATGATGCGTGAGATTCAATATCACCATACCAACAGTAGGATACAGATGCACTGAAAAACAAACCACCAGTTCTATTTCAACCACATAGATTACCAAGGCTATATACAAATTTCTTTTATTAGTTACTTTTCATGACATGTTTACCGTAACAACTTAATTTAATCAAATTGAATATGTACACCATGTACTCCAAACAAAAAATGAAGCAGCAGATAATATGTTCTGGCTAAAATGTTTCTATTTCCAGTTGCACCACAATTCTCACTGAGCATGCTGAACTGTAAAAGAGTGTTATCCTCAGATGACCAAAAACGGAAATGGATCATGTGTTTGGACACCATACGTTTTCAGACTGCAGTGTTTACTGGCGATATAGGTTAGTATAATGATGTGTGTTGTGATACACAGACAATGTGATTGTGAGGTGATAATGGCTTGTTTTTAAGATAGAGTTGTGAGTTATTAGTTAAATCTTTTACAGTTGTTCATATGTTCAATAACAAAAACCAAATGTTTCTTATTCTTAAGCGTCCAAACAAATAAACTAGCAGAAACATAATACACAGATACATCGGAAAGTCTTCCGCTCATATCCCCCCTTAAATTTCATTCTAGTCAAATCATACTAAATGCGTATATATATTCCTCATCTGATAAACATGAGTTTTAACATGTTTCTTTAATTGATTCTGAACATACTGAAGGCATATCCTACTTCTGAAAATGCCACTCAAAGACATATTTCATCATCGTTAAAATTTAGGGGGGATAGGTCTTACCAATACATCATCTAAACATGATTAAATGGCATTTTAGAAGTTGTAGTAACCATGAAGACAATTAACTATCTACTGATGCTAGTACCTTTACCGTTTATGAAATAAGAGATAAACATGACAAATATCATGAATATAATTAAAAATGTTAAATTCTTCAAAGCATTCGATGGGTTAAAAAATACACCAACTTCATGTAGAAATGAGGAGAAAGGAACAAAAAGTAACGTAACGATTTAACGTCAATCGTAAATAAAAACAAAGTCACCAAACCAGTCAGCGTGGTTTAGTAACCTGCATATTTCCTAGTCTGACTAGATTCCTGACGTTCGCTGATGTCTTGCCTCCAGGCATTCACTGTATCTAAGCCTAAATGGATCCCGAATTTTCAGTATGAGATTTTCTGGAACAGTGCTAATGCAATCGTGACAATCAAAACACGATGCTCAAATTATCCTCGCATCATTCGTATTGGGAAAAGAGTAAATATCTTAACTTGCCTGGCGTAGGCGAATGCCAACATCCAAATTCCAAATGTCAAAAACGTCAACAGGTTCCAAGGACCTGCCATTTTGACCGCTTACTACATAAATAAAAATGATCGTGGAGTTACCCCCCTTTGATTTATTGACCCATCCACAGCTGTAGTCAAGTATTGAAGTATGTCAGTGTTCTGAAAGCCAGAGGATTTTTTTGCATGTATTAATACATAACTTTTCGTGTTGGTGTCCCTCTCATGTAACACCATTCACCTTACAATTCTATTTTTTTCAACATTATATGCGGCAGTTACTATCCGGATAAGTTTAACCGATAACGTCCAAACAAACATTTGATTCATGCCTGGCAGTCTGAAACTCATTTAATATGTTTGTTGCACTATTAAACAAGACTCGTGAATTTAGGAATTTCAAGGTACATAATCTAACTGATGTGATTAACCAAACACGATCGGAACGCAAAACGCGCAAAACGATTCACATTTAAAAATAAAGTAAGTTGAAACTACACCATATATTATGAGGTTATTATAAGAATAGACTAGAATAATACTTTAATGCCTTTTCAGAAATTTGTGTTCCATCAGCAGAGCTACTGACACATCAGAGAGATACAAAGCATATTTACATGTTTTGTATCTCTCTGATGTGTCTGTTATGTTCTTCAGGGGCATGCCAGTCAAGGTGCATTTTTCTACTATAACAGAACACTTTTCCATGTTCTTCAGGTTAAAAAACATAAAAAAACACTTTCCACCATGCATTATACCACACAGACGCCATCGCCAGTTGAATAAGGGCTTACTTTCATACATTTCATCTATTGACGGAATAATGTCAATATGCATTTAATCCACACATTCTATGAAGCATTAATCACTCAAACATTTGTATAAGTCACATGGAGTAAATTACCATTCACACTATGTGGGAAGCATTAGTTAAAACTGAGAAATCTATTTGAATCGGTTTAGCAGATCGTAGATGCTTAGGGGAATGGGGTAGCCTAGTGGTATAAGCGTCGCTCGTCACGCAGAAGACTCGGGTTCGATTCCCCACATGGGTACAATGTGTGAAGGCCATTTCTCGTGTCCCCAACCGTGATATTGTTGGAATATTGCCAAAGCGTCATAAAACTAAACTCATTCACTCACTCATATATCCATATATTGATTATGAATCGGTCTAATCAGCGAAATAATCATTAGAGAACGGTATGGCGCCCGATTTCGTTTAGTCTACACAAAACCGAGAGTCTGCTAATCTGTAGACAAACAGCTAAACAAACAAACAAACAAAATCCACCACAACAACGTACTTTGGGCTTGCGTGGCGACAAAGGACAGCGGGTTCACTCTATTCTGTGGAGTACTTTATTTACAAAGTGCGATCGGATCTTCAAAATATGTCTACAGTCATGTGAATATTATTTTATTAGTCAAATAACACCCGCCAAATGCGCTAACCTGTCTTATGCGGACTTCCCACACTCAGAATTCCGAACGTATGATCTGTAGGAATAATGATGAATGATCTATACACTATAGTGTCGGCTTCACAAAGATAAGCTCATGAAGATCCGGGTTAGAATTGATCTTCAGTAACCCATGCCGTGTCGTAAGAGGCGACTAACGGGATCGGGTGGTCAGGCTCGTTGACTTGGTTGACATGTCGTCTTATTCCAGTTGCATAGATCGATGCTGTTGATCACTGGATTGTCTGGTCCAGATGATTTAGCTGGAATGTTGCTGAGTCGGCGTTAAACAAACAAACACATCACAACCATTAACCACATGCGATGGGTACAATGTGTGAAGCCAATTTCTGGTGTCCCCCGCCGTGATATTGCTGGAATATTTCTAAAAGCGGCGTAAAACCATACTCTCTCACTCACATATCATGCGAACATGGATGATTCAAATGCTAATATCGTTTCAATTAAAAACTTGAAGCGCTCATAAAATGTCAACAGACAATAGAATTGTTATGTACAGCACATGGTTGCCTACACTCAAACATAATGTGTATGATCATTCAGGATGTGGAGCCGAGCGTTTTACGACTACTTCAACGAGTGGTAAATATTATCATTCTGGCGACACGACGTAAAGTCATTATGACAGCTTGAAAGGGAGTTTCCAGGGATAGGTATATATCTTTGTATATACAGTTAGCAGGTGACAAGATACGGGGCTGGAATGTCTTGAAATGTGTGAAAATGGAGGGAGTCTGGGTCATATGGAGATTAGGATTCAGTCAAGAAGCGAACTTCTTTTGGACGGTCAAAGTTGAACTTTAAAGTTCCATAAAGTTCGTTCTATATTGTACGTCTCAACTTCCAAAATGCCACTAAAAAAGTGAACCTTTTATTGCATAACTGACAATTAACACTTGCAGGGTGTAAAGCTAATTTAAGGGTGTGGGGGTCATGCTTTTCCAGCCAACCCTAAAAATTTAATGTGGGGCCATGCTTTTTAAGAGCACTTGGTCTGAGTTCACTGGCGGTTTGTTATCACCATATACGGATGGGATTGTTATCATTGTTGCATGGAAACTGAATAAAATCGGAGTTTTCTCAATATTTGTCCTATGGTGTACCTCTAGGATTGTCATTTATAGGTCAAACAAATGTTGTTGCATTGTTATTTTATATAATCGCGTACATCTATGAATTCCAGTATCCATGTGCAACAAAGGTGTATATATACATGAGTTTGAAGGAAATGTGTCCCGTCGAACATTCAACCACAACGATGTCGATGTACACGAGAGAGCCTTGTGTTTTTATACGTAACTATGTATGATTATGATTTTCTGATTATCATACTTGCAGCAAACGCTGTTCCTAGAGGTTTAGAGAACAGCAACCGAAATCTTAGACAATACATAATCTTATTCAATCCATATAAATATTGTGAAGAGAAGACGTATGCCTTTGAAAGCATTAAAATGGCCAGATTGAATGTTTAATCACATTAACCATGCTAATGAATAGTCGAATGTAAGGTATACAGTATCCTGAATAAACGTCAAAATCACAAGCATCTTCAAAGGGCGTATTTGTCTTAAATTCCGTTTAATCTGAGAGTTAACTTTTAGATATTATGTGTGTCTTGTGTCCGTATTTTATCATTTGAGCAAAATGGAAGGTAAAATGGAGAGAAAACTTTGTTCCAAAAGTGATCAGCCGTTAAGGGAACAAAATGAGGAAGAAAAGGCGAAAACCAGTGGTTCTTTAACAATAACCAAGAAGGAAATTGATGTAGGTTCATATATTTGCTTGAAAATTCTTATAGCTTTAAACATTTTTTGTCGTCCATTTTTCGATCACAACAACTTAAGAACTTGTGCAACTCTATTCGGCGCCTCTACGAACAGTGCATTTGCCGACAATCGGCAATTGAAAGTGGCGTACATTAAATGTTAGTTAACGCTGCGTGGAGGATCGAACTCCCTTTGCAATCTTGAAGTTAGCATGGTTAATGAGATTTTCTATCAAGCCCGGCCATGGCATGGTATGGGACCTGTGAACCACGGGCGCTGTCACAAGTAATTTGTGTTCGTTTGCCCTGTCTTCAGCTCCCGGTAGTTTACCCTTTTGGGTATGTGCAATAAAAATTCTCAGAAACCCTGAAAGTTAATAAAAATGTATGGAGTTTACTCAAATTGCGCCTGATTTATTCAATTAAAGAGGTAGCTGACTATGCCATACGTCACCTGCATAGTGACTAACTAAATCTAACAGTTGTAAAGGAATGCCTCACCCAAAGGATCACATATGGGTGTTTAATCTGCAAGTTGTGCCCAACCCTAAATATCATGAAGGGTGTCTGATTAGTGAGGTACGGTAATCCTGATGATTGGTAAGGTGATCCAAGGGCTAATAGAGTTGGTTTTAACCTACCCTAGCCTTAAGACAACCAACATTAAGGACTGAAAAGGCAGACAAGCTATAGCGGCAGTGGGCTAGCTGAACCAAATGAACTACAGTAAGCTGCGCACTGTACACTGCACTCTTGCTGACGTTTCTTATTAACCTACCCAGTTATTACTGGATGTGCAACAGCAAAAATATTCCCTTTTTTCAATAACTGAAAAAGAAACCCAGCACTGATGGGTGAAACATCATGTGCTCAGAAGTTGCTGTGGAAGTCCACCTGGATACAAATCACAAACTCACCATATCGTGTCATTCAACTTCATTCATTAAACAGTCTCTATTTGGTAAATTGTTGTAAATATTCACATTACAATATTGATAACTGCAACACAATGTCAAGTAAATGTGAAGCCCATTTTGCAGTGAATCATATCAACTAGGGGAGGCAACCCTATTTTTGTGACATGCTGATTTTATGATACCACTACATTTATGAGCATTGAATGAAAATTGTTGTTAATTTCAGCTACTATATGTATATGAACTAACATGCAAGTTTACATTTAATCTGAGTCTGTGTGAGCCTGTAATGAACAGAAGTTTCTCAAATAACATGTAAAGGTTAGAGCTGCTGGAACATTGCTTCACATAAAGAGGAGGTGGACTCGAAGATTCAAACATTTTTATGAATACTGGTAATCAGGAAATTTCAGTTGGCTGATTACAATCTTAATATATGTAAATATCGCCTGAAACATCTTGTAGTTGTTATTACACATAGATTTATTTTGAAATTGCATTTAAATTATCTATGATACCCATTATATTTAAGATTTGCAATATTAAATTCTCTTTATTTCATACAGAGGGCCCAAACTGATCATTCTAAGCCCAGGAAGGACGTGGCAAGTGCAGGAGAGTTTTCTGACCCAGTGTACAAGAAGCTGGCTAGGCTGAATGGAGAGGTCAACAAGATGACTAAAGACCAGCTGAAAGCAAAACTGACAGAACTCAAACTAGACACCAAGTATGTCATCATCAGTTGTGTTTTCTTAGATACAAAGTATGTCTGTATTGAGAGACAACTGGGCCAGTGGGGGTCTGGTAGTTCAGTGTTACTGAAGGCCCTGGTTCTCAAGTAGTGAGTAGTTTGTGTGTAAGGATAATAAGATTAAAACAGTGTTTCAATTATACCATTGAGCATCATCTCAATGTTGATGGAAAATCCAACACTCACTATAAGGTTACGTTCTTCAAACATACATTAAGACTAACAAGTCTCCATAAACATGGTCAGTCATGAAGCCTTATGGGTCCATGACTTTGAAGCCTTATGGGTGACGACTTTGAAATATGGCTTAGGCAGGCAGGCCCCTAGCAACCTATGTCAGTCATAAGAGCTGAGGGCAGTAGGGTAGCCTCATGCTTGGAGTGTTCACTCACACCGAATACCCTGGTTCGATTCCAAATGTGGGTATTCATGAAGTTCTGTTCCATTGCTGTGATATTGCTGGCATATTGCTTTAGCAGCGTAAAACCATAATCACTCAACAGGTGATGAAATTGATTGGATGGTCAGGCTCAATGATCACAACATCAATCGCTTAATTGTCAGAACCAGCCTTGATTTTTTACAGGCCACCATTGGGGCGGTAGGGTAGTCTAGTGGTTAACGTGTTTGATTCCCCACATGGGTACAATGGGTGAAGCCCATTTCTGCTGTCCCCTCATGTGATATTGCTAAAAGCGGCATAAAACCATTCTCACATCACAGCTGGAATTGTGATGCAGCATAAAACAGTAAACAAACAGCTATAAGTTATCTGTGTACTATATTGCAGCGGAGTGAAGGAAGTTCTGAAACGTCGATTAAAGAATGTCTACAAGAAGCAAAAGTTAATGAAGGCCCGCATTAAGCCCCCAGGCAGCACCAAATATGACTACCTTGTTGTCATTGACTACGAAGCCACATGTGAGAGGGAGGTGGATGACTATCAGCATGAGATCATCGAATTCCCAGCCATACTAGTAGATGTAGCCGACATGAGCATTGTGAGTTGTCAAAATGATGGAGTTTTAAGTCGGATTCAAATGCTAGGAATAAATATCCCCCTTGTTCAACATGTCAAGATGTGGAAATGTTCAATTCAGACTTGAATATTGTATTATTATGCAGTTTATGTGATTATTATTTTACATTTCAATTGACTACTGAATTCAGTAAGAAATGGATTTGATCCTTGGAATTTGACAAAGAGAAAAATATTTCAACCTTGAACATGTTTCACTTTCAACTATTCACCTAGATCTGATCAGATGCCAATAATCAGAGCCAAGGCTGCAGCAAAAGACAGAAAATGTTTATCATTTTGAGTTAAAAATTTCCCATATTACAAAACTAAGAACATAAAGAACATCAATTATTTTTCCTTATCCTGACTCATGCTTAACTGCTTGTCTCCTTCTTCTTATGAACTATAGTGGAACACTTGAATCACCATTTGAAGCTCCCTTCAAAAAAGCGGACGTAAAATCACTGACCCCACGAGTAGCCTCCCTTTGCTATTTGGCGCCAAAACCTGTCACATGATCAGACATGCTCTTCACTCTCTCCTTCTTCGCCCTAGAGGACGGTTGTAAGAGCGCCTGGGTCCCCTATACGGCATTATGTCCTTTTATTTTAGGCTTTGACTACTAAATTAGCTGTATACGGTCTTTAGCAAAGATATACCAGCAATATGGTTTGAAATTCGTACCAAATTTTCCGTTTATTCATGTTGTTGATATGATGTTTCATCTTGTTTATATTTGATGAAATCTGGCATTCGTCGCAGTGTTCGTTTATCGGCTGCTGATCCGCATTCATTATGTCCTAACTGCACTTCTACATGTTCTTCCAGCCTCTGCTGTTAACTTTGTCAGCATTTATCTGAAATTGAATTTACTAATTATTTATATATTTCCTTATCCTGACTCATGTATTATTGCTTGTCTCCTTCCTCTTGCGAACGTTAGTGGAACACTTGTATCTCCTACTGAAGCTCCCTTCAATAAAAAAGAGACGTAAAATCACCCCTCACCAAGAGTTATCTGTCTGGCCGTTTTGGCGGGAAAGCCACCGTACTCCCATGCTTCACTCTCTCCTTCTTCGCCCTAGTGAGCGGTTGGGAGAGCGCCTGTGTCTCCTATACGGCACTATATCCTTTTATTAATTAGTTATTACCCTGTATTTTACTTTTATAGAGGTTTAGGAAGTTTCTTACAACAATATGGGTTAAAAATTATTCGTATTTTGCACTGTTTATTCACGGTTTGTCCGTGTTTGTTCAGTTGTTTACATTTCATGAAAACCTATTTTCGTTGTAGGTTTAGGTTCGCTGCTGCAAACCCGTATTGACTGTGCCCTAGCTGCACAACAACATGTACTTCCAGCTATCGATGTAATCTTTATCAGCATTTAACAGGAATTCAATTTAATAAATAATTTTTCTCTGTACTTGGATGTACTACCGACAATCCAGGTGACTTTACAAGTCATGGATAAACTGGCTGAGTCCCTCACGAGCTGTCTACTGCTGTCAGACGACTTACTACCATCCAGTGACCTGCCGGAGGTGTCCTCGGAGGATGGGCGTGGAATGTTGTCCGCCATTACTTCGAAGAAGTTGGCTTCTACATCGGAAAACCCCTCAACGCAGACGTAGAAGAAGAAGCCATCCTCTACGCAGAATGAAGCCTCACACCCCTAAGACGCCTAGCAGCTCTACGGGGACTTCTGCGCAGACTACAGGGACCTTTAGGCAGACATCGTCGATGGAAGTGAGATGACTTCATGATGAGCGCTGCTGATCATCCCAGAGATACAGCCACGCAGTCCGAGGGCGGCAGATGAAGCGATCCCTGGACCATATGGCTATCAGCGCAGAGAGGGCAGCTCTACATTCATCGCAGAGCGAAGAAAAGAAGCCATCCTCTACCCACAGAAGGGTACACACCCTAAGATGACGACCAACTCTACGGGGGACGTCTGCGCGAGACCACAAGGACTTTCGGCCGAGATTGTCCCGATGGCGGAAGAGGACTCTATGATGAGCGTCGGCTCATCATCCCGAGATACATCACCCGGTAGAAGCTGGCCTCAGCAGCGGTAAAGTCAGCGCCAGTTGTCTCACGCAGTCGAGGTATCTACACTGACGGCAGATAAGCGATCCCTGGGCCATATCGCTACCAAAGCAGAGTGGGCAGCTCATCTCTCACCGCAGACATTCAACCCGGGGGACTTCATGCAGCAGTTCTCACAGCAGATCCTGGAGATGATGGAGAGGCGCTTCACACTGGAAAGGGCATCGCATGATCAACAACCAGCCCGCAGAACGGACCCGGATCTTCGCGAAGGTTCCAACGCAGACGATGCTGCAGAAAGGCACTCCAGCTACGTGACGACTGGGAACAGATCAACGCTTCCGGACGTCAACCAGCCTGCGCAAAGGACGACACGCCTATCCCAAGATGCCGAATCAGATGATCAGCATTCACGAAGGCACTCGCGAAGGACGACACGCCTATCCCCAGATGCCGAATCAGATGATCAGCATTCGCGAAGGCACTCGCGAAGGACTTCGGACACAGCCTCAAAGACATCTTCAACATCGCATAGATCGTCGAGACGCGAACCAAGAGACGCTCACCTCCGCGCAGGTCTCCAGTAAGGTCGCCTTACAGACGCAGTTCACCGGGCTCCTCTCCATGCCGATCTACACGCAGGTCTCCACGCAGGTCTCCACGAAGGTCTTCACTCAGGTCTCCACGCAGGTCTCCACGCAGATCCCCAGCGAAGCAGAGACATCGCAGTACTTAGTCTCTCAACTGAACGCTAAATGCCGTCAAGCAGGCCATCTACAACGCAGAGACGTCGCAGTACTTAGCTTCTCAACAGAACGCTACATGTCGTCACCAAGCCTGCGCAAAGGCATTCGCACAGGCCATCTACAACGCAGAGACGTCGCAGTACTTAGCTTCTCAACAGAACGCTACATGTTGTCTACAACCTGAGCGCAGGACGGCGCTATCTTCAGAGACCGTCAACAGATGATGAGCCTAATAAGGATCTTCAGGCCGACTACCTACATCAAGGGCATCAATGATGCCTCGCAGATCATCACGGGAATCACCATTTCGGAATATATTGCCAGGAAGGCAATCCCGGACTACGAGACGATTACTTACACGCAAAGCGCCATACAGACACACTGCGCCAACCACCACGCCAGATCGCTTCGCCAGATCTTCAAGGTTATTCAACCAGGACCACGAGGCGACTGGACCTGGCGTCACCCTAGAAGGGAAAGATCGCCGTCGGCACACAGACTGAAGGGCATGTACTAAAGTTCAAGAGGGGTACTCTTGTCGAATTCATCACCGCACGGCTCTTCAGACTGAATCCAGGACAGGATTCACATAGATTGATATATCTACTTTAGAAGACTCATGGCCATATAGAGATCTTCACTTCGTTACAAATCTGCAAATATTCTCACTGGCGTGGTTCAACAGCAGCCTTGCTAAGGCTAGGTAACTACATACTTTCGTCAGCGATTCCCTGAGTAGAATTTCCAACAAAGTTCAGCATTAATTCTACAATTCACGGCTTCATTGAGATGGCTGTATGCAGTCTACAAGAGCAGCACTGACAAGCGTGGCGATTTCAGCTGATCATCTGTATAAAGAGGCGGCGACATTATCTTCAGGACTGAAGTAACAGTCACAGCAGCCAGGAAAACAGCCTACCTATATTGGTATTACTGGCGAAATATTTGTGGCGTTTACCATTCAACCCTCGATACCGCGTGGTCACTCGTGTAACTCCGGAAGGCTACGGACAAGACAGAGAGGTGATAAGATATCAACGGCGGCACTAGATTCTACAAGGATCTTTTTTCCTGCTACACCGCTGACATCACAGCGCGGCAAGCCAAAGGAATCAAAATGCTTTATTTTGATTGGACCCACGAGACAACGCCCTGCGCGAAGGTCGGCTGTAGTTCACAGGTCAAGAAGTGGGTTACAAGTGACAACAACCTGTCAGCGAGAGAGGAAGGCCTCAATTACAGTCCAGTTAGGTGGGACCTACGTGATTTGGCTGTCTTCACGAGGTTAGAGACCTTCCCTGTCATCATTGCAGGCGATTCATCAGGCGAATTGCAGCAACATCGTTGGACAGGCTTTGGGTGGCGGCAGCCAGGCGACTTTATATAGACTTCACACCGATGGCAGTCGCGAGGCTGGACATCGCTTCATTTCCCTTACGGACGGCAAGGGTTTCAAGATCGTAGGATATAGATACAAGTCCTTGTATCTCAAGCACTACTCTCTCCGTTATTACTACGAAGTGGCAGAGTCTGTTGGTTCTTCTCACGTCAGCACAAGACATGACACGCAGAGGGAGTCTACCACTACACCCACTACAGGTCTTCGTGAATGTACAACTGGGCGATCCGGACCTTCGGACTCCGGACAGATTAAATCCATATCTAATATGGTGGACTCCAGAGATTGGAGAATTAGCAGCATACCTATTTAGCAGAGCGGAGTATAAGGCGCATCTCTATGTGGGCAGCGTCTCTCCAAGATTGGGGAGCACACCTCGACAACGATGTGTCAGCTGGGATATAGACCATAGCAGAGAAGATCTGCACTTCCACATGCTGGGAATGAAAGCAGTGATAAACACAATACTCCACTGGACCAGCATTTTGAAGAATGCTCATCTGAGGGTACATACAGTCACCTCCTCAGTGGCGTTCTACATCCACAGAAGGATCAACAAAGTCGGCGAACCTTCTGGACCTCTGTTTTCCACTGGCCAGCATAACAGTCAACCTGAATGTCCACATCAGAGCATGCCACATTCTAAGAGCCAAGAATGTGATAGCAGATGCACTATCCTGTCCAACGCAGCCGTTCTCAACAGACTGGATGCTACATCCAGAGATCTTCAAACAGATCATACGAGAGATGGGAGCACCATTAATAGACCTCTTCGCCACAAGGGTCAACTGATAACATTCGTCTCACCAATACCAGATCCACGGGCATGGGCAACAGACACGCTAAGCATCTCCTGGCAAGGACTAAACGCTTACGCGTTTCCACCACCAGCTCTAATACCGAGGGTGTTGCAGAAAATCAGTCAGACGAGAGACCTACAACTGCTTGGAGGCGCCTTACTGGCCAGCGAGAATATGGTTCCCTATTCTCATACAAGACCCAGGACTGCCTCAACTGCAACTACCAGATTGGGCCGAATCTACTAGTACATCCTCACACAAAGCAGGCGCAAGGCAACCCAGAGGTGTTCCGGCTACGCGTGTGGACTGTATCAAGGCATGCTTGAACAAGAGAGGATATTCTGCCAGGGCAGCGAAAGCAGTCACACTAGCTTTACGCAAGTCTTGTATGACGACAAGTGGCGACACTTCAAGACATACGCTTCGAGGACCGGCTTCACAGCCATGAAAGTGACACATCCTCAAGTGGCGGACTACCTTTGTCACGTAGACAAACGAAGCGGTTAAAAGGGTCAACACTCTCAACATGAGCTCAGTTATCGCCATGAGGACGAGTGCAACTGACGAAAGTACCAGAGTTACTGGCCTTACTACTCCCTTTTAATTGGAGGACCAACAACAGAGATTTAAAGCTCCGGCGTGGGACCTCAACGTAGTTCTACGACATCTCACTAGTGACATCTACGAACCATTACAGAGAACATCATTCGAGTTCTTGGCGCAGAAGACGCTGTTCCTGATAACTTTAGCAACAGCAGCAAGGATGTCGGAAATCCATGCTCTGGACTTCGAGAGAACACGATTTGATGGAAATCAAAACATCGTGCATATGGGACTGAGATGGGACTTCATAGCAAGAATCAACTGCCAGGTCATCCAGACAGACAGTTCCACGTCCCAACACTATCATCGGTCCTTGGACCACAGGATCACGAGGACCTATCCTTGTGCCCAGTGAGAGCATTGCAAGTCTACCTACAAGATCTAGGTCCAGGAGACGGAAATTCAAGTGTCTTTTCGTCCCGATATCGACAGCGACACAGACGGAGGTCTTCCGCACTAAGATATCAATCTGGATCAGAACTGTCATCCTACGGGCCTACAAAGCAGCAGAACTTGATCCTCCAAGAGCCTCCAACCCACATGAAGGTAGAGCTC
Organism: Haliotis rubra; assembly: GCF_003918875.1. Taxonomy (NCBI): domain Eukaryota; kingdom Metazoa; phylum Mollusca; class Gastropoda; order Lepetellida; family Haliotidae; genus Haliotis; species Haliotis rubra. The sequence goes on from NW_025767001.1 coordinate 162,796, forward strand.
TGGCGTCAACACTCGCTCTACATGGGAATTGCTCTATCAGGACGATAATGGAGGACTGCTTCTGGAAATGGGACATGCTGTTTGCCAACCACTACCTGAGGGACATCGTCACCGAGGACGTCTCTGGCATTCACCATTTCGGCCCACTTGTTGTAGCACAACAATTGACAGTCCCACAAAGGCGCTGAGACGGAGTCTCGCCCTTTTATCACATGACTTGCAAAAGCCTACACTCAGGAGAGTTCATCTTTAGAGTCTATATGCACGTCTAGGACAGACTAGCATAAGTGATATGACCCAGTACTTGTAAGGACATACTCGTACAGGAAAGGGTCACTTCTCCACTTGGTGCTCGCATCAAGAGATGGAGTTGCAAAATCCACATAAAATGTTATCAGAAGCAAGGACCAAAAGTTAATTTTCTGAGTAAAATTAATATTTTATACTTATCCTGACTCATGAGGTAAGCCCTCCCAACCTCCCCGCTAGACACTTTGGATTTCCCTGTAAATTCAAGTGTCGGGCTCATAATTCGGAGAGAGTGAAGCATGGGAGTACGGTGGTGCCGCTTTCCCGCCAAAACGGCCAGACAGATAACTCTTGGTGAGGGGTGATTTTACGTCTCTTTTTTATTGAAGGGAGCTTCAATAGGAGATACAAGTGTTCCACTAACGTTCGCAAGAGGAAGGAGACAAGCAATAATACATGAGTCAGGATAAGTATAAAATATCAATTTTACTGAGAAAATTACATATTCCATTCTTAGACGTGCCAAGGACAGGTTGAGACGACGTTTACAAGTCATGTCTAAACAGAGTGAATGCGTTGATAACCGTGAATTATTGCCTGCTGAGATTCACCATTCCAGTGATTTGCCGGTGGCTTCTACGGAGCTATTGACTGTGGCAGATGGCAGCTCCGGGGCCAGGAAGAGATTGTCATCATCTAAACTACCCTCGTCGCAGTCTAAGAAGACCAAGACATCGTCTGCTCTGAAGAAGAAATCGTCTACAGATAAGACTTCATCGAAGTTGTCCCTTGGGGCAGCAAAGAAGACGAGGTCCTTCGCCGCAGATATCACCCCACCGGACGAAGCAGACATATACGATGAACCACCCATCCTGATTCCTGAAGTAACAGTTACGAAGAAGACGAGGTCTTCTTCTACAGTGACGTCAGCAGCCATATGAACGCAGTCAGACGTCTTATCAACGCAGACTTCAGAGACCAGAGATGACAGGCAGTCCTTGGAAGGAGCCTCAGCACTTTCAGATGCTTCGTCATCTTTACAGCAGCAGCAGTTGTCAGCGCAGACCTTCAACCCGGGTATCTTCATGCAACAGTTTACTCAGCAGATGATGGACCTGATGGAACGGAGGTTCGCGCAGGAGAAGGCTGCGGTGAAGACACCATCTACGACGAACCTGCACGAAGGACAAGCAGCCTGCAGATCGCATCTGAGTGAAGAGGGCAGCCTGCTTGAAGAAGGGAACGTTAGTGAAGGATCACGTACTCGACAGTCATCCACGACATCTTCCCGAGAACCTGTCAACCTGGACAACGATGAGCCTGCAGTAGAAGAGTAGCATTCGCGAAGGAGAAGCAGACGTTCACCGGAGCATCGCAGATCATCCTCAACCTCAGACTCGGACACACGTTCCCTCCTCCAGCTCTAATAGCGAAGGTGTTGCAGAAAATCAAGCAGACGGAGAAGCTGCAACTGATTTTGGTCGCGCCCTACTGGCCAGTGAGAGTGTGGTTTCCCATTCTCATACAAGAACTCTGAAATCCAACCCTGCAACTTCCAGAGTGGCCAAACCTACTAGTTCATCCGCACACCAAGCAAGCACTCGGAAATCCAACAGTATTTCAGCTACACGCATGGAACGTTTCCCGACTTGCTTGAAGAAAAGAGGATATTCCGCCAGAGCAGCAAAAGCAGTCCCATTAGCTCTACGTTGATCAAGTATGACGACAAGTGGCAGTTTTGAGGAATATGCATTGAGGAAGGGTTTCACGGCGATGAAAGCAACACATCCTCAAGTGGCGGAATACCTTTGTCATCTAAGACAAACAGGCGGCTAAAAGGGTCAACACTCTCTACATACCTAGCGATCCTCAGCACAGTTATCACCATGAAGACGGGTGTGAAGCTGACCAAAGTACCAGAGATACTGGCATTGCTACGCTCCTTTAAGTTGGAAGACCAACAAAAGAAGTTTAAGACGCCTGCTTGGGATCTCAACGTGGTCTTGCAGCATCTCACCAGTGATGCTTACGAACCACTAGAAAGGACATCGTATGAGAGGTTAACTCATAAAACTCTGTTCCTGATCGCCTTGGCAACAGCAGCACGGATGTCAGAAATACATGCTCTGGACTTTGAACGAACACGATTTGACGCACATCGTGACACTGTACATCTGGGATTGAGATAGGACTTCATAGCAAAGAACCAACTGCCCGGTCAACCAGACAGACAGTTCCATGTCCCAGCACTCTCGTCAATCCTAGGGCCACAGGATACTCAAGATTTATCCCTATGCCCAGTCAGAGCATTGAAAGTCTACCTACAAAGGTCAAAAACGAGGAGACGAAAATTCAAGCGCCTTTTCCTCCCTCTATCTACGGAGATGCCTACAGAGGTCTCACGTACAACAATATCAATATGGATGAGAGCCGTCATATTGAGAACCTACAAAGCAGCAGGACTTTAGCCTCCACGAGCCTCCAATCCTCATGAAGTCAGAGCACTGGCGCCGACACTCGCTCTGCATGGGAACTGCTCCATCTCGACAATAATAGAGGGCTGCTTTTGGAAGTCGGAGACGGTGTTTGCCAACCACTACCTCAGAGACATGGCTACCGAGGACGTCTCCGGCATTCACCAGTTTGGGCCTCTTGTTGTAGCACAACAATTGACGGTTCCTCAAAGACGCTGAGATGAATCTCACCCTATTTATCACGTGACTTGTAAAAGCCAACACTCTGGGGAGTTAGAGCTTTAGAGTCCATGCGCACATATAGGACAGGCTAGCATGAGTGACAGACCCTGTACTTGTAAGGACTTACTTGTACATGAAGAAGGGTAGCTTCTCCACTTGATGCAAGCTCCAAGATATGGAGTTACATAAATCCACACATAATGTCAGGAGAAGACGATTCCAGAGAAATCTGACAAGTTGTGGTCCCCCCAGACTCATCAGAGGAAGCTGGAAGAAAGGACAGTGCCATTAGAAGTTCCCTAGGGGGGTATGCAGGACGTAAATCAGCAGCTATGAATCCAGAGTGGCTTGACCCACCACCGGTTCCGTCGGATTCTAAGTGCAATTAAGCATGAGTCAGAATAAAGAAAATTATGTAATTTTCTGATTAAAATTGATATTTTATACTTATCCTGACTCATGAGGTCTGCCCTCCCAACCTCCCCTCATGGCACTCTGGATTTCCCTGTAGATCCGGGTGTCGGGCTCATATTCGGAGAGAGTGAAGAGCATGTCTGATCATGTCTGATCATAATGAATGCGGATCAGCAGCCGATAAACGAACACTGCGACGAATGCCAGATTTCATCAAATATAAACAAGATGAAACATCATATCAACAACATGAATAAACGGAAAATTTGGTACGAATTTCAAACCATATTGCTGGTATATCCTTGCTAAAGACCGTATACAGCTAATTTAGTAGTCAAAGCCTAAAATAAAAGGACATAATGCCGTATAGGGGACCCAGGCGCTCTTACAACCGTCCTCTAGGGCGAAGAAGGAGAGAGTGAAGAGCATGTCTGATCATGTGACGGGGTTTGGTGCCAAATATCAAAGGGAGGCTACTTGTGGGGTCAGTGATTTTACGTCCGCTTTTTTGAAGGGAACTTCAAAAGGTGATTCAAGTGTTCCACTATAGTTCGCAAGAGGAAGGAGACAAGCAATTAAGCATGAGTCAGGATAAGTATAAAATGTCAATTTTAATCAGAAAATTAAATTTTGGAATCCTGAATAAATCCGTGAGTTGAGAGGTCCCTGTTGAGGGCTGTGACATACTTCCTGATATCTGATTGTGTTTATGTATGGATGATGTTTGTTGTCAGGCAGATGAGTTTCACTCCTACTGCAGGCCTGTGTTGAACCCCAAGCTGACAGAATTCTGTGTACAGCTGACAGGCATCACACAGGTAACTTGTCATACTTACAGACAGGAAAGTTGTCAGACTTACTACGTTCACACAGGTATCATGTCATACTTGCTACATTCACACAAGTAACTTGGCATACTTACAGGTAACTTGGCATACTTCTTACATATACACAGGTAACTTGGCATACTTACACACAGGTAACTTGGCATACTTACACACAGGTAACATGTCATACTTGCTACATTCACACGGGTAACTTGGCATACTTACAGGTAACTTGGCATACTTCTTACATATACACAGGTAACCTGGCATACTTACACACAGGTAACTTGGCATACTTACACACAGGTAACTTGGCATACTTACACACAGGTAACATGTCATACTTGCTACATTCACACGGGTAACTTGGCATACTTACAGGTAACTTGGCATACTTCTTACATATACACAGGTAACTTGGCATACTTACACACAGGTAACTTGGCATACTTACACACAGGTAACTTGGCATACTTACACACAGGTAACATGTCATACTTGCTACATTCACCACGGGTAACTTGGCATACTTACAGGTAACTTGGCATACTTCTTACATATACACAGGTAACTTGGCATACTTACACACAGGTAACTTGGCATACTTACACACAGGTAACTTGGCATACTTACACACAGGTAACATGTCATACTTGCTACATTCACACGGGTAACTTGGCATACTTACAGGTAACTTGGCATACTTACACACAGTAAAGTTGTCAGACTTACTACGTTCACACAGGTAACATGTCATACTTGTTACATTCACACAGGTAACTTGGCATACTTACAGGTAACTTGGCATACTTACACACAGGAAAGTGTTCACACAGGTAACATGTCATACTTGCTACATTCACACAGGTAACTTGGCATACTTACAGGTAACTTGGCATACTTCTTACATATACACAGGTAACTTGGCATACTTACACACAGGTAACTTGGCATACTTACACACAGGTGACTTGGCATACTTACACACAGGTAACATGTCATACTTGCTACATTCACACGGGTAACTTTGCATACTTACAGGTAACTTGGCATACTTACACACAGGAAAGTTGTCAGACTTACTACGTTCACACAGGTAACATGTCATACTTGTTACATTCACAAAGGTAACTTGGCATACTTACATACAGGTAACTTGGCATACTTACAGGTAATTTGGCATACATCTTACATATACACAGGTAACTTGGCATACTTACACACAGGTAACATGTCATACTTGCTACATTCACACGGGTAACTTGGCATACTTACAGGTAACTTGGCATACTTAAACACAGGAAAGTTGTCAGACTTACTACGTTCACACAGGTAACATGTCATACTTGTTACATTCACACAGGTAACTTGGCATACTTACATACAGGTAACTTGGCATACTTACAGGTAACTTGGCATACTTACAGGTAACTTGGCATACTTACAGGTAATTTGGCATACATCTTACATATACACAGGTAACTTGGCATACTTACACACAGGTAACTTGGCATACTTACACACAGGTAACATGTCGACTCATACTTGCTACATTCACACAGGTAACTTGTCATACTTACACACAGGTAACTTGTCATACTTACACACAGGTAACTTGTCATACTTACACACAGGTAACCTGTCATACTTACTACCTACACACAGGTAACTTGACATACCTAACATCTGTGGTGATATTTGACATGTTATTCTGCAGACCAGTCTGTTTACGTTGAGATGTGTTGTTATTCAGACTAAAGTGGCAGCTGCACCAAAGTTTCCACAGGTTCTGACATCTTTCTCAGAATGGATGCAAGGTCACCATCTAGGAGATGGACACTCATTTGCCATCGTCACAGATGGGTGAGTGTGATATCTTCCTCTTTGAGTAGCTTTTAGTTGTGAGGGTCAGTGAGTGAGTGAGTATGATTTTACGCCGCTTTTAGCAATATTCCAGCAATATCAGTGGGGAACACCAGAAATGGGCTTCACACATTGTGTACATGTGGGGAATCAAAACCGGGTCAGCATTGCGAGCGGACGCTTTAACCACAAGGGTACCCCACCGCCCTTTATGACGATCAGAGTGTATGCTATAGTGACTATGACTTTTCATATGCCAGTAGTGGTGATTGTTGATCATATGTTTGTCAATGGTTTGCTGCCGAGGTAACTATGATACATAAAAAGTTGTAACATCGCTGACAGCTTCATTAAACGATACTCACTCATGAACTCTGAAACTCACTCACTCACTCTCACTTGATTGCAGTCCGTGGGACATGAGCCGGTTCCTCCACATGCAGTGTCAGTTCAGTGGCCTTGACTTCCCGCGGTGGGCTCGCAAGTGGGTCAACATCAGGAAAGTGTACAGGTAATATAGATGATCATGTGATTCAATTTGCTCTGTGGCTGATATAGTATGACCAGAAATTATTGAGAATTTTAGGAATATGTTTAATTGGATGTCTAGTATAAACAACCTTGACCAGCTATCAAGTGCTTGGTTTCAATCAAGAGAGACAACTCCGTTCATCCTTTTTCATTAGTTTGTGAAGAGTTATCCCCCTTTGTTTACTTGCTAGCAGACGACATTTTCAGTGATCCTCAGTATGGAGGATTTAGAGAAGAGGAAGTTGATTTTAGAGTATTATAACAAGGACATCAGATCAGCTAAAGTGATTTCAAGTAGAACAGGCATCCCTTTGTCCACTGTTTATTGTGTTTTGAAAAATACAGCAAATGGATATGGCATTGGCAAACAGGGAGGCACAGGTAGGCCCAGAAAATTGACTGTCGGTGACAGGAGGCGGCTTGGTATTCTTGTTTCTAAAAACAAACGAAGGAGTTTAGAAAATGTAAGGCTTGATAAGATTGATAGAGGAACTGTGGCTGTCTGTAAGGAGACAATTAGAACTGAGCTTCATGCAATGGGTTGGCAGAAAAGTCGAGGAATTCCATCACTGATCATGAAACCCGAACAAAAGGAGCAAAGGTTGAACTGGTGCTTACAGCATAGAAATTTTAACTGGGACAATGTGATTTTCTCAGATGAAAGTTCTGTGTGGCTGTTTCCTAATACACTGAAATTCTGGACCAAACAAACTGAAAAACCTTTGTATTAGCGCCCAAAGTACAGTCTGAAATTTAATGTGTGGGGTGGCATATCTGTGTTAGGGGCAACGCCCCTCTGTGTATTTGAAGGGAATATGAACAGTAAGGGGTACACAGATATTCTCGAGGGACATTTACTTCCATCTACTCACGTGTTCCATGGAAATTTTTGGATTTTCCAGCAGGACAACGACCCAAAACATCGTTCAAAGCATTCACAGGCCTGGTTTCAGACCCAAAATATGACATTATTAGATTGGCCAAGCTATAGCCCTGACCTAAATTCAATAGAAAATGTTTGGGGACTTATAAAGGAAAGTGTCAATAAGAAAAATCTGACAAATATTGCTGAAATGAAAGAAGAGGTGGTCCGATATTGGGACAGCATGGACCACGACTTTCTAACTTCTTTGATCAGGAGCATGCCCCGCCGCATTGAAGCCTGCATTGCTGCCCATGGTAACTTGACAAAATACTAACTGTTCATATGTCTTTGAATCTGGAGATATGTTCTGCTAATATTCACATTTAATACGTGAGTAATGAGTGAAAAAAATATATATAATTACAATCTTAAATTCTCAATAATTTCTGGTTGTACTGTAATACAGTCGTTAATAACTGGGCAATTTTCAGCTGTATGAGGACAGTCTGTCTATAATCGAGCCTGGACCAGACAATCCAGTGATTGACATTATGAGCAGTGATCTACGCAGCTGGGACACAATGAGATGTGTCAACCAAGTCAGCAGTCTGACCACCCTATCGCTTTAGTCACCTCTTATAACAACATGGGTTGTTGATGACCAATTGCAAGTCAGATCTTCACAGGTCCTTCAGTCTGAAGCAAATGTCATCACAGGTTAAATAGTGCCCAATTTATTTAGTAAACCTGATATCTGTGACAACCCTATGACTTTCTAAGTAGTAGTTACCATACATATCCATGTATGTTTGGAGTTTATAACAATGACAAGGAATATCTGAAAAATTTCAATATATTAATGTGATATGATGGATATGCTTTTCAGAAGAGATTTAGACTCCAAAACAGTTCTTATGTACACCTTCTTTTTCAATCAGAATTCACATGAAACCTACCATGACTTCACAATTTTGATATGTATCAGGTCCAAATTCGTTAGTATGGCATTTTATATTTATAACATACTCTTTTTCTGACACAAGTTCTTTCAACCTAACTAACTGAGGTTACCATGACCTAAGTATCGGGGCAGTGGGGTAGCCTAGTGGTTAAAGCGTTGGCTCGTCACGCCGATGACCCAGGTTCGAATCCCCACATGGGTACAATGTGTGAAGCCCATTTCTGGTGTCCCCCGCCGTAATGTTGCTGGAATATTGCTAAAAGCGGTGTAAAACTAAATTCAGTCAGTCAGTCAGACCTAAGTATCACTCCATGCAAGGGGCGAATCATGCATGTATACGTTGGAATGTATTCCTCTGCCTTGCCATGTTCTGATCATGACAGCACAGAATGATATTTGACACAAAACAAGAACCATTTAGTAATGATATTGTCTCAAGGATTTCATTTTGATCTGAATGCTGCAGAACATCAGAAAAAGTAGATCCGGCAGCCATGCAATACAGAAATCAGAGTGCAACACGACATTAGGCTAAGCTTGCTACAGTGGAAGCTGTCTAAACTGGCACTTGTCAGGACTGAAGAAATAATCCGGTTTAGACAGCAGGCCGGATTGTAGAGCTGACACGGTTATCTCCGACTAGAAGTGGACCAGTTTTGTCACTCTCATATACAATGCTGTATCACAATAAAACATGTCAACTCACTAGTTACATGTACAACTATACCCATGCTGAACTAATATTAAATTGTCTTTATCGGCAACCATGTAATCAACGCAGGATTAATTGATGAGAATACATATCCGCTTGACTCCTTGCCATGCGCCAGATTAGACAGCGCTGATTACTGTATAAACACATATTCGGTTAGCTCATTTCATGCCGAGATCCGGAATTGACTGCTGCTGGATTGCAGAGCTTTTAAATGATGATAAATGTACTAGCCACGGACGGGACTGAGATTTTATGCCGGTGTTGACAACTTGCCGATTTGGACAGCTGCCGGTTTTGACAGCTTCCACTGTATATTGTAATGCTGTATTGCTCTCGTAAGATTAAATGGGTATGTAATAAATTGTATTCTATTGTAGTTATATGAAATGTGTGAAATAATGGTAACTGTTTCATCTTTCCAGCAACTTCTACCAGTGTCGTCGATGTGGTATCGAGGCCATGCTCATCAGCCTAGGAATGACCTTTCAAGGTCAGCTTCACTGTGGGAGGGATGATGCCAGGAACATCGCTCGCATCGCATTGCGACTTCTCAGTGATGGTGCTACTCTCAAAATTAATGAGTATTTAACACAGAGCACCAACCGTCGACAAGACAGGACAGGCGAAGTGGAAAATGTTTCCCCTTCAAATCCGGTACCTTCAGATATCTGCTCAGAGGATGAGTTGGAAACAGGAGATGGTGCAAAGGTCACTGATGAGGTCAAAGCAAAGGTCAAGGCCAATAAGGTTGATTCAGAATTATCAAGTGGTGTTAAACAGCTGTCTCTTCAGGATGAACAGGATGACGGTATTGAAGATTTGCTGGCTTACTACAAACTGCAGTCTTCCTAACGGGCACCACTGTGACCAGCTGTTGGCCATAATGTCATGACCTCTGTAACTGCATTGTGGTTCACACTCACCACTGATTGGATGATGTTCTAATTGTTTCTACTGAGCTGATTGGATGATGTCCTGATTGCTTCTACTGAGCTGATTGGATGATGTCCTGATTGCTTCTACTGAGCTGATTGGATGATGTCCTGTTGCTTCTACTGAGCTGATTGGGATGTTCTGATTCTTTCTTCTGAGCTGATTGGGATGTTGTCCTGTTGCTTCTACTGAGCTGATTGGATGATGTCCCTGATTTGCTTCTACTGAGCTGATTGGATGATGTTCCTGATTGCTTCTACTGAGCTGATTGGATGATGTTCTGATTGTTTCTACTGAGCTGATTGGATGATGTTCTGATTGCTTCTGATTGGATGACTGAGCTCTACTGAGGATTGATGATGTTCTGATTGTTTCTACTGAGCTGATTGGGATGTTGTCCTGTTGCTTCTACTGAGCTGATGGGATTGATGATGTTCTGATTGCTTCCTACTGAGCTGATTGATGATGTTGCTTCTACTGAGCTGATTGGATGATGTCCTGATTGCTTCTACTGAGCTGATTGATGATGTCCTGATTGCTTCTACTGAGCTGATTTGGGATGTTGTCCTGATTGCTTCTACTGAGCTGATTGATGATGTTCTGATTGCTTCTACTGAGCTGATTGGATGATGTCCTGATTGCTTCTACTGAGCTGATTGGGATGTTGTCCTGATTGCTTCTACTGAGCTGATTGGATGATGTCCTGATTGCTTCTACTGAGCTGATTGGATGATGTCCTGTTGCTTCTACTGAGCTGATTGGATGATGTCCTGATTGCTTCTACTGAGCTGATTGGATGATGTTCTGTTGCTTCTACTGAGCTGATTGGGATGATGTCCTGTTGCTTCTACTGAGCTGATTGGATGATGTCCTGATTGCTTCTACTGAGCTGATTGGATGATGTCCTGATTGCTTCTACTGAGCTGATTGGATGATGTCCTGTTGCTTCTACTGAGCTGATTGGATGATGTCCTGTTGCTTCTACTGAGCTGATTGGATAATATTCTTTCTTCTGAGCTGATTTGATGATGTCATCAGTGCTTCTTCTGAGCTGACTGGATGATATTTTACCTTCTTATAAATCAATTGGAAAATATTCTTTCTTCTTCTGAGTGGGCCGGTGGGGTAGCCTAGTGTTTAAGGCGTTTGCTCATCACATAGAAGGCCCACAATGTGTGAAGCCCATTTCTAGTGTCCCCCACCGTGAGTTTGCTGAAATATTGCTGAAAGCTGTCACACTACACTCACGCACTGTTCTTCTGAACTAATTGGATGATGTCCTGATTGCATCTGCTGCCAATTGGATGATGTCAACATCCTGCTGAGCTGATTGCATTGCATGACACCTCATTGCTTCTATTGAGCTGATTGGATGATGTCCACATTGCTTCAAAAGAGCTGATTGGATAAGGAGCTGATTGTGCCTACTGATCTGATCCAATCTTTGTCACACTATGTCCCTCCATTACCCAGGTACAAGTGATGGAGAAACATAATGTATACAAACCAATGAAATATAAAAGATGTAACCAAGTAGCTGGAGATAATATCCTCTTGAAGTCTTCGTCCTTTGGCCATGCTAAATACTTCAGCTTGAAAGCTTGTCCTGTACTGTACAGATAGCTGTGAGGACACTCTCCATTTGTATGAGGAACTAGCACTTTTATGTCAATTACTTGATTATTATCAATGAAATGAAAAATATGAATGAAATTAGACAGTAGAATGATATGGAAGATAATGATGAATGTGTTCATTTCTATCACGATAATTATGTAAATGAGCTAGATATTAAGTTTTATAACTGTATTTATTGTTGATATGTTTTTCACTTCACTTTGTTGACAAGCACAAATAAATTTCTCAAAATTGAAAAGGAAGTTGTTTAGTGTGTGTGTGTGTTGTTTTTGTTGTTGTTTATACACAAGTCTTATCTTATGTATCTCGACAACATTAGACATTCATTCATATGTTTTATCTGTATACAAGAAAATTCTTTTAATAAAATAAACCCAAAATACAGAAATACGACCTTTGGTCACATACTTCAGGGACGAAGTGAAGACTCAAGAATATTAGTATGTGAAGATTTGTTTATTTCACTGTAACTGTTGTGAAAACATGACAACAATTATAAAGCTTGTAAACTTAACCTGAAAACCTGATCACAATCATAGCAAACAGAATGCATACCTTGACCCAGAGTAGCAAGAAATAGGCCAGTGAAAGATGATTTGTCAGATCAGATGGACGGACTTTTGAAATGATATTAACCCTACAACTATTTCTGTCTTGTTTCCTTTCACACAAAACCCTGCATCCCCTGTCTGCATCCCCGACCTGCTTCCTCGTAACCTGATCTTGTCTCACCTTCATCTTTGCTGCAACACGCTATCTACAGCCTTTCACACAAGAAGTCTTGTGGACTTTTTATCTCAACCCACAGTAACCTTTCCTGCCTCTAGTATTACCCTTTCAACCACTCACAGTATCTTGTATCCTCATTGGACCTCGCAGGAGATTGTTACAGCCAATGAAAGGGTTACTCTCAAACCATCCATCCATTCTACTACCCTGTGACCTAGCTCCAACAATACTGTACAATAAATGTTAGGTATAGTCCCTATCCTATCTTATCTCACCCTACCCATAGTAGCTTTATCTCACCCTATTCTATCTCGTCTCACCCTACCCACACTTGTCTTATTCTCAACCTCACCCTACCCATTGTAGCGTTATCTCACCCTACTCTACCCTATCTCATCTCACCTTACCCACAGTAGCTTTATCTCACCCTTCTCTATCTCATCTCACCCTACCCACAGTTGTCTTATTCTCAACCTTATTCTCAACCTCACCCTACCCACTGTAGCTGCTACCCCACCCTAGCCATACCCTAGCCATAACAGCTTTATCTCATCCTACTCTATCTCACCTTACCCATAGTAGCTTTATCTCACCCTACTCTATCTCATCTCACCCTACCCACAGTTGTCTTATTCTCAACCTCACCCTAGCCATAACAGCTTTATCTCATCCTACTCTATCTCACCTTACCCATAGTAGCTTTCTCACCCTACTCTATCTCATCTCACCCTACCCACAGTGGTCTTATTCTCAACCTCACCCTAGCCATAACAGCTTTATCTCATCCTACTCTATCTCATCTTACCCATAGTAGCTTTCTCACCCTACTCTATCTCATCTCACCCTACCCACAGTTGTCTTATTCTCAACCTCACCCTAGCCATAACAGCTTTATCTCATCCTACTCTATCTCACCTTACCCATAGTAGCTTTCTCATCCTACTCTATCTCGTCTTACACATAGTAGCTAATTGATCTCACCCTACTCTATCTCATCTCACCCTACCCACAGTTGTCTTAATCTCAACCTCACCCTCCCCAAATGTACCTTATTCTCAACATTATCCTACCCACAGGAGCCTTATTCTTAACCTTATTCTGAACCTCCCACTGTCTACAGTAGCCTAAACCTTGCCCTACCCACAGTGACATATTGTCATCTCACCCAACCCACAGGAACTATATTCCCACAGCATCTCACACAACCCACAGCAGCATAATGGTCACCCTAGACGTCTCATTACAACATAGCCACTAAACCCTAACTCACTCATTACAACATCGCCACTAAACCCTAACTCACTCATCTCATACAACAGCACCACTTGCCCACTCCAGCTGCCCTTACTCTCGCCAAACACCACAGTAGCCTCCAGCTGCCCTTACTCTCGCCAAACACCACAGTAGCCTCCAGCTGCCCTTACTCTCGCCAAACACCACAGTAGCCTCAGCAGCTGCCACCACAGTAGCCTCCTCTGCCAAACACCACAGTAGCCTCCAGCTGCCCTTACACAGTAGCCTCCAGCTGCCTTAAACACCACAGTAGCCTCCAGCTGCCCTTACTCTCGCCAAACACCACAGTAGCCTCCAGCTGCCCTTACTCTCGCCAAACACCACAGTAGCCTCCAGCTGCCCTTACTCTCGCCAAACACCACAGTAGCCTCCAGCTGCCCTTACTCTCGCCAAACACCACAGTAGCCTCCAGCTGCCCTTACTCTCGCCAAACACCACAGTAGCCTCCAGCTGCCCTTACTCTCGCCAAACACAACAGTAGCCTCCAGCTGCCCTTACTCTCGCCAAACACCACAGTAGCCTCCAGCTGCCCTTACTCACGCCAAACACCACAGTAGCCTCGCTCACATTCACCCACAATGTTCACCCCTTCACACTTACCGGTAGATGTTGATAATCTCATTGATTGCTAGCCGTCAAATGAAATAATGAGAAGAAAATGAACTAAAACCGTGCTTTGACCAAAGTTAACAAATGTTTACAGTAGTTGGTCCCATACAATATGATAAAACTTTTAAAAACACTATGAACAAAAGTATACCTTGATAGGAATTCATCCACTGCATTCTAACTTCCCGATTATTCACTTGAACAAAATGCAGAAATTATCTGAATAGGCGTAAGCTAATATTTAAAAGTGGCAAAAAGAAGAGATTTCCAGAATATATTATCTGCTAGCTGTTGAGCTTTCAAACAGTACTATACACAATACAAATGTATAGCAGGAGAACTCAGTTCTGAGCCAGTTTACAGAAAAGTAACTTGTATGATGTACACATATAGATGACTTCAACAGAATACATGTGGGAACAATGCCTCTCCTTGCTGCACCCCACATGGCACAGTGTTATCTTGCTACCAAACTGAGTATTGAGTCGTGTGACAGGTACCACACCTTGTAATCCTCAAATACATTTGTTCCAACCCTGTGGCACGCTGAGATGAAACCATTTTAGTTCGAAAAGGTGTGTGCTCCAGGTACCCTGTGAATGACATATCCAAGGGCACAGTTAACATGTAAGAATAGATGTCTGTAAAAAGTTGTCATACCATGCAACCCACTCTGGATACGCCACTTGGCTGTCACAACACATACTTTAAAGATACTACTCTAAAGGGTCCAGTTCCACAAAGCGATCAGCACGAAGGTGATCGTAACTTCCATAATTAAACATTAGTTTACGATAATCATAGTGCTAAGATCGCTTTAACTCCTATACTTAAACATTGGTTTACGATAATCATAGTGCTAAGATCGCTTTAACTCCTATACTTAAACATTGGTTTACGATAATCATAGTGCTAAGATCGCTTTAACTCCTATACTTAAATATTGGTTTACGATAATCATAGTGCTAAGATCGCTTTAACTCCTATACTTATACGATAAATATTGATGCTTTAAGCTTTAACTCCTATACTTAAAATTGGTTTCAGATAATAGTGCTAAGATCGCTTTAACTCCTATACATTGGTTTAAATCATTGGTTTAACTCCTATACTTAACTATTGGTTTACGATAATCATAGTGCTAAGATCGCTTTAACTCCTATACTTAAACATTGGTTTACTAAGAGTAATCTATATAGTGCTAAGATCGCTTTAACTCCTCCTATACATTGGTTTACAGTAATCATTGGCTAAGATCGCTTTAACTCCTATACTTAAACATTGGTTTACGATAATCATAGTGCTAAGATCGCTTTAACTCCTATACTTAAACATTGGTTTACAGTAATCGTAGTGCTAAGATCGCTTTAACTCCTATACTTAAACATTGGTTTACAGTAATAATCATAGTGCTAAGATCGCTTTAACTCCTATACTTAAACATTGGTTTACGATAATCATAGTGCTAAGATCGCTTTAACTCCTATGTTAACCACTGGTTTACAATAAGGTAGTGCTAATCGCTTTATGAGTAGGGCCAGGTTCCTAACCTTTATGAGTAGCATAACTTCGCATAATAAATTGCTTTATTATATGCAAGAATAGCACTTTAATATTAAAACTTTGGAGTGTGAAAAGTTCGTTCCAATATACATTTATGTCACAAGAACATCAGTAACTTAACAATTACATTTAATCTGAGGAACTTGTCATTCATGGAAGTACCTTGTTTTGATCCAAGGTCTTCCAATAATCATGTTCGAGCCCATGTATGCCAAGGTAAATTTGTTCAGGAACCTTCAATACATTGTTTGCCCATTAGCAATGTTGAATTTCTAACAAAGTGTTGTAATGAAAACAGGCAAATGATGAATATTGCAAAACTTAAAATATTTGAATTTCTGTACCGTATGTGTCGGAAATATGTGACGTGTCATGTGCCATCAATATTTCTCTGTGGCCATACCAAGTAAATGACAAGTTCCCCAGGAACAATTTACAGAAATGTTATCTTCAAACAGCTGCATGTTATGACAAATAAACAGTACCCAACATCACAGAACACACAAAAACATGGACCCAGGACACACACATATAATATAAATATACATATAAATATTTATAATCCTATCCAATAACCCACCAAAGATGTGAGTAAACATTTTCTTATCACAGTAAGTATGGACAATATACAGAGCAGAGTTATCTGCCCAGACTGCTGTGGTATAAGTTGGACGGCTTCATTTGAGAGTTATCTCCCCTACTGGACTGAATTTTAACTCATGTAAGAAGCTTTACAACAAACTGTCCAAAGTCTAACACTGACGCACAGCTGCAATAATATACATGATTTTGACATCACATATTTGAATTATTTGAATAAATACACCAAGCCCAAAATATATGTGGAATATGCTTCTAAAAAACCCCATTAAGTACCACTTAATTCTTTCATATTTCAATACATGTCACTTTAGTTAATGTATCAAAGCATGACAAATTAACTACAGCTATTTGAAAGAATCAAATGGTTTAGTAGTATATTTCACAGTTACCTTTCATGTTTATAGTTTAAGTAAGTAACTGTATTGATGCAAAAGCTCAGCACTTTCCTATGCTCTCAGACGTGTCCAAATGGCTGAATCCTTCCACAGTCTAAACATCTCTTCAAACAGATATACTAAACTTAAACCCATGCCAAGAGCTCCTGAGAAGCTGTTCAGGGTTGAAGTTATGCACAATATAGATCCAGTATCAGGCTGATATCATAAGGGACTTTGATATTCTCTGGACTGAGAGGGGGACTGGGATTGTATCGAAAAAAATATATTCTCCCACAATATGCTTGAAAAAAATGCTTCTTCTGTTGAAAATACAGGAAATTGTCTGCCACAAAAAATACATTAATCAAGATGTCATATTGTTATATTTAAAAAAAAAAAATGTCCTGCGACTGGAAAATTGCCCACTCCATACAAAATCCCAACTCCCTGGTCAAATTTTCTAATGGCCGTCTCTGACACATCACACAGTTTTTATCACACAATGTCTGTAAGACGATTTTGAACATAAAGAATCAAAACTGGGACTGCATATTATCCTGAACATGGATGCTTATGGACGGATGGGACTATGTTGTCAAAAATATCTTGAACTGCTAATTGTATGTATATATGTACAGAGACCGTATGTTACCTGTGTTCATTGTGATCAACATCACCTGAAAGTGCACTGATTGGACGGACGGACTTGAACAGACCTAGAGGCCTTGTCATCTAGCTACCTATATATATACATTGTATATAAACACTGGTAATGATGTTACACATAAACGTCATAGATATGAGCAAGTTACAGCCAATATACATCAATACTGTTGGTGACGGGTCTAGGAGAGCCTTATTTACATCAACACAATCAGCAGAAGTGACTAGGAAAGTGGTACCGTATTCGACGTACTTAGCACCCTGGGCACAAATTGTTAAAAGGGGGCACTTAGTTAAATCACTTGTCATTTGTCATTCACTTGAACTAGTGAAAGAAACACACAAAAAGATACCGTAGGTTACGGGGAAATACCAGAATTACTGGCACTCTATTATAGCTGGTGGGCTTGAAATCCTGTAAACTTTATTCCAGTGGCAGCACGAGATTGGTCGCTCGTCAGAAAACCCTTCTCCAATGAGAATTGGTATGCATACATTGTAAATAAACCTCAAAAAGGGGGGTGATAAAAAGTATATTTTTTATTTAGCTGAACAATTGGTCGGGGGGATGTTAAATACGTCGAATACACTACTAGGAATTTAACAGTGTCGAACAGAATGAGATTCTGTACCATTATCATCAAACAACACAACAAACAAAAGTATCCTGCACTGCTTCAAATCCATGTACTTGAACATGCCATGAACACACAGTAAATATCGGGTTGTCTTCCATAATTTGACTCAGAGTACCGGAGTCAAGTTTTATGACAGTGGTAAATATAACAGTAAATAATCACGTCTCGAGCAGATGTCAGATAGTTGAAACAATGAGCATGGAGCTGTGTAATTTGGATATGATGACATGTGTCAACAATGTTTGCGAGCCACACCCAATCCCATTATTCACCTCATCATTGGACATGCTCATTGTATTTATGAGATATCATAAACAATATGTAAAAGCAGTATTAAAACTGAGCTCACTATCAACAGTCAAAGACTCTGAATACAAGCCCATCGACCAAATGTCTCTAAATTCTCAATGCTTAATAAGCACAACACTAATATAATAGTTTTGACTGGCCTCAATTTCAATGGAACTATAGTTGGTACTTTAAGCACGTGCTCAATGCCGGAGCTACACAGTACCTGGACACAGAAGTTGATGAGTGACTGCCCTACATGAAATTAGCCACATGATAAATCTTTGGTAGTGCAAGCCATGACAGTTGTGCCTCCTCAAGATGCTCTACGCTTTTCCCAGAATTTCTGATTCCAGAGACTTCGATTCTAGGATATTGCCATGGCAACTTAAATATGTCTGATACCCCAGAAAGAAACAAACGAGAAATAATTTAGAAATTGTCTCCAGATTGAATCCAGCCATCAGGTATCTGTGAGACTCAGCTATGTTTCCGAAGTCTTATATCTGCTCTGCCATGAAGACACTTTCATTGTAAGGAAATGTTATTATAAAACACGTGTTATTTCTTGCATCCATATATCCATTAATCAATATTACAAAGCAAAGTGGCATCCCTCCTGTTATAATAGTAAACCTGTCATGAAACATTATGATGATATTGTTTCCTGAACCAATCACACAAAAACAGTTAACAAAGTTGCTAAAATGAAACTGGTCACATCATCTGACTATCCCTTGTGATCCTTACAAAGTATTCAGTCTACTCCTGATCATCATCATGTAATCATAACAACATGCACAGTCTGATTCTGATAGACGTATTATACACTTAAAATGATTTGAAATAAAAAAGAATAAAATTACATCTAAACATTTACATGTTCATGTTATTGCACTTTCTTTGATACTTAACCTGATAAATCAGAAGTTCATAACTTTTGAATTGTACCATCACAATCCAGCATTACTTGATAATAAACAATGGTGATGTAAACAACAAGTTAACCAAATACAACATGACTCTTAACTGGTCACAATTAAAAGAGTGAGTGAGTTTAGTTTTACGCTGCACTCAGCAACATTCCAGTTATATGGCGGTTTGTAAATAATCGAATCTGGACCAGACAATCCAGTGATCAACAGTATGAGCATTGGTCTGCACAATTGGAAACCGATGACATGTGTCAACCAAGCCAGCGAGCCTGACCACCTGATCCCGTTAGTCGCCTCTTACAACAAGCATGGGTTACTGAAGGTTCATTCTAACCCGGACCTTCACGAGTCCATAATTAAAAGAAGGTCTAGTGGCATAAGAAGGTCTATAAGGACAAAGTGGCAAATTGTCTTAAATAAGAAAACATCAAATAACAGTAAATTTTCATTTGTTGAAGAATGGTTTCTGTGGGAACCTTGTCTTGTATCAAGTAAATCCTGTCATTAACATTGCAGAAAACAACAGTCCATATACATTTATAAAAAACTCAAAGATGTCTGTAATTGTATACAGACAATATGAGACCATTATTAGTCAGCATGTGACCTTACACAGACAGAATGTGACCTCAGTTAGACAAAATGTGATCCTATCCAAAGAGAATGTGATCCAACCCATATAAAATGTGACCCAACTCAGGCACAATGTGATCCAACTCAGGCACAATGTGACCCAGCTCAGACACAATGTGACCCAACTCAGACACATGACCCAAACAAACAAAATGTCACCTCACAGACAAAATGTCACTGAAACAGACAGAATGTGACCCCAAACAGTTAGAATGTGCCCCTCACCTGGACATCGCAGACAATATGTGACCCCAAACAGAAAGTGACCTACCCAGGTAGAATTTGACATCACACAGACCCAACACAGGATGTGGCCAACAGAGGACGGAGTAAGAATAAACCAATATCCAAGTCTTTAACCTTACCCTAGTTCACATTCTGAGAGTGGGGTGACAAGACACATTTCTATTGGCCAGCCATTAATGCAGACATTAATCAGACCCAATTAATTCCAATTCCAAAATGAAGATTTATGGCACAAGATTTAGATATATACAAGGCAACTGTTCCAGGGCAGTTTTCTATCCTTTACGCATCCACTAGTGACTGTACTAGTAGTCAGAGTTTTGTTTATCACCTAAGGTCAGTAAATATGAGTGTGCGGACACTTGGTATACTCACTAACCGTAACATCTCTAAATGTGTATATGGAGTATACACCAAACTGGACTCTCTTTAGTCTGGTAGCATCCATTACTATCCATTAAGATGTGTATAATAGCAGACACTTCAAATAGTTGTATACATCGTAGCATAATCTCATAGGTGCTGTATACTTCATAATGTATTCTTCCAACCATATATTGGACTGTCCCAAGAGTTGTATAGGCTATAATGGACTCACCCAAGAGTTGTATAGGCTATAATGGACTCTCCCAAGAGATGTATAGGCTATAATGGACTCTCGTAATGTTGCAATAATGGGCTCTCACAGATGTTGTATACTGCAATGGACTTTCAAAAAGTTGCATACATGACTATAAATTCATGAAAACATCAAAGATCAGTGTCTGGCTGCCCTTCAGGAGCATTATGTATGTCAATATAGTGAAACATCCATTTACCCATACTATCTTCAGAACTATCACAGACATTGAGATACCCGAGGAAAAATCAAAGTCTCTCACAGGAGTTAATTCACCAGCCAGTCTGCCTGTCATTGTTAGGGTGAGGTTTTCATCCCTGACTTTACCAGAACAAGCAGTCCTTTGGGTGGTTCCCCACAGATACAATGAAGTGACCACTCAGTTGTCATCATCCAGGAAACAACTGTCACATCATTCGAGTCCAAATCCTTCAGCATTCTGAATAGCAGCAATCAGCTTCTGTTTGAGAACCTTCCGGGACTTGTAAGGAGGCAGCACCAACTGGTTGAAACAGGTGTGAGCCATGGGCAGTCTGGCAACAGATACAAGGACTGAATGGGAGGACTAGATATGTGAATGGGAGGACTAGACACATTGACGTGAATGGGAGGACTAGATATATGAATGGGAGGACTAGATACAAGGACATGAATAGGAGGACAAGATACAAGGACATGAATGGGTGGACTGGATACAAGGACATGAATGGGAGGACTAGATACAAGGACATGAATGGGTGGACTGGATACAAGGACATGAATGGGAGGACTGGATACAAGGACATAAATGGGTGGACTGGATATGAATGGGAGGACTAGATACAAGGACATGAATGGGAGGACTTGATACAAGGACATGAATGGGAGGACTAGATACAAGGACATGAATGGGAGGACTAGATACAAGGACATGAATGGGAGGACTAGATACAAGGACATGAATGGGTGGACTGGATACAAGGACATAAATGGGTGGACTGGATACAAGGACATGAATGGGTGGACTGGATACAAGGACATGAATGGGTGGACTGGATACAAGGACATGAATGGGTGGACTGGATACAAGGACATGAATGGGTGGACTGGATACAAGGACATGAATGGGAGGACTAGATACAAGGACATGAATGGGAGGACTGGATACAAGGACATGAATGGGAGGACTAGATACAAGGACATGAATGGGAGGACTAGATACAAGGACATGAATAGGACAAGATACAAGGACATGAATGGGAGGACTGGATACAAGGACATGAATGGGGGAGGACTGGATACAAGGACATGAATGGGAGGACTAGATACAAGGACATGAATGGGTGGACTGGATACAAGGACATGAATGGGAGGACTAGATACAAGGACATGAATGGGAGGACTGGATACAAGGACATGAATGGGAGGACTGGATACAAGGACATGAATGGGAGGACTAGATACAAGGACATGAATGGGAGGACTAGATACAAGGACATGAATGGGAGGACTGGATACAAGGACATAAATGGGAGGACTGGATACAAGGACATGAATGGGAGGACTACTGATACAAGGACATAAATGGGAGGACTGGATACAAGGACATGGATGGGAGGACTGTATACAAGGACATGAATGGGAGGACTGGATACAAGGACATGAATGGGAGGACTGGATACAAGGACATAAATGGGAGGACTGGATACAAGGACATGATTGGGAGGACTGAATACAAGGACATGAATGGGGTGGACTGGATACAAGGACATAAAAGGGAGGACTGGATACAAGGACATAAATGGGTGGACTGGATACAAGGACATGGAATGGGAGGACTGGATACAAGGACATGGATGGGAGGACTGGATACAAGGACATAAATGGGAGGACTGAATACAAGGACATGGATTGGAGGACTGGATACAAGGACATGAATGGGAGGACTGGATACAAGGACATGAATGGGTGGACTGGATACAAGGACATAAATGGGTGGACTGGATACAAGGACATGAATGGGAGGACTGGATACAAGGACATGAATGGGAGGACTAGATACAAGGACATGAATGGGTGGACTGGATACAAGGACATGAATGGGAGGACTAGATACAAGGACATGAATGGGTGGACTGGATACAAGGACATGAATGGGTGGACTGGATACAAGGACATGCATGGGTGGACTGGATACAAGGACATGCATGGGTGGACTGGATACAAGAACATAAATGGGAGGACTATATGGACAAGAAACATTGTACATCACTTACAGGTCAGTTCCAGAAATCCTAGAGATCTTGAACTGCATCTCCTGGGTTCCACCAATGGGTATCCGGTCACTTCCTGTGGCAAACAGCAGCAGCTTCTTCTGTAGTTCCATGGGCATGCCAGTCACCATTTCCCAGAAGTACCTGCCAACACACAGTCAGCTGTAGTCACAGAAACACAAATATATGTTAACAACTATCAAAGTACTCTCTGTAAGCAGCTGAATGTAGTCTGACTGTCTGAGGACAACACAAGTCCGTAGTGGGTACTCAAACCTTATGGTTGGCTCCTGCTGACTCCACAATGGTACAAAGGACATACTGAGGTTATGAAGACCTGACTGTCTCCTCCTGCAGACACCACAACCCCACAGAGGTTATTCTGACCTGACCATTTGCTCTCAAGGACTCCACAAGTCCACAGACCTCATTATAGTTCACTTCTGGTGAGTTCCAAAGTCCAAAGATCATGTACAGACCCTACACGTTCTCAGATCATATACAATCCTGGCTGATTGCTCTCAAGGACTCCACAAGTCCACAGACCTCATTATAGTTCACTTCTGGTGAGTTCCAAAGTCCAAAGATCATGTACAGACCCTACACATCCTCAGATCATATACAGTCCTGGTCCCCGTTTCACAAAGCTCTCATAAGCCTAAGATCTCGTAACCTTTCTTATAGCATTCGTACTTCCCATATAACACAGGAACTTCAAATGCTACAAGGAAAGTTACGAGATCTTAGGCTTACGAGAGTTTTGTGAAACAGCTCCCTGGCTGATTGCTCTTGAGGACTCCACAAGTCCACACCGGGTATATGGACCAGGGCCCAGTTCTATAAAGCAATTTTAACCCAACAACTATAGTGAGGGTTTGGATATTAGTAAAAGAGCTCTGGTGAACAGAATGTCTGTTCCCTATTACTACATCTACCAGTTTCATTTGTTATAGTACTGACCTAATTGTCTGATCCTGAGGACTGTAGCCTTCATAGATTGTCACCTTCTTGAGGTCACTGATGTTGATAGTCGGGCTGCCACAAACCAACATTTCCACCTCTTCCGGACGCAGCATCTACAATGGCAGTGTAAGAGGTTGGGTTGCAAAGCAATTCTCTTGATATTTTTTTACACATCTTCAAGTAAACTCAATATAATATCGAGAGTACTTACAATCAGCGCATTTGATGCACACACGCTGTGAAACCCATGATAGAATGCCTGGAACTGCGGGTAGACTGACTTGTTGAGAATGAACTCCACATAGAGCTGAACATACTCTGAAGAATACAAGAATGATATTTAGACATTTTCAATTTATATATATATATATACTGGTACTCAAATACTGAACACCTATGGACATATTCAGACCCTAAATATAATCCCCATTTACACTTTTAGATTCATTTTGGTAGTTAATTGGTAGCTAGTTGATGGAATGAGAAAAATTCTCCTCATAAATGTTTTTCATTTAAAAAATTAGTGAGATAAAATCCTTAAGGCCCAACAACAGATGCTGACAGTGACACTGACCTTTCCTGTTCTCCTTCGTGACTGGGATGTTGTCTCCGTTAGGCTTCAACGGGACTGTTTTCATCGACCCATACTCACTGTTAGAAACCTGGCAAACACAATGAGCCAATCAGATCTAGTCGAAATTTTGGATATCTTACATTAATAAAAGTTCATTTCCAGAAAATGTTTTCAACGTCATCTTTTGATGTGACAGAAATAATAAATATTTTGGAACATGGAAAATAACAATAAAACTGATAATATTTGCTACATTATGCATCAATATGCACCTCTCACCAATTTGTCGTCCACTCTTGACTAAGTATCACCATGACATATCTTATTTTACAGAAACACTGAAGTGTAGAAGGTGTATAATGGATGAGCATGATTACTAGAGAGGGTTATTTGCAGTGAAATTTAGAGCAAGTCTGCTTAGTACCGCTAGATTTCAAGAGGGTGAGTTTAGTTTTACACCATTTTTAGCAATATTCCAGCTATATCACGGCAGGGGACACCACAAATATTCTGGAAACAAATTTATCTTAATTGTACATCTTTCAATAAGCACCTCTTTTTGTTGACTTGTACATGGTTCAATAAGCACCTCCTTTTGTTAATTTTCTTAGCATCCAGGTGCATCCAGGTTACAATGAATATGATACTCATAACTCATGGGTAGGGAATATAATATATATATATATATTATCAATAAAAGGAGTGAACATCAGAACAACAAAAAGATTTGAATTTTCATATTGTTACCATATTATCTCATACCATTACTATATGCATCATTATAAAGTTTAACCAAGATGGCTGCCAGTGACGTCTGCTCACCTCAAATGAAAGACAGAAATCTTCCTCCACATCCTCCTCATATTCCATCAAATCCTTCAAGCCTTTTGCCACCTCCTGTACACAAGACACAACACAATATGGGATTACAGTCTCCTGGTATGAATTTATCGTTGATTTTATACAATTCATACAAGCCATTTTGCATTTTTTGAAGCTGGTTATGTTGTCTCCCAAAATTTAATGTTCTCATAGTCGATTGTGAAATGATGATATGTTCAGGACATGCCTGAGCCTAAGGGGCACACATGTCAGGTACGGACAAACGGACACTCGCACGCACGCACACACACACACTACCACCACCCCCAAAAAATCTTTCCCTGAGGAGCATTCACCCTTAAACTTTGGACTTCATGATTCATGTGGACCCCCTTTCTCCAAAATCCTGGATTGCCTTTGCATGTGCCCAGTCATGGGAGGTGTAACTCTACAAGTTTTGACATGTTTCCTTGAGTGTCTTCAAATAAACAACTGACCTGCCTTAGTATAATGCATGTTTTCAGAATGGGTGGCACCAAAGCAC
Source organism: Haliotis rubra (assembly GCF_003918875.1). Classification (NCBI taxonomy): domain Eukaryota; kingdom Metazoa; phylum Mollusca; class Gastropoda; order Lepetellida; family Haliotidae; genus Haliotis; species Haliotis rubra. The sequence continues at coordinate 188,839 of NW_025767001.1, forward strand.
CAGGCTATGCTCATCTTTTCAAGAACACTTGATGTCATCATTATCATGCTCATGAAATATTCAGAATCATGCATTGGAATCTGCTTTCACTTGATAACGGTTTGAGAGCCTACACCGAAACGTCTCTCTCTCTGTGACAAAGAAGTTGTTCATCCAGATATTCAGTAGAATGTTCTTATAATTATGTGGCCTGTAGCTTCAGTTGTTAGTCTATTTTATCACTGGAAAGAAACTCCATCATGCAAACGTCTTTGTAGAATAGATGCTAGATTTTATAAGACCTGGGGCCCGATCCACAAAGTGTTCGTAGCATTACAAGCTATCGTAACTGTATAGTTTATCATGGGATTATGAATGACGTAGTGCTATGAACGCTTGCACGGATTGGTCCCTGGATTTTTTCACATTACCATTATTGATCTTTAATGCAGAGAATCATGTAACCTTTACTTCTTCTGAGCAGTATACATAACACATGCCTGTCATTGAGCTAAGGGGAGAGAACTGTTGAAGTGTCTACAGAATTGGTAATTGGTACTTACTGGTTTCACATGCATGAGGTCATCTAATGTGACCGTGATGACGCCAACTGTGGCGCGAGGATTAGAGAAGGGGACAACAGCAGGACTGAGTAGTTTCTTGTAGCAGCAGGGTGGGAAGCGGATGTCCAGATTGATGGAGTTGTACACGGCCAGGCCCATCAGCTTCACACGCTCAGGAAAATAGCCATCCTCACACAGATATTCTTTAACTATTTATAACCTTTAAGTATGTACAGCATTAAAACTAAGCTGTTATTGATGTCACATTCAAGGTCTGGCTTAATTTTACATAATTGTCACCTTTCACATGTGTAAAGACATGAAAAATTCTGTGTATTAGGATCTCAATCACAACTCTGTGTGTGAAGGATCTCTTCAAAATCTAAATGGAAGGATCTCTCTCACTTGTCTACAAGGTCCTACTTCTTTATAAGGATCTCTATGACAACTGTACGGATCTCTCTCACTTGTCTATAAGGTCCTAATTCTTTAATAAGGATCTCTATGACAACTGTACGGATCTCTCTCACTTGTCTATAAGGTCCTACTTCTTTATAAGGATCTCTATGACAACTGTACGGATCTCTCTCACTTGTCTACAAGGTCCTACTTCTTTATAAGGATCTCTATGACAACTGTACGGATCTCTCTCACTTGTCTACAAGGTCCTACTTCTTTATAAGGATCTCTATGACAACTGTACGGATCTCTCTCACTTGTCTACAAGGTCCTACTTCTTTGTAAGGATCTCTATGACAACTGTACGGATCTCTCTCACTTGTCTATAAGGTCCTAATTCTTTATAAGGATCTCTATGACAACTGTACGGATCTCTCTCACTTGTCTATAAGGTCCTAATTCTTTATAAGGATCTCTATGACAACTGTACGGATCTCTCTCACTTGTCTACAAGGTCCTACTTCTTTGTAAGGATCTCTATGACAACTGTAACGGATCTCTCTCACTTGTCTATAAGGTCCTAATTCTTGATAAGGATCTCTATGACAACTGTACGGATCTCTCTCACTTGTCTATAAGGTCCTCATTCTTGATAAGGATCTCTATGACAACTGTACGGATCTCTCTCACTTGTCTATAAGGTCCTAATTTTTATAAGGATCTCTATGACAACTGTACGGATCTCTCTCACTTGTCTATAAGGATCCCTAATTCTTTATAAGGATCTCTATGACAACTGTACGGATCTCTCTCACTTGTCTATAAGGTCCTACTTCTTTATAAGGATCTCTATGACAACTGTACGGATCTCTCTCACTTGTCTATAAGGTCCTAATTCTTTATAAGGATCTCTATGACAACTGTACGGATCTCTCTCACTTGTCTACAAGGTCCTAATTCTTTATAAGGATCTCTATGACAACTGTACGGATCTCTCTCACTTGTCTATAAGGATCCCTAATTCTTTGTAAGGATCTCTATGACAACTGTACGGATCTCTCTCACTTGTCTATAAGGTCCTAATTCTTGATAAGGATCTCTATGACAACTGTACGGATCTCTCTCACTTGTCTATAAGGTCCTAATTCTTTAAAAGGATCTCAATGACAACTGTAACGGATCTCTCTCACTTGTCTATAAGGATCCCTAATTCTTTATAAGGATCTCTATGACAACTGTATCTCTCTCACTTGTCTATAAGGATCCCTAATTCTTTATAAGGATCTCTATGACAACTGTACGGATCTCTCTCACTTGTCTACAAGGTCCTAATTCTTTATAAGGATCTCTATGACAACTGTACGGATCTCTCTCACTTGTCTATAAGGTCCTAATTCTTTATAAGGATCTCTATGACAACTGTATGGATCTCTTCTCACTTGTCTATAAGGTCCTAATTCTTTTAAGGATCTCTATGACAAGGATCCTCTCACTTGTCTATAAGGATCCCTTTATTCTTTGTAAGGATCTCTATGACACCTGTGTCTCTTTCACAATTGTCTGTAAGGATCAGTACTGGAGTGTAAGACTCTATGACAACTGTACGGATCTCTCTCACTTGTCTATAAGGTCCTAGTTCTTTATAAGGATCTCTATGACAACTGTACAGATCTCTCTCACTTGTCTATAAGGTCCTAATTCTTTATAAGGATCTCTATGACAACTGTACAGATCTCTCTCACTTGTCTACAAGGTCCTAATTCTTTATAAGGATCTCTCTATGACAACTGTACGGATCTCTCTCTCACTTGTCTATAAGGTCCTAATTCTTTGTAAGGATCTCTCTATGACAACTGTGTTAGGATCTCCTTGACAGCTGTGTGTAAGGGTCTCTATGATACCTGTGTTTATGAATCTCTTTGACAGCTGTGTGTAAGGATACAACTCCTACAAGGTTGAACTCCTGGTAGTTCTCACAGGGCATGGCACTGAACCAGTAGACACCTGCCATCTTGTCATAGTTGAACATACCTGCAACAAAACATCAGTAGTCACACTGCCTCACACCTGTTGACAAGCTGTTGACAATGGGATATGTTAAATCTCCAAACCACAGCATTAAACATTTATAATAAGTCAATCCTCATGGAATTGTCTTGTGCTTAGAGCGGACTAAAATATGGATCCGTAGGGCTCAATGAATTTGTCCACTGTATGTCATCATACTTTGATAGTAGTCATGACTCCCATGGCTTTTTAACCACTTAATTTACGGGCTGTAACCCCCACCCTGACTGCTCCCCCTCCCACCTTGACCCCCAATGCCCTGCTTCCTTATCAGCCCCACCCACTGCATACATACATCCGCCTACCTACAAATGTTCTGACACCACCAAAACTGACCACGCGACACGCACCAAAACCGCCCGCCGCCACGACGCGCGACGCGACGCACGCGACGCACGCGCTTTACGCGACGCGACGCACGCGACGCGCACACCCCAGCCTGAGCCCGCTTAACGTGCCCATACTTACCATACTCCGGCTGGAATATCTGCCTGATGAGCAGCAAGAACCACTCCTTGGTCAGACCGCCCATGTCTAGGCCTGGCTCCCCAGCAAAGGTCACCTTCAACTTCTTCTTGAGGTCATGATGCTTCCTGGCAATCTGAAACATGTCACACAGTATTACCGAATTTTAATCACAGAACAGGAACACTTAACTTGTACAGATTCTTGCAATTATGACTTCATCAGGTCAGGCTCAAAAGCAGCTCCAAGATTTTTGGAAACAAGAATTAAAGTTCATATTTCCAAATTCCAAGTGACCAAAATATGAGAGAAGGGTTTACCCAGGTTGATGAGTCTGAAAAAGGAGAGTCATTCTGACACTGAATGACAGCATCTGCTACACACCTGGCCAGCTGCTCTGTCTTACCTCGTTAAGAGAGTCAGACACCAGGTGAGACCTTCGCACCGTCAAGTTCAGAAACAGCATCCCAATGTCAGGTAGCTGTCGACGCTGCACTTTCGCCACCAAACTTTTCTGTATGGAAAATGCACAATATTTATTTGTTTCAGTGTCATGTGGCTACATCGTTTTGATCACCATCAACATTTAATCTCTACCATCTACCTCTCCAAGCTATGCCATATCTACCACATACCCTTCCCTTCTATCTCCACAAACTATGCATCCTAAATCTACCAGTAAGGAAAATGCAGCATATTTGTTTCAATATGTCATGAGGCTACATCACTTTGATTACCTCAACTTATATTCTCTACCATCTACCTCTCCAATCTACCCATAGTTACTACATACCCTTCCCTTTGATCTCTACAAACTATGTCTCCCAAGGCTACCAGTAAGGAAAATGCAGAATATTAATATGTCATGAGGCTACGTCACTTTGATTACCTACCAACTACCTCCCTGAACTCTACCACCTACCCTGGCCATGATGATCATCTGCTGTTCTGAGTCCTTCTGCAGGATTGTTCGTTTTGCTGCGATGCTCAAGATGAAAGGATACTGGCAGAATGAAAACCTGCAAGATTACAAAAAATATTAATGAGTATATACACAAGGTTATTGCCACTATCAGTACTGCCAATGCTGGAGTGAGTTAAAATTTTACATCGCATCGGCAATATTGCACCCGTATAGCTGCCCATGCTGGAACTATTGAGATTTACTGAACAGCTACAACATAGCCTCACTAGCCCATCTAGATGACTTCAAGAAAGTGTACACCCAATACACTTACCTTACTATTTGAATCATCAGTATTGTTGTTTTGTTGGACAAATTGTCAATCTAAGTGACATTTAAAATGATGGTAAGGGACCAGTCATTAATTAATATGGGAAGGGGGAAAAGGTATTTGAGGCACTAATGTACACAAAATAATTATCCTTTCCTGTGCTTGTAACATTTTTTATGACCTTCCCATGTTCTTGTGGTTTTTTCACGACCCTCCCTAAAATGCAAAAGCGCTTTACATTTTCTTGTAAACTGTCAATATTTTTTATGACACTCCCCTAGAAAATGTAATATTTGGGGGTTGCCTCCCCTGATTCCCTCTCACCCACACCTATAAATAATGGCCATACTGTTACTGATATCATGAGCAAAGGTTCTAATTCTTAGTGCATCTTAATATAGTCAAATATGTACTTGAAACATTACGCATTTAATGACAAATAACTTGGAAAATATCTTCCACATCAAACATTTACTGACTTAAAGAAAAATAAATATGGTTCATTTGATTTTTTATACTTTTTTGCTGATCAAATGTCAAAGTAAATATATTTTTTACATGTGTGTCATACTATATATTTATGATTTAGAAATTACAGATTTTTATTTGTTTATTAGATGAGAACATTATTGGCTTTTAAGTAGTAGAAGATGCATTTGCTCAACTGAGTACAAGGTAACACCATCAGTTTCAGTGATAAGGGTGCTGTCAAGAAGAATGAACGTCCACTATAAAGCCAGGCATTAGTGGCTGGGGGATGCAAGAACTGATGGAGAAAGAATGGGATAGTTAGTGGGGGGAGTTATTGATGGATGTGGTGAGTAGGAGGGGGAGGGAGTTATTGAGTGAGTTTACTTTTATGCCACTTATAGCAATATTCACAGTGGAGGAAGCAATATCACATTGTATGATGGAGGAACAGGACGAGAAATGGGCTTCTATGTATGAAGGCGGAGGGCTGATGGAGGAGGGGCATTTGGAGGTGGATGTATGAATGAGTGAATGAGTGAGTATGTTGTTTTGCAATATTCCAGCAACATCCAGGGACAACCAGAAATGGGCAATCGAACCCGAGTCTTCAGCGTGAGGAGCAAACACTTTAACCACTAGGCTACCCTACCGCCCCTGATGTATTTATGAAATGGGAGGGGCTGATGGAGGAGGCGGGGCATTTGGAGGTAGATATATGTATAAAATGGGAGGGGCTGATGGAGGCAGGGCATTTGGAGGTAGATATATGTATAAAATGGGAGGGGCTGATGGAGGAGGCAGGGCATTTGGAGGTAGATATATGTATAAAATGGGAGGGGCTGATGGAGGAGGCAGGGCATTTGGAGGTAGATATATGTATAAAATGGGAGGGGCTGATGGAGGAGGCAGGGCTGGGAGGGGCTGTGGAAAGCTGGGTGGTGCGTCTGATGATATTATATCTAGGGGTGGATGATATTGATGTAGAGCTGACATGTGGATGGAGGGGCTCCAGGCTGATGGTGGCAGGGATAAGATCTAGGGAGTTGATGTATACCTGACATGGATGGAGGGACTCCAGGCTGATGGTGGCAGTGGGACAGATGGAGGACGATATGACAGAAGGAGGACGATATGACAGATGGAGGACGATATGACAGATGGAGGACAATATGACAGAAGGATGAATGAATGGAATGAAGGAAAATAATATAGCTCCTGCAGCAGGCAGAACGAAGTCCACAAGAGATGTACAGACTCTGAACACAGACAATAACCTGTTCAAGATAATCAAAAAACAAACATGAAACAAAACTAAAAATGACTGCCCAGCAAATAGTGACACAGGTGTGTCAGGGAGATGAAGAGGATGGGAGACTACCGACCTGAGATGGCGCAGTTCGCTGGGGACCCCCTCGTCCTCGCCCCCGGGGATTAGCTTAGTGTTCATGTACTGAGCCATACTCATAATGTACAAACACCTGGTGGGGGGAGCGCAGGGGGAAAACAAAAACAGTGTTCTCAAATTACTTAAAGTCAAACAAGGTACAATCATATTAAAAAGCATAAAGCATTAAAATTACTATGAAATAGGCTAAACCAACAGCCAACATAGGACTTCACAAAGCGTACAGAACCTTCTTAAAGACATTTACCCAGGTTATCGCAAAATTGTCTACTACTGGATCAAAACAATCCAATTTCTTTTATATCAATGTCTTTAACTTGTCAGGAGTAGTATATAAGGACTTCGGCTATATACATTACTATAAAACTGAATCCAGTCTTTGAAATATTCTTATTCAACTGAAAAGTCACAACTTATGATATGATGTAAATAAACAATAAATTATCAATATGAACAAAGCACACTAAATTTAGAATATTTAAACATTTGATTTTCTTATTCACCATCATCAGATATATATCAGTATATGGTATCTGCTATCACAGTTCTCCAAATATGAAATAAAATTCAAATTTCAGAGTGATCTTCTTTTTCTGGAGTTTCTCAACTTAAGAAGTAATGAAATAAAAAGAAAAACATATCACTTTGAGAGCATTTCTTTTTTAACAAAAAGATTCCTTTTCATTCTTATTTCAATTATATCAGTGTCAAAAACCTCAACTGCAAATGCGCATCAGCCCATGAAGCCTAATTTGTAACGGGACATTTGCTGTGTTTATCATTTGTTTGATGCACTATTTAAAGGCACAATGTCACACATTTTCGACAATATTTTGGCCTATATTATACATATTAGGGCATGTGCACTCACTTTATCTTCCTATTGATGCAATAAAAGACTTATTATCCCTCACAACTTGCCTGAAATCGACAACTGAAACTTCAAGACGAACAGTTTCCAAACAGGGAATGCTTGCCATATATGGAATGTAAACAGTTGCTCCGTATTTCGAAAACTGTCGCACGCAGTGTTGTCAGTGTTTGCTGAACTGGTTCCAATTACAACTTGTGCGTAGGATATTCGTAAAGAGCGCTCTAAGGGACAGAACTCGCTTGAAATAATATTCCGCTAGTAGGGGACGCAAGAGTCGATTTAATACAAAGTTGCATTGATTCACTTGAACTTTTTAATTTAATTTTGTAATTAAAATACATAATTATTTTGGGAATAAATTATTTGGTAGCCTCCCTGAGGACTGATAGTTAGTATTATTGAGAGAAATGCTTATGTGTTTCTTAGAGAAGTTTGGTATGACATTGTGCCTTTAACCTTCTTTGTTCCCATGTTGACTGTATTAATAAAATATGCATTGGCAAGTCTACTAAGTAAATAACCAATAAAAGCACACACTGAGGTGACATATATTCAAACGAATGCTGAACCAGGCAAAAAGCATAAGCTGGTACAGAACAGCTAAGGGATACGTGTAACATCCGACAATGTGACAATCTAATCAAATCCAGATGTTGATACCGAAAAGCACTGCGGTAGTCAGTCACAGACAAATCGTCAGAGGTATCTTGCATAAAAATCCTATTTTTAACAGCTTAACATTAAATAATACAGGTACTGGTGCTCACCTTCCTTTCATCATAAACCACTATGCAGAGAACTACTTTTCTTAAATTGTTGCTGAAAAAAGTTACTTGACCTAATTTTTTGAAGGCTTCTAGGATTTGAATGAAAGATCCAATTTCTTGTAGATTAGGATTGTATATGTATCTCCATAACTAATCTTGCAACAAAGAGTGTCCATCTAAGGGACAGAATAGTCCAACGGTGCTTTACTTCAAACTGTAGTTAGTTACCATGGTGACCATTTCAAAATAGTAAACTGAACCTTACTTTGCTGTTGTTAAAAAAACAGAGAACATGTTGCACAAGCACTTTTTTAATCAATAGGATAAGAAATATACAGTCTAAGTAAACTTAGACTCAGTATTATTCGTTACACTGCTATACTGAGTCTAACAAGGTGAGGTGAAATTGGGTTTAATGTCGTGCTTGAGAATATTTTGCTCATATGACGACGTGCAAGCGTGTGTATGTGTATGTGCTGCTGCTTGTACTAGCCCAGACTTAAGCTGTTTTTATAGTGCTAGCCCACTGAGATACCATGCCGCAGTGAAGCATTAATACCCCACTCAGACACATTATACTGACTCCAAGCCGACCAGTCCTTGTTGTACCCATTAATGCTGAGAGCCAGACAGCAACCAACAAGTAACATATTTTAATTTTTGGGTATGGCCGGGGATCGAACCCACGACCTTCCGCTCTCCGGGTGGACGCTCTAACCACTACTGAGTCTAACAAAACCTTGTGGAAGGTCGCATCAGGTAACCTTTGAGCGACCTATGACCGTCCAATCAAACGCGAGACGGACGAACGGATTTAACCAATCAGACAACAGCTACTATTTAGGGTTCGGTGGGACTTACAAAATGGATTTTCTCTTCCTCGTTCTCCAACACTGATCTCCCAACAAATGAAAAATTGCATAAAACACAAATATTTGACCTGCAGTATATATACGCTTTGGGGTTTCTGTTGACATGGCTATCATTAGCTAATATTTCAGCAAGCTGACATGCTTGAATCCTGACAAATCGCTATTTTTTCGCGACTGTTTACTGACTGCTTTATGCGTGCTCCTCACTAGGAACCCGATCGTCACGGAAAATAGCATTCGAATTGTTCGGTACAAACTTTTTGGAGAGCTAAAAGTTCAAAAGGTATATGCGAATGTCAACTTTCGCGATTTGGTAAGCTGTGTTCTGATTGGTCAATTGAAAAGGTTATCTGACGCGACCTTCCACAAGGTTTTGTTAGACTCAGGATATAGCAGTTTAACAAATAATACTGAGCCTAAGTTTACTTAGACTGAGAAATATACTGACAGAAACAAATAAGGGAACATCACTACATTGCAATGTTCCTTTATTTCTTTTCAGATTTTCACCCATAATGCAAGACACAGCTAGCAATGAAACCTGAAAAAGAATAAAGCACACTTGTACTTTAACTCTTTCAACACCAGTCAACCAGAGGCATTTTACTGCCATGACACCGAAGTTCCCAGAGACCCTCAGGTCATAGATGAAGCCTATGTTTATGAAGGAAATTATAAGCTTGTAAAACGTTATTGCTACTACATCCCATACACCATTTTAAAAGATCTAATCCTACTGTTGATAAATATGAAGTTTATTTTTATAATATTATTCAAATAATACAACTACAACTTAAATAAATGTATTTTGAATGAAAATGCAAACTTATTTATAACGTCCAGATAAACCAATGAAAGAAGCAAAAACTATGGCGATTTTTTTTCCATTTTGTGACATGTGATAACATGCCCGTGCCTTTTCTTTTATATTTTCATTTTTACGCCATCAGAAAATTATTATAAAAGATTTCTTAAATAATATGTATGGTCGCCTATTTCCCGATATCTGTGGCTTTCCGTTTCGGTAACATGACATAACAACGGAGAAAATACCTCCGTTTTGAAGCTCAGCTCAGATGCATAACATGCGAGGGCGAATCGCTTGATGTCGGGCATCGCTCGAAGCTCTGAACATCAACAATATCACTGTACCCTTGCCAAGAGTATTTTCACAGTTGTAAGAAGCGATTTTATTGGATAAAGATTGGTTTCTAATGACGCTTTTCGCCACAGTCTGCTATAAGGGTCGTGATTGGTCAAAATCAGACCTAAGGCAGCCAATCATATTACGGCAATGGATACCGCCCTAAATTAAAACCTTCAGATTTAGACAAAAGTTTTGGGTAAAATAATGCTATTCTGAACATATTAAGCAAGAAATCGCTACCTGTATGTAGAATTATGGAACTTATTGGACGATCGTGCTAGGTTATGACCTGTGACAAAAATGCTTCATGTATATATTTTCGCATTAAACATCGGTCCGGCGTGAAGATTGAGGCTAAGCGAGAGCGAGATGTCACTTTCGTCAGTGACTTGACTTGCATTACATGATCGCAGACACAAAAGATGGAAATAGTAATTTTATATATGCGTTTGTATGTATAGTTTATAACTTTAATTCTGCTGATAATATATGATAAATTGAAATTTAATAAGTGTTTTCAGACATTGTGAAATGTGATAGATTTACTATATGAATCATAAGTCAGGTAGGTTCCTAAAATTATGTCTCATTTTGACGTGACTACTGCCTGGTCAGCTTAATCGGCCTCCTCGTGTCTGGGGACTCATAGCGCTGTGGCCGCTTTAAGCCGCCCTAAGGTGTTGAAAGGGTTAATGTGTTCCGCTTTTTGTTTCCATCAGTATAACTGAGTTTATAAAAATTATATCAGTGTATAGTTTACATCACTGTACGGTAGTGGTGGTCCGATTAATTGAAATAATCGAAGATTGGTCGAAGTGACTAAACGACCAAGCAATCGATCATGTTTCTCATAATCGAACACAAACAATTCTAGTACACTTGTTTTCATTAACAGTATTTTTCACTAGGTTGGTTTTGTCTGTTATATTTCATAAGCACTACAAGCTCGTGATTGAATTTATCTTAAAGACTCTAAGAAATTTATGTTCCTAACATACTAGTCATCCTTTAAAGATGTGTAATTTTGCCAACAAAAACCCAAAGAACTACATGTTTTCTTCCTTATTTTTTGTGCAATAATAAATTTAATAAATGACGCTAACCAATTATTTTCGATGATTGATCGGTTGTAATGAACCAATCATCAATTATGAGATTTTAACCAATTCCCAACACTAGTGTGTAAACGGCATCCAAATGGTATGATGTAAGGTCAGTGCATCTGCTGGTGAGTCTCACTAAATCTGACAAAACTTGTGTAAGGAATCTTGCCCTTGCTCTCCATCTGGAAGATATTCTAAAGCTCATTTCATAAAATCGGTATGAATGAGTGAGTTTAGGTTTACACCGCTTTTAGCAATATTCCAGGAATATCACGGCAGGGATAGCAGAAATGAGCTTCACACATTGTACCCATGTGGGAATCGAACCCGGTCTTCAGCGTGACGTGCAAATGCTTTTACCACTAGGCCACACCATCATCCCAAAATTGGTATGACGGACATGTTTGTACAAATATCTCTATGCATTGTTAACATCTCCAGTTTGCCTACAAAGAAGTTCATAGTGCAGTGCAGACAGACAGACAAATAAACAATTGGACCAATGTTGTCAAACTGAAAGGGAACCAGAATATACTCTCCACAGGTCTTAGTCAGAAGGTCTGTAGATGTTGGTGCTATGTCAAAGCATGCAGTGCAAGATGAACGTACCCAGGGTTTTACTCGATACCCAAATGTGCGTCCAGTACGCCGAACAAATGTAGAGAATGGACACAGAAAACAAATTCACTGTGTCCAGATGGACACAAGATACTATTTACTGTACCCACAACACATCTATGACTTTGCAAAGTCTTTCGTTGTTTCTTTCAGAGCAGTTACTTGCATCATTTCACCCATCAGTCCACATGACCAATGATTCATTCCAGGCTCTAAAGAAATCATCAAAACATACAGTTCTCTAAACCATTACTTCATAGGACCCTTGTATTGTCTGCAAGGACAAAACTAAACTTAAAACTAATAATTAGGTGTCCCCGGACTCCCATGTTTGTGAGTCGAGGTAAAGCCCTGAACATACCCTGCGTGTGAGCTGGGGTTCTGCCAGGCGTAGTACTCTGCCATCAGGTCCAAATGGTCCAGAGAGCTGTTGTAGAAGTCTGTGTACGGTACAATGGAGGGCAGCGACAAGTTGTTGGCAGCGTCTGCACAAATACAAACACAACGTAACATGTCTTTGAATTGCATTTAGAAGAGATACACATTAAGTTTTATGGATGTCAACTTCTTTATTATGAGGAACACAATGTTCCGGAGTATATCCTAGGACACCTGCAATTTACGGGTCCCTGCCTTCGGGACCCTAACCCTCGCTAGAGTAAACAAAAATGGCGTAAACTTCCGGGGACCTGTAAAGTGCAGTCTACCCTATATCTTTACTCCTTCATCAGGTGAACGTATTACATGTTACATTTACACTCTCAGTAAAATACAAATTCCAGTACTTTGTTTGAATTGAGTTCCATCTGGGATTCGAACCCACATGTCAGAGTCTGGAACCTGACTTTGTGTGCTGGTGATTAGTTGTATACTGTTGCCATCCTCAATGTCCAATGAAGTTGAAATGTAAAACTGAGAAAAACTTCATCCACAAAATGGACTTGTCTATGTAGGCCTCACGTCACGTGACTGTAATCATGTGACTGTAACTGACCTCGAGTACTGAGTCGACATCACATGACCAGTATTGACCTGTCGTATGATGAATATTGACTTTCATCTTCCAGAGAACATTGACATCTGGCAGAAACATTTCAAAAAGTTCATGGATAATTGTAATGAAACAAAGGACAATTTAATATACTTCATGAACCTTTAAATGAATCTTGGTACAACAAAACAAATGATTACTCCATAATGTAAACATCATATCAACAAACAAGGACCCTTGGACCCAACCCATTTCAGTCCCTCCTGGAATCCGTGAATCCGCAGTTGCAGAATAAATCGCGGAAATTACCTTTTGATGCATAAAAACATCTCGTCCGCGGAAAATGCATTTTCATGCAGAATACCTGCAGAATTTGCCATTTTTCTGCTGCGCAATTTCCTTATTTTGAAAGTTGAATCAAGATTGACTATGAATCAAAATTAACTTTGCTGTGGAATTCTTAGAAATTTGTCGTGGAATCCAGGAGGTACCCGGTACTGCCCTTTGGAGGTCTGACCACCTCGGAATCAGGTCTTCAGGTTTTTGTTTTTGTATTTTGATATATGAAGAAAGAAAATTTTCTGTATAACAAATGTCACTCACTGAATAAAGCCATGACTTTTGTTGCACTTGGTATCCACCACGTGCATTTGGACAGGGGAGGTAAGTCTTGTGGCTTTGGTGGAAACAGTCGACAGGAAATGAAGTTATGAAGACGACCAACTATCGACTTGAACTGATCAGATGGAATTCTGGAAAAAACAAAGAGACGTTCAAGGACAATCAATGGCTTCTGACAGCCCAACCTACTTTCCAGCACAGAAATAGACCAAATTCAGATAAATATATTGTCAACCTATTCAACAAATTGTCAACTTCTGTCAACAATTGTCAAGTAATGTCTCTTAATGTCAAGGCATGTGAACAATTCTTACCTTTCATTAATTATATTGTTAACTAATGACAACTATCACCAAGAACAGACCCCTTTTGGCCTCTAGTAGAACCTATTGGCAATCAAAAGCACTAATGTTAAATGTTGCAAACAGCTGTCTCTAAATACAATTGCTCCTTGTTGTCAACTTTCTCCTGACGTTTTATTGTCAGCTTACCTGCGGAGCCAGTGCACCAGAAAGTGGTGGTCGTGGTCCGACAATGCCGCAATCTGACGCAGCAGATGTGCAAATATCACATAGGTTGTCATATTGCTGAACTGGGGATTCTGAAATACACAAAAACAATTTTATAAATAGAAAAACTTGTCACCATAAACATTTTCATCAGTTCATAAAACACGATATACAGAGAGACATCTGACAAGTACATCACCTATGGTGATTAAACAATACAACAGCGTCAGTCACGTGACTGCAAGAGTGAGTGAGTATGGTTTTATGCCACTTTTAGCAATATTCCAGCAACATCACGGCGGAGGACACCAGAAATGGGCTTCACACATTGTACCCATGTGGTGAATCGAACCCGGGCCTTTGGCGTGATGAGCGGATGCTTTAACCACTAGACTACCCCACCACCCTGTGTGACTTGAAGAACCTAAGACTGATAGCATCAGTAACATTCCACATTATATGGATACAATGATATGCAGTTAAAGTCACAAAGTTTGAATATTTTTATTCTTATTTTTGTCAGTTCCTATGACATGCATGCATGTCTGTTTGCTTAAATTGACTATATTGATGGGCCCGGGGCATTAGGGATATCTCCTAACAGGAAAACCAACACAGAGAGACTAATGGGATCTGGGTTATTTGACGGTTGATTGCAAATGTCATCCAGAGCCCAGTTGTGTAGATTGATGATCATGATTATTTACAGTCCACTGCCAGCCAACCAACCAACCAACCAACCAACACACACTTACATGAATCAGGATAAGATACGCCCGCAGGTCATCCTTTGTGTTCGGCCTGACAAAATAGAAACAAAATATTGATGTTATATGCCGATTTGTCAGTCATAAAATATATTTGACAGGTTTTCAAATGAAAAATACTTGTTTTGTGTATGGATATAACAAATCTGTAAGGAATGATTGAACTAAAAAAGAGTTTTTAATGTGGTTCACACATTGTGCTAACATTAGGAATCAAACCTGGGTTTGACGAGAAAACGCTCGAACCACACAACTACCCTATCTCCCCATATGAGTAATGAGTAAAATGACTGAGTTTGGTTTTACGCCGCTTTTAGAAATATTCCAGCAACATCACGGCGGGGGAACACCAGAAATGGGCTTCACACATTGTACCCATGTGGGGATTCGAACCCGGGTCTTTGGCGTGACGAGCCAACGCTTTAACCACTAGGCTACCCCACCACCCCCCATATGAGTAACGAATCAATGTGAAATGTATCACGTAGTTACTAATATGTACCAGAGTCATCCTGTTCTACAGACCCAAAATCTAAGATAGAGTGGCGTAACAACTTATGATTATAAACCGACAACAGATAGTTTGAATTTGGGGAGAAACTCCTGTCAAACAACAGTACAAACATATCAGGTGCAGCATGCACAGTCATAAAGCATAATAAACATTAAAATATTTTGAAGTAGTGAGTGAGTGAGTATAGTTTTACGCCGCACTCAGCAATATTCCAACTATATGGCGGCGGTCTGTAAATAATCGAGTCTGGACCAGACAATCCAGTGATCAACAGCATGAGCATTGATCTGCGCAATTGGGAACGGATGACATGTGTCAACCAAGCCAGCAAGCCTGACCACCCAATCCCGTTAGTCGCCTCTTACGACAAGCATGGGTTACTGAAGGTTCATTCTAACCCGGACCTTCACGGGTATATTTTGAAGTATAACAGGTGATTGCGGTGTTCTGGTGTAGAGGCATCACAACACTTACTCCCTTGGTAACAGAAAAATAATATGAGTACCAATGTCAAATTGTTTCCATCAACAATTGCATCCTACAAAATGTATGTCTGAATTTGAAAACCAAATGTAATTGACTCTCCAGAAAGGTATGACGAGGCCTGCAGAGGTAGTACATGTGATTGTCATGTGCCAACATCTTACAGGGTGCTGCTCAATATCATGACTACCAAATACAAATAGCTTCCATTATTATTTGTATTTGATTAGAAAAAATATGTGAAATTGTGATCAAAATGAGCTTGAACTTCCAATACTGCCCCAAAAATCTTTTTCATCAAATCACTGCCTTGGCTAAGTGAGTTACTCATAATTGATAGGTTTATCTCGTGCCTTTGCTAAGTAAGCTATTCTTCCTCGATCACTTTAGCTATTGCCTTTCATCAGCAGTTGGGCTACTTAATTGGTAAAGCTACTGCCTTTGATCTATGAGCCAATCAAAGCTACTGCCTTGATGATCAATGAGCCAATCATCCTTCGTCAGTTTAGCTACAGCCTTTGATAAGTAGCTGGGCTACTTAATATTTTAAGCAACTGTCTTTGATAAGTGAGCTACATTAGGTTCAGCGGTTGCCTAAGTTGCTGAGTCACAGAGCTACTATTCCTTGACTGGTGTAGCTACTCCCTTTGATCAGTGAGCTATTGATCCTTGACTGGTGTAGCTACTCCCTTTGATCAGTGAGCTACTATTCCTTGTCTGGTTCAGCCATTACTTTTGATCAGTGTTTGGGCTACTCATTCCTGTTTGGTATAGCTTATTGCCTTTGATCGGTATATACTCGTCATCTCTTGGAGGCTGAGCTACTAGCCCTGTTCAGTGAGTTACTAGGCTAATAGATCGGTGACTACAACTAAGTGAGAAGGTAGGTGCAATATACAATGATCTGATCAACACAACAGCAGGTACAGGGTTGTCCAGCCCTGACAACAGTTTCAACAACAAAGTGTCCTTACCAAACTCTGTGATCCCTACTCCTGGCAGCCACAGAACATACAAACACATATTAGACACATTGGACATTTACAGTTTCTTTCAACACCCTACATACAGCAGACATTTCATTTCATACCACATTCAAATTAATTAAACAACTGAAGTATATCACCTTTATTCTTCACATTCACCTCACCTCAGCTATATCAAGCACATCGTATCATTTGACAATCTGTTATCCCCTATATTACATGTTTTAGGTACTTCGTACCACATGGTATAACACTTATCCAACACATTACATCTATCAAGCAGTTTATACCATGTTGTATTGACAATTATCCTCTCTCAAGCAGTTCATATCACATTATATTACCCTTAAGATAAATTTGTCGAATTCTGATTGGTAGATAGCCAAAGCATACCAAACTATGTAGGTGGATTTAAATGTCAGGGTGTACGAACCATACACCCCGACAAATCTGTCATGTGACTCACTACACAGGTTGTACAAATGACCTTGACCTTAGATGGAATGTGGGGCAGCCACATTGGCTGATTGCTTCGAAATTGTAGAGTTGGCGACATACAATTATGAGTATATACAGAGTAATAAAATTGTTGTCATAATTTCTTATTTGTTTGTGTCAATAAATATATCCAAAAAATAAAATGTTTCTGTATTTCACTTGTCGTTTAACAAAACCTCAAATTTGATTTTTTTATCATAAACTAGGCCATCCCGAGTAATCTTCCTTTATGACAGTTCAGGAAAAAGCATGGTGAAACGTTTTGCGTCTCATTCTGCCGATGACTTAATGTTGTTGTTTAGTGATAAGCTAAATAAAAAGATCTTAAGGGTAATAAATTTGTCATACAGAGTTTTGAAAGGGTGTACAGGACTGTAAGACTCTTGTAAATTCCTTCGTCTGGCGTCGCCTCAGGAAATACGGAATTAACAAGGGTTTTACAATCCCGTACACCCTTTCAAAACACTGTGTAACTAATAGTATTCACAGTTATCCAACACTTCACAACTCTCAAGCAGTTCATATCACATTGTATTCACAGTTATCCAACACTTCACATCTCTCAAGCAGTTCATATCACATTGTATTCACAGTTATTCAACACTTCATATCTCTCAAGCAGTTCCGATGATGATATCACATTCTATTCACAGTTATTCAACACTTCACATCTCTCAAGCAGTTCAAATCACATTGTATTCACAGTTATCCAACACTTCACATCTCTCAAGCAGTTCATATCACATTGTATTCACAGTTATCCAACACTTCATATCTCTCAAGCAGTTCATATCACATTGTATTCACAGTTATCCAACACTTCACATCTCGGCAAGCAGTTCATATCTCAATGTATTCACAGTTATCCTACACTTCACATCTCTCAAACAGTTCATATCACATTGTATTCACAGTTATCCAACACTTCACATCTCTCAAGCAGTTCATATCACATTGTATTCACAGTTATCCAACACTTCATATCTCTCAAGCAGTTCATATCACATTGTATTCACAGTTATCCAACACTTCATATATCTCAAGCAGTTCACATCACATTGTATTCACAGTTATCCAACACTTCACATCTCTCAAGCAGTTCATATCACATTGTATTCACAGTTATCCAACACTTCATATCTCTCAAGCAGTTCATATCACATTGTATTCACAGTTATCCAACACTTCACATCTCTCAAGCAGTTCATATCACATTGTATTCACAGTTATCCAACACTTCATATATCTCAAGCAGTTCACATCACATTGTATTCACAGTTATCCAACACTTCACATCTCTCAAGCAGTTCATATCACATTGTATTCACAGTTATCCAACACTTCATATATCTCAAGCAGTTCACATCACATTGTATTCACAGTTATCCAACACTTCACATCTCTCAAGCAGTTCATATCACATTGTATTCACAGTTATCCAACACTTCATATCTCTCAAGCAGTTCATATCACATTGTATTCACAGTTATCCAACACTTCATATCTCTCAAGCAGTTCATATCACATTGTATTCACAGTTATCCAACACTCCATATCTCTCAAGCAGTTCATATCACATTGTTTTCACAGTTATCCAACACTTCACATCTCTCAAGCATTTCATATCACATTGTATTCACAGTTATCCAACACTTCATATATCTCAAGCAGTTCACATCACATTGTATTCACAGTTATCCAACACTTCATATCTCTCAAGCAGTTCATATCACATTGTATTCACAGTATTCCAACACTTCACATCACTCAAGCAGTTCATATCACATTGTATTCACAGTATTCCAACACTTCACATCACTCAAGCAGTTCATATCACATTGTATTCACAGTCATCCAACACTTCACATCTCTCAAGCAGTTCATATCACATTGTATTCACATTGTATTCATAGTTATCTAACACTTAACATCAACCAAGCCTCCATGTCACATCATATGCACAGTTATTCAATATATTACATTCATCAAGAACTTCATATAACATCATATACAGTTATTCAACACTTCACATCAGTCAAGGACTTCACATCACATTCACAGCTATCCAACACTTTAAACATCTCAGACACCACTGTTGTAGAACACACATAGTGATTTACTTCAACTGTGATGAGGCCATGTATTTGGTATTAATGGCAACAAGAAACGTAATAATCAATCTTAGTTGCATCTACCTCTTGTCCTTGAGAAGACTGTTGATGATGGCCTTGAGGACTTCCTTCTGGAGGTCTTGGGGCTGCAACACATGAAAAGATGATGAAAGATCCTGGACCAGACGATCCAGTGACTAACATCATTACACAATGATCCAAGCGATCTGGATACAATGGCATGTATCAACCAAATCACCATGTTTGACCGTGATGTTTTACGTTGGCTCTTTAAACAAGCATAGGTTGCATGTGTGCTTGGTGAAGTGTGTGAAATCATGATGTGATATCAGGCATGTGGGTGTCATGGTATGAAGCAAAAGTGTGTCATGGTACATAGTATGTTTGTGTGTCATGGTTACGATATGTGTGTCATTGTATATAGTATGTTTGTGTGTCATGGTTAAGATATGTGTGTAATGGTATATAGTATGTTTGTGTGTCACGGTTAAGATATACGTGTCATGGTATATAGTATGTTTGTGTGTCATGGTTAAGATACATGTGTCATGGTATGTAGTATGTTTGTGTGTCACGGTTAAGATATGCGTGTCATGGTATGTAGTATGTTTGTGTGTCATGGTCAAGATACATCAGTGTCATGGTACATAGTATGTTTGTGTGTCATGGTTACGATATGTGTGTCATTGTATATAGTATGTTTGTGTGTCATGGTTAAGATATGTGTGTAATGGTATATAGTATGTTTGTGTGTCACGGTTAAGATATGCGTGTCATGGTATATAGTATGTTTGTGTGTCATGGTTAAGATACTTGTGTCATGGTATGTAGTATGTTTGTGTGTCATGGTCAAGATACGTCAGTGTCATGGTATATAGTATGTTTGTGTGTTATGGTTAAGATACGTGTGTCATGACATGTAGTATGTTTGTGTGTCATGGTTAAGATACGTCAATGTCATGGTATATAGTATGTTTGTGTGTCATGGTTAAGATACGTGTGTCATGGTATGTAGTATGTTTGTGTGTCATGGTCAAGATACGGTGTGTCATGGCATACAGTATGTTTGTGTGTCATGGTTAAGATGCGTGTCATGGTATACAGTATGTTTGTGTGTCATGGTCAAGATACGTGTGTCATGGTATATAGTATGTTTGTGTGTCATGGTTAAGATACGTGTGTAATGGTATATAGCATGTTTGTGTGTCATGGTTAAGATACGCGTGTCATGCTATATAGTATGTTAATGTGTCATGGTTAAGATACGTATGTGTCATGGTATATAGTATGCTTGTGTGTCATGGTTAAGATATGCGTGTCATGGTATATAGTATGTTTGTGTGTGTAGTTAAGATACGTGTGTCATGGTATGTAGTATATTTGTGTGTCATGGTTAAGATATGTGTGTGTCATGGTATATAGTATGTTTGTGTGTCATGGTTAAGATACATGTGTCATGGTATATAGTATGTTTGTGTGTCATGGTTAAGATACGTGTGTCATGGTATATAGTATGTTTGTGTGTCATGGTTAAGATACGTGTGTCATGGTACCGTATATGACCGACTATAAGTCGGATCCGACTATAAGTCGGGCCCCTTTCTCAACCCTCTAAATTCTTGCCAAAACCATGTAACTCAAGTATAAGTCGGCCCCTTTCCCCGGTATCGCCGCCTCCATCTTCACGCTCGGACACGATGTTTAACGCAAAAATATATGCATGAAGCATTTTTGTCACAGGTCATAACCTAGCACGATACACGCCAAATAAATCCCATAATTTTACGATAGGTAGCGCATTTCTTGCTTAATATGTTCAGAATAGCATTATTTTACCCAAAACTTTCGCCTAAATCTAAAGGTTTTCGATTTACAAGGACGGTATCCATTGCCGTAATATGATTGGCTGCCTTAGGTCAATGTCTGGTTTTGACCAATCACGACCCTTATAGCAGACTGTGGCTTAAAAGCGTCATTAGAAACCAATTTTATCCAATAAAATTGCTTCTTACAAGTGTGAAAATACTCTCGCAAGGGTACAGTGATATTGTTGATGTTCAGAGCTTTTGAACGATTTGCCCGACATCAAACGATTCGCTCGCATGTTATTCATCTGCTTCAAAACGGAGGTATTTTCCGTTGTTGTGTCATTTTACCGGTTAAAAGCCACTGATATTGGGAAATAGGGTGACCATACATATTATTTAAGAAATCTTTTATAATAATTTTCTGATTACGTAAAATGAAAATATAAACTAAAAAAGGCACAGGCATGTTATGACATGTCACAAATGGAAAAAATCGCCATAGTTTTGCTTCTTTCGTGGTTTATCTGGACATTATAAATGTAAACTTGCATTTTCATCATTAACAGTATTTTTCAAAACCACCACACAAAACTGCCACAGAATACAAATAAGTTTACTTTACGCGGAAACAAGTCGTGGTCCATTGGCCCAACTTTATCGCCGATAACAAAGTACCTGTAAGTACATGGCTGTGATCAAAATATCTGATTAAATTTAATGTATTGTTTATACTATGAAATATATTTTACAAAAGACAAACAACAAAGTTTTATATTTTATGTTTTATTTGGCCCACGATGTCATTTACCTTTGGAAACGTTGTCAGTACGTATATGCTTCCGGTGTAAACATTGCCAGTTGAGTTCGCAGGGCTGGCAGATTCACACACCTGACCTTGGGAATTTTTTTGGTAGATTAATGAACTCAAGTATGTCGGGTCTGATTTTTTACCTACATTTTCTGGTATCAAATTTCCGACTTATAGTCGGTCATATACGGTATATAGTATGTTTGTGTGTCATGGTATATAGTATGTTTGTGTGTCATGGTTAAGACAAGTGTGTCATGGTATATAGTATGTTTGTGTGTCATGGTTAAGATACGTATGTCATGGTATGTAGTATGTTTGTGTGTCATGGTTAAGATACGTGTGTCATGGTATATAGTATGTTTGTGTGTCATGGTTAAGATACGTGTGTCATGGTATATAGTATGTTTGTGTGTTATGGAAAAACAAATGTATGTGAAGGTATGTGTGAATGATATCACAGCATATGTGCAATGCTATAACAATCTTCATTCCATATCTCACCAGAGTAAGGAGGGTGCTGAACACACTGGTGAGAAGATCAAACTTGAGACCAGGGTCATCAGTTGTCTTGTATTCCTTCGATGGATCTCTCTGGAAGTCAAATACAGTCAACGAGTCAGCAAGATAGTGATTGAGAACATAAGGTTGGTTAAACACTGATTGAACTAGGATTTCATATCACGTAAGAATTGCCAAATGACACGCATGGGTACACTGTGTTGAAAAACAAGATTCCAAATCAGAAAAAAAAAAAAAAAGATAAAAAAATGGCCCAAAGGATAAAACAAAATCCAAATCAGGATCAATTTAGGAATAAAAAATCCAATCTTGATGGTTGGATTGTGGTAAGTTTGTGGTACAAATTCTAACTTAATTTAGACAACCACGCCAACCTGAACCATGCTCCCTTGATATCTAAAACATGATGGTCTTTTACTGCCTACATTAGTGTACAGTGGTAGGTTCTCAACTCAAACACACACCAACCCACCCCACCCCACCCCGAGGATCGGGTTCGAATTTCTCTTCAGTAACCTGTGCTTGTCGTAAGAGGCGACTAACAGGATCGGGTGGTCAGGCTCACTGACTTGGTTGACAAGTCATCATATCCCAATTGCGTAGATCGATGCTCATGCTGTTGATCACTGTATTGTCTGGTCCAGACTCAATTATTTACAGAACATCACCATATTGTTGGAATATTGCTGAGTGCGGCATTAAACAACAAAGCAACCAACCATCTCAACTCATTCTGTACATAGAAAACACTGTCTGTGTGTGTTTCATATTGATTTGTCAAATTTGCACAAGACTTCATTCCATTCCTTACATTTGCTGAGGATATAAAAACATTTTGAGACATTTTGCAATATCAGTATTACACATA
Source organism: Haliotis rubra (assembly GCF_003918875.1). NCBI lineage: Eukaryota > Metazoa > Mollusca > Gastropoda > Lepetellida > Haliotidae > Haliotis > Haliotis rubra. Next base: position 212,311 of record NW_025767001.1, read on the forward strand.
CCGATTCACTTCCAGTCAGAGATAACTGTTTGTGATACCGTATTCCCCCTGTTCAATGCCCTCCTCCAAAGAGCACTCTGCTCTAATTTGCACTTCCAGATCAATCTGTAAATATTCTTTATAAGCAGTTCTCATTTAGATTGAAACTATACAGTAAAGTCCATATTTTCTTGTGTATATTTCAGATTTTTATGCTGAAAACATTGGCACATTTATTACAGTGAAGATGGTAGTTCACTACACTATAAACATAGCTACTGACAGTGGGTGCCTCATCCTTGAAATGCAGGTGTTATCTCCCACCAGTTACTCCACAGCACACATTGTAAGCACTGACTTGAGACTTTCCATTTGATGGACATAAACCGAGATGTGAAAGGATATACTATGGGTGTGAAATATAAAACCTCAATGCCTGAAAACAGCCAGTCCAGGTTATCCGCCAATAAAGATTCAGTGGGTGTAAAGCAAAATGATGAGAATAAAATGTATGGATCACTCTAAATCAGGATGAGTGAGTGAGTCTGTTTATGCCCCTTTTTAGCAATATTCCACCAATATCACGGCTGGGGACACCAGAAATGGACATCACACATTCTACCCATGTGGGGAATCAAACCTGGGTCTTCGGCGTGACGAGTGAACACTTTAACCACTAGGCTACCCTACAGCCCCGCAATAAGTGATGAATCACTGATGACACCGGGTGTTGTCGAACAGGGACACCATGTCCTTACCTACCGAGACACCCACCACGCGGACCACTGAATAAAATGGTGTCCGTTGTCCGACACCACACACCAGTACTTCGGCCAGGTGATGGCTGCATGTTCACAAAGCAGGGACCGACCCACAAAACAATTCGCAGCACTACGACATTCGTAAGTCTATTATTAACTACAGAGTTATGACAGTTACGTTATGAACGTTAAGAGTTGTAAATTGGGACCTAAGGCCCTGTTTTACAAAGCGATTATAATGCTATGACTTTCGTAAGTCATAAAATTGGCTTACGGTAGTCCTACTGTTACAAATGTTTTGTGAAACAGGGCCTAGACATTCAAGTCATGGACATGGAATCCCAATGATATAACACACTTATTCATTTTGTTGAGCTAAAAATAAATTGTTCATTTTAAATTACATCTGCTGTGCACATATGAAGAGATTCTGCTATGGATAAATAAAGTAAAAGATCATTTATTAAATATTGTATTGCGACAGTGGTTGGCAGGTTTAATAATGTTTCACATACACACCTATAAAGATACCAGGATGTCATGACGACCTATGTTTGCCTTTGCCTCGTGTCAGATAATTCAATAGTTTATGCATGTACTGAATACATACAACCACAGTGTATGGCAGAATTGTACTTAACCTTTAAAGGTCATAGGCGCAGTATTAAAAAACATAAAAATAAAAGTAATGAATTATGTATCATTAAGAAGTAAGAGCAGCTAGACATGGGAGCAGCTTTCAGAAATCGTCAAGAGAATATGATTTGGTCTCCCTTGACCATGTCTTGTCATCACTTGGAAGATCATTGGATAATGGTAGACAGTTTGAGCCCATATCATTACTTGGGAGATAATTGGACAAACGGTCCATCCTTGCCCCCTGTCATGTCAGTACTCTGAAGTTCATAGACAAAGGGTCCCCCTTCCTGCCTCGTCATGACATCACTCAGGAGAGCTTTGGACAACTGTCCATCCTTGCACCCCTGTCATGTAAGTTATCAAACGATTGTTGGACAAATGATCCACCCACACACCCTGTCATGACATCACTCGGGAGATCTTTGACAATGGTCCACCCATGCCTCCTGTCATGTCATTACTCAGGAGATCATTGACAATGGTCCACCCATGCCCCCTGTCATGACATCACTCAGGAGATCTTTGACAATGGTCCACCTATGCCCCCTGTCATGTCATCATTCAGGAGATCTTTGACAATGATCCACCCATGCCCCCTGTCATGACATCACTCAGGAGATCTTTGACAATGGTCCACCTATGCCCCCTGTCATGATATCACTCAGGAGATCTTTGACAATGGTCCACCCATGCCCCCTGTCATGTCATTACTTGCAAGATCTTTGGACAAATGGTCCACACTTGCCCCCTGTCATGACATCACTCGGGAGATCTTTGGACAAATGGTCCACCTATGCCCCCTATCATGTCATTACTTGCGAGATCTTTGGACAAATGGTCCACCTATGCCCCCTGTCATGTCATCAATTGGGATATCATTGGACCAACTTTCCACCTCAACCCCAATCATATCATAGTGACCACCCAACACTACAACTTCAAAATGTCACGACCATCGAATGAAAACTATATTTATATATATTCATTGTGTAACAACACAACTCACTAGTTGTGAATCGCACCATGTTTGTACCTTGGAAACATGAACACAAACATCCCAAAACAGTTATATTGATTGCGTGTGTTGTCTTTCCTCCACTTAGACTTCACAACATTGTGATGAGACTGCGGTGATGTGAAATGGAGTCGAACATCACATTAAAGATTATCACACCATGTAACAGCATGCATGTATGTGGTGTGTTTGGTAGCTTCTTCTAACACAGTCAAATGTCAGATTTCAGGGGGGCGTAGTTACCATTATGAAGAAAAGCCCGGGCTTACACATGATTGTTGCTAAAAAGGTTGGGCAAGCCCTCAATACTATCTAGATTAAAGTTTTGCAACCTATCGGGCTTACACGAAAATATTGGCTTGCTACGCGCCTGGATTTATAATGCTGTGGTTTAACATGAATACCCAGCTCAGACAGATAATGACCCATGAAGATCCGGGTTAGAACTGATCTTCAGCAACCCATTCTTGTTGTACATAAGAGGTGGCTAACGGGATCGGGTGGTCAGGCTTGCTGACTTGATTGATACATGTCATTGTATCCCAATTGCGTAGATCGATGCTCATGCTATTGATCACTGGATTCTCTCATCCAGACTCAATTATTTACAGACCGCCACCATATACCTGGAATATTGCCGAGTGCAGTTTTAACAACACACCAGCCAGCCAACAAGACTAATACTGATTCTGAGACAGCCAGTCCTTGTTTTATCCCCTTATAGAAAGCCAGGCAAGGTAACAACAAATATCCCCTCTTAACGTCTTTCAGTATGACATATGACGTGACTGTTGATCAAACCACTGACTCTATGACATCAAAATACATAAGCAAATAATGTCACCCTATCCAATTGCCCCAGTGACACTAGAAAAGGATCAACACCTAGGTGTAACAAATATATAAGTAACCTTGCTGACCTTTCCAAAGTTGAAAATCAATCAGTTATTCGACTTTCCTGCTTGCCTCACAACCACTCACATGACCTTAGCATCCTCGTTATCTATAAGTAGACTGCAAGTAGTTCCGTGGAGTGGCTAATCAAACTAATGTTTTGTCATTGTTTCCAAAAACTGAAAAGAAATTCAGCAACATCCATGATAGTATGTGAGGGGCTGAAAAATAATGGGCAAGACTTATATTGCAATACTGTGCTGAAAAAATACTGTCTCGCATTTTGTACTGCTGTTTAAAGTTATCTGTGTGTTAATGATTAAATATTCAAACTATGTGCATCTTGCCGAGTGGCATCATGAATTACAGACAGCTCTGACACCCCAGAATACTCCCAGTACACACAGTGTATATATAAATATTTATAACTCTGAATATATGTCTTAGCTTGAACCTAGAATAGCACTACTTAAACACTCTCAGTACACACAGTTGGATTCCATTATATATAAGCTTGAGCCCAGACCACCAGAACAGATTCTCAGTAGACACATTGGACAGTGATATATACAGCTTTGGGCCTAGAATAAGACCACTGGAATAGATTCTCAGTACACACAACTGGACAGTGTTATATACAGCTTTGGGCCTAGAATAAGACCACTGGAATAGATTCTCAGTACACACAATTGGACAGTGTTATATACAGCTTTGGGCCTAGAATAAGACCACTGGAACAGATTCTCAGTACACACATTGGACAGACTGTTTTATACAGCTTTGGGCCTAGAATAAGACCACTGGAACAGATACTCAGTACACACATTGGACAGACTGTTTTATACAGCTTCTGGCCTAGAATATGACCACCGGAATAGATTCTCAGTACACACAATTGGACAGTGTTATATACAGCTTTGGGGCTAGAATAAGACCACCGGAATAGATTCTAAGTACACACAATTGGACAGTGTTATATACAGCTTTGGGCCTAGAATAAGACCACTGGAATAGATTCTCAGTACACACAATTGGACAGTGTTATATACAGCTTTGGGCCTAGAATAAGACCACTGGAACAGATACTCAGTACACACATTGGACAGACTGTTTTATACAGCTTCTGGCCTAGAATATGACCACCGGAATAGATTCTCAGTACACACAATTGGACAGTGTTATATACAGCTTTGGGGCTAGAATAAGACCACCGGAATAGATTCTAAGTACACACAATTGGACAGTGTTATATACAGCTTTGGGCCTAGAATAAGACCACTGGAATAGATTCTCAGCACACACAATTGGACAGTGTTATATACAGCTTTGGGCCTAGAATAAGACCACTGGAACAGATTCTCAGTACACACATTGGACAGACTGTTATATACAGCTTTGGGCCTAGAATAAGGCCACTGGAACAGATTCTCAGTACACACATTGGACAGACTGTTTTATACAGCTTTGGGCCTAGAATAAGACCACCAAAATAGATTCTCAGTACACACAAATGGACAGTGTTACATACAGCTTTGGGCCTAGAATAAGACCACCAAAATAGATTCTCAGTACACACATTTGGACAGTGTTATATATAGCTTTGTGCCTAAAATAAGACCACTGGAATAGATTCTCAGTACACACAAATGGACAGTGTTATTTACAGCTTTGGGCCTGGAATAAGACCACCAGAACAGATTCTCAGTACACACAATTGGACAGTGTTATATACAGCTTTGGGCCTAGAATAAGACCACCAGAACAGATTCTCAGTACACACAATTGGACAGTGTTATATACAGCTTTGGGCCTAGAATAAGACCACCAGAATAGATTCTCAGTACACACATTGGACAGTGTTATTTACAGCTTATTGGGCCTAGAATAAGAACACTGGAATAGATTCTCAGTACACACATTGGACAGTGTTATATACAGCTTATTGGGCTTAGAATAAGACCACTGGAATAGATTCTCAGTACACACAATTGGACAGTGTTATATACAGCTTTGGGTCTTGAATAAGACCACTGGAATAGATTCTCAGTACACACAAATGGACAGTGTTATATACAGCTTTGGGCCTAGAATAAGACCACTGGAATAGATTCTCAGTACACATAAATGGACAGTGTTATATACAGCTTTGGGCCTAGAATAAGACCACTGGAACAGATTCTCAGTACACACATTGCACAGACTGTTATGTACAGCTTTGGGCCTAGAATAAGACCACCAGAATAGATTCTCAGTACACACAATTGGACAGTGTTATATACAGCTTTGGGCCTAGAATAAGACCACCAAAATAGATTCTCAGTACACACAATTGGACAGTGTTATATACAGCTTTCGGCCTAGAATAAGACCACTGGAATAGATTCTCAGTACACACAATTGGACAGTGTTATATACAGCTTTGGGCCTAGAATAAGACCACTGGAATAGATTCTCAGTACACACAATTGGACAGTGTTATATACAGCTTTGGGCCTAGAATAAGACCACTGGAACAGATTCTCAGTACACACATTGGACAGACTGTTTTATACAGCTTTGGGCCTAGAATAAGACCACTGGAACAGATACTCAGTACACACATTGGACAGACTGTTTTATACAGCTTCTGGCCTAGAATATGACCACCGGAATAGATTCTCAGTACACACAATTGGACAGTGTTATATACAGCTTTGGGGCTAGAATAAGACCACGGAATAGATTCTAAGTACACACAATTGGACAGTGTTATATACAGCTTTGGGCCTAGAATAAGACCACTGGAATAGATTCTCAGTACACACAATTGGACAGTGTTATATACAGCTTTGGGCCTAGAATAAGACCACTGGAACAGATTCTCAGTACACACAAATGGACAGACTGTTATATACAGCTTTGGGCCTAGAATAAGACCACCAGAATAGATTCTCAGTACACACAGTTGGACAGTGTTATATACAGCTTTGGGCCTAGAATAAGACCACTGGAATAGATTCTCAGTACACACAATTGGACAGTGTTATATACAGCTTTGGGCCTAGAATAAGACCACCGGAATAGCTTCTCAGTACACACAAATGGACAGTGTTATACATACAGCTTTGGGCCTAGAATAAGACCACTGGAACAGATTCTCGGTACACACAATTGGACAGTGTTATATACAGCTTTGGGCCTAGAATAAGACCACCAGAACAGATTCTCAGTACACACAATTGGACAGTGTTATATACAGCTTTGGGCCTAGAATAAGACCACCAAAATAGATTCACAGTACACACAATTGGACAGTGTTATATACAACTTAGGGCCTAGAATAAGACCACCAGAACAGATTCTCAGTACACACAATTGGACAGTGTTATATACAGCTTTGGGCCTAGAATAAGACCACTGGAATAGATTCTCAGTACACACAATTGGACAGTGTTATATACAGCTTTGGGCCTAGAATAAGACTACTGGAATAGATTCTCAGTACACACAGTTGGACAGTGTTATATACAGCTTTGGGCCTAGAATAAGACCACTGGAATAGATTCTCAGTACACACAGTTGGACAGTGTTATATACAGCTTTGGGCCTAGAATAAGACCACCAAAATAGATTCTCAGTACACACAAATGGACAGTGTTACATACAGCTTTGGGCCTAGAATAAGACCACCAGAACAGATTCTCAGTACACACATTTGGACAGTGTTATATATAGCTTTGTGCCTAAAATAAGACCACTGGAATAGATTCTCAGTACACACAAATGGACAGTGTTATTTACAGCTTTGGGCCTGGAATAAGACCACCAGAACAGATTCTCAGTACACACAATTGGACAGTGTTATATACAGCTTTGGGCCTAGAATAAGACCACCAGAACAGATTCTCTCAGTACACACAATTGGACAGTGTTATATACAGCTTTGGGCCTAGAATAAGACCACCAGAATAGATTCTCAGTACACACATTGGACAGTGTTATTTACAGCTTTTGGGCCTAGAATAAGAACACTGGAATAGATTCTCAGTACACACATTGGACAGTGTTATATACAGCTTATTGGGCTTAGAATAAGACCACTGGAATAGATTCTCTCAGTACACACAATTGGACAGTGTTATATACAGCCTTTGGGTCTTGAATAAGACCACTGGAATAGATTCTCAGCACATACAAAATGGACAGTGTTATATACAGCTTTGGGCCTAGAATAAGACCACTGGAATAGATTCCCTCAGTACACATAAATGGACAGTGTTATATACAGCTTTGGGCCTAGAATAAGACCACTGGAACAGATTCTCAGTACACACATTGCACAGACTGTTATATACAGCTTTGGGCCTAGAATAAGACCACCAGAATAGATTCTCAGTACACACAATTGGACAGTGTTATATACAGCTTTGGGTCTAGAATAAGACCACCAGAACAGATTCTCAGTACACACAATTGGACAGTGTTATATACAGCTTTGGGCCTAGAATAAGACCACCAGAATAGATTCTCAGTACACACATTGGACAGTGTTATTTACAGCTTATTGGGCCTAGAATAAGAACACTGGAATAGATTCTCAGTACACACATTGGACAGTGTTATATACAGCTTATTGGGCTTAGAATAAGACCACTGGAATAGATTCTCAGTACACACAATTGGACAGTGTTATATACAGCTTTGGGTCTTGAATAAGACCACTGGAATAGATTCTCAGTACACACAAATGGACAGTGTTATATACAGCTTTGGGCCTAGAATAAGACCACTGGAATAGATTCTCAGTACACATAAATGGACAGTGTTATATACAGCTTATTGGGCCTAGAATAAGACCACCGGAATAGATTCTCAGTACACACAAATGGACAGTGTTATATACAGCTTTGGGCTTAGAATAAGACCACCGGAATAGATTCTAAGTACACACAAATGGACAGTGTCATATACAGCTTTGGGCCTAGAATAAGACCACTGGAATAGATTCTCAGTACACATAATTGGACAGTGTTATATACAGCTTTGGGCTTAGAATAAGACCACCGGAATAGATTCTCAGTACACACAATTGGACAGTGTTATATACAGCTTTGGGCCTAGAATAGGACCACCGGAATAGATTCTCAGTACACACAAATGGACAGTGTTATATACAGCTTTGGGCCTAGAATAAGACCACCGGAATAGATTCTCAGTACACACAAAAGGACAGTGTTATATACAGCTTTGGGCTTAGAATAAGACCACCGGAAAAGATTCTCAGTACACACAAATGGACAGTGTTATATACAGCTTTGGGCCTAGAATAAGACCACTGGAATAGATTCTCAGTACACACAATTGGACAGTGTTATATACAGCTTTGGGCTTAGAATAAGACCACAAGAATAGATTCTCAGTACACACAAATGGACAGTGTTATATACAGCTTTGGGGCTAGAATAAGACCACCAGAATAGATTCTCAGTACACACAAATGGACAGTGTTATATACAGCTTTGGGCTTAGAATAAGACCACCGGAATAGATTCTCAGTACACACAATTGGACAGTGTCATATACAGCTTTGGGCTTAGAATAAGACCACAAGAATAGATTCTCAGTACACACAAATGGACAGTGTTATATACAGCTTTGGGCCACAACAGAATAAGACCACCGGAATAGATTCTCAGTACACACAAATGGACAGTGTTATATACAGCTTTGGGCCTAGAATAAGACCACCAGAATAGATTCTCAGTAAACACAAATGGACAGTGTTATATACAGCTTTGGGCCTAGAATAAGACCACCAGAATAGATTCTCAGTACACACAAATGGACAGTGTTATATACAGCTTTGGGCCTAGAATAACTTACTGAGTTTAGGTTTACACCGCTTTTAGCAATATTCCAGCAATATCACGGCTGGGGACACCAGAAATGGGCTTAACACATTGTGCCCATGTGGGGAATCGAACCCGGGTCTTCGGCGTGACGAGCCAACGCTTTAACCACTAGGCTACCCCGCTGCCCCGGGCCTAGAATAAGACCACTGGAATAGATTCTCAGTACACACAAATGGACAGTGTTATATACAGCTTTGGGCCTAGAATAAGACCACCGGAATAGATTCTCAGTACACACATTGGACAGTGTTATATATAGCTTTGGGCCTAGAATAAGACCACTGGAATAGATTCTCATTACACACAAATGGACAGTGTTATATACAGCTTTGTGCCTAGAATAAGACCACCAGAACAGATTCTCAGTACACACAATTGGACAGTGTTATATACAGCTTTGGGCCTAGAATAAGACCACCAGAACAGATTCTCAGTACACACAATTGGACAGTGTTATATACAGCTTTGGGCCTAGAATAAGACCACCGGAATAGATTCTCAGTACATACAAATGGACTGTTTATATATAGCTTTGTGCCTTAGATATAAGATTAAGTCCACTGGGACACTCTTGTTACAAAAAGTACCAAGAGTTCCATTAATGTTAATCTTGGACCAAGACCATATATAATACAATTCAACAATGTCTACTGAGAGTGTTCCTGTTATTCTTGGCTCAGGGCTATGTATTATTCATAATGAAACTCAAAGTATGTGGACTGGGCATTGAAGCAGGGCACAGCTGAACATTTCATGATTTATTCGATCGTAAATTCTTCATTGCAGACCCTAATTACAGTACAGGTTATATAAGCCTTAATATACTCCATGTGATACAATTAGATACCTCATGTGTCAGAGCCTGGTAACATCATTGACTATACAGGACACCTGAGGCTCACGCAGGTCTGAGCTAATAACTGGTCAGTAGGTGATTGTAACACTGAGGCTTACAGCAAACTCATCAGGTCAGCGCCAAGGTGTCCAGTAGGAGATATCATTGATTATACCACAGCTTACAGGTCATCATCCTCATACAGGTCAGAGCCAAGGTGTCCACTAGGAGATATCATTGATTATACCACAGCTTACAGGTCATCATCCTCATACAGGTCAGAGCCAAGGTGTCCACTAGGAGATATCATTGATTATACCAGTTTATAGGTCACCATACCAATACAGGTCAGAGCCAAGGTGTCCACTAGGAGATATCATTGATTATACCACAGCTTATAGGTCATCATCCCCATACAGGTCAGAGCCAAGGTCTCCAGTAAGAGATATCATGATTATACCACAGTTTATAGGTCACCATACCAATACAGGTCAGAGCCAAGGTGTCGAGTAAGAGATATCAAAGATTATACTACAGCTTATAGGTCATCGTCCCCATACAGGTCAGAGCCAAGGTCTCCAGTAAGAGATATCATGATTATACCACAGCTTATAGGTCATCATCCCCATACAGGTCTGAGACAAGGTGTCCAATAAAAGATAAAAGATATTATTGATTATACCAGTTTATAGGTCATCATCCTCATACAGGTCAGACCCAAGGTGTCCAATAGGAGATATCATTGATTATACTACAACTTACAGGTCATCATCCAAATACAGGTCAGACCCAAGGTGTCCAATAGGAGATATCATTGATTATACTACAACTTACAGGTCATCATCCTCATACAGGTCAGAGCCAAGGTTTCCTTTAGGAGATATTGATTATACTACTGCTTACAGGTCATCGTCCCCATACAGGTCAGCGCCAAGGTGTCCAATAGGAGATATCATTGATTGTACCAGTTTATAGGTCATCATCCCCATACAGGTCAGAGCCAAGGTGTCCAGTAGGAGATATCATTTCTTATACTACAGCTTACAGGTCATCATCCCCATACAGGTCAGAGCCAAGGTCTCCAGTAAGAGATATCAATGATTATACCACAGCTTATAGGTCATCATCCCCATACAGGTCTGAGACAAGGTGTCCAATAAAAGATAAAAGATATCATTGATGATACCAAAGCTTACAGGTCATCATCCTCATACAGGTCAGAGCCTAGCTGTTCAATTGGAAATATCATTGATTTTATGACAACTTACAGGTTGCATCCTCAGACAATACACTCTATTATGTGATACCATTGATTATTCAACGGCTCATAAAGCCTCTTGGTCAAGCCTGACAGAGCTTAGATGCACATGAGGCAATATCATTAATAATACCACAGGTCATAGTCCCCTTGCCCCACAGTTTAGCTTTACAAGTACAAAATCGTATTCATGTTTCATGTCTTACATGGGCTCAACAAAAGAGCATTTAAACAAATGTATAAAAGAGTTAGCTAGGCTCAGCGAAAGTAGTGAATTCTTCCTTCATTTCCTGGCAAGAATCTCAACAAAATGACATTGAAGTTACTATCTGTTGGTACAGGAGTTGAGAATAACCCATTAAGAATTGGTCTCCAGCAAGAGGCGACTAATGGGATCGGGTGGTCAGGCTGGCTGACTTGGTCGACATATAGAGGATACTACACAACCTTCCCTGCAATACCATTGTAATTAAATGAGTTAATGATTTGGTATCAAACGAGCGAAATATTTCACGAGTTTAATAAAAATGTATTTCATGGAAGTGAGTTTAGTATTCTGTTCATAACTCTCCAACATAAATTGATAGAAACTGCCTACTAACAGTGTGATGACTAAAGTCATCTTTCCGCGAGCTCAAGCAAGGTCTAATGACCATTGTGACAGAGGTATTACCATTGTGACTGTAAACCATTATGACGTCATACGCCTAGCAGTATTACACTAGCGAATATTGAGCTAAAAATATTACACTGCAACCCTCCACGGGCGAGTAATAAGTGATCTTATCCCAGTAGTGTAGATTGATGCTCATGCTGTTGATCACTGGATTGTCTGGTCCAGATTTGATTATTTACAGACTGCCACCATATAGCTGGAATATTGCTGATGGCGGCTTTAACAACCAGACAACCAGACAGATACTGAGCCGGCCTGTCCATGGCATATATGTATTAATTGTTTTTACATTATCTTTTTTACCTTTTAAAATAATCTGTCTACACATTCAGCTTCTTAGTATCAATATGATGGTAATGCTTCTACACTTTAATTACAGAAGCACATGTGTCTGTTACTGGATACAATGGATAAACTCCTGAGATCACATTTCACATGGCACAACTTTACTTCAAATTCCACACAGTTTGTAGGTTATTCTCTAACTATGCACTTACAGCCTAATTTGTTTAGATAACATTTAGAGCAGGGGTGGAAATAACTTTAAAATTGCTAGTGTACTCCGGTACAGTGGCACATGTAAAATCACTTGCCCTGATAATGTTTCCACTATACCGGCCGTTTTCTTGTTGATTTTTTAAATAAACAACATAATTAATATTGGAAAGTCAACTGGACACCGGTACAGTGTGATATACAAATTTGCTTGCCCGACAGAAAAAAACACTGGACTCGGACGTCGGGCAATGGGTTATTTCCACCCCTGTAGAGTGCAATGTAACACAACGTATCATCCCATACCTAAACAGAATTTCACTAAATTAAATCTATTAACTAATTTTTTTACAAAGGAAAATGGGACAATAGCATAGGCTAGTGGTAAAAGTGTTTGCTTGTCAGTATGAAGACCTGGGTTCAATTCCCAACATGGATACAATGTGTAGGTTATGTTTGGTTTATTCCCAGTGTGATATTGATGTAATATTTCTAACAGTAGCATAAAAATATACTACCAAAGAATGCAAAAATATTTGTTGTCAATTCTTGTAAAGAAATATGATGGTCTGGTGCTTAGAGTAATGATGAAATCTCTTAATACACTACACCATTCAATCCTTTACAACTTTCTTACTGAAAGTAAAGCCGTGGAAAGATATTATTATTCAGTGACCTTCTCACATAACAGTAATTGATTCAAGAACACAAACAACTGAATTATCTCCCCTTTGTGTGAACTCGTGGATCATTAACTCTTTGTCACAGGATGTTTTCTTCACTAATTTTGACAATCTACACAGAAAAAGTTGTGTTTAATAATTAAAAATTCATTTTCTCTGCAACTGTTTGCATGATTGAGATCAATATAATCAATGGAGATTGTTTTCCAATCCTTTCTGCTTGTCATTACCGAGGAACAGCACATCTAACAGGCGGACATTGGAACAGTTGACACAAGAACACAAAGGTCTCCGAGTTGCCCTGTTTTCCTGGATACCATCAAACAGTCATGGATCAATACTGTTGAGCCATATTAGCAGACAATAAGTTGACAGGAATCCACATCTACAGGATTAAGAACCGGCCATCGTAGGTAGCACTGATGGAAATTTTTCACCAATATTGCCTATTGGTTTACATGGGACATATGAACTTTAGATGAGTGGACAAGGAGTTGAAAGGAGTTGAATCCCCACAAAAAGGAACGGTTGTTTACAGAAGATTTATTTTATCTATTTTGGTACCTAAAACAATATGAACCAATATCTTCACTCTGCGGTAAGAGAATACCATCATAAGAGTAACATCATGAGAGCAACATCAACAGAGTAACATCATGAGAGTAACACCCATAGAGTAACATCCTGACAGTAACATCGACAGGGTAACATCAGCAGAGTAACAGTATGAGAGTAACATCATGAGTAACACCCATAGAGTAACATCCTGACAGTAACATCGACAGGGTAACATCAGCAGGGTAACATCATGAGAGTAACATCAACAGAGTAACATCATGAGAGTAACACCCATAGAGTAACATCCTGACAGTAACATCGACAGGGTAACATCAGCAGAGTAACATCATGAGAGTAACATCAACAGAGTAACATCATGAGAGTAACAACAGGGACAAGAGTTCAGTGTTTTGTGACTGTATGAACCGGTCTCAATCCATAAACTGACAATGGTGTTCGACCGTCCCATCTCTCACTCTTTAACACAGACTTAAAGAATTACACATTAGTTATTTGGCGGTCTAAAAGACTTAAACTATCCTTAAGTGCATCGTAAATCATAGCCTGTGCTCATGTTCATCTTAAATACTGTTGCTTATGTCTATTTTCAGTTTTTGTACTCGAACGTTCTTCACAGAAAAGCATTCAAATGTCATGATGTTTTTCCATGTGATCGATACAGAGACAATACTTTACCATAGTGACAAGAAAATGTAAGAGGCCATTAGTTGAAAACAGATATGGAATTCCTCAACTAAAACAACAAACCCGTTATGAAAATTACCGTATTGATTCCCTACCATGCATAAAAAAATTCTGTGTCCTTGTGGATGAATTCTCGATTATATTTTAGTCAGTTTTAAATATTCATGAGTCGAAGAGGAAGGATTTTGAATCTCTGAGCCTTGTGACTACTGTAAAGACTGTATGCTGGAAGACCAGTCAACCCTGTTTTCAATGCATTGTAGTGATGTTGTCGTAACTCACACAGAATAACATAGACTTGTTAGTCTTAGAGCTTAAAATGCTTCATCAGAAGGGGCTTGGTTATGGGGTGAAGGATATTTTATGTATTCATGTACTAAATGTGACTCGCGAAATGTCCCCACTTTGTGTAATTTGAAGAACAAACCATTAATCTGTTGTGTGACATGGTATATATAAATATCCTGACTTCAAGATTATAAGCAATTATATACAATTGCTTAAAACCTGCAAACTGAACAAGCCCTAACTTAGCATTGCTCATAATTCTCAAATTCTGTAAGCCAAAATGTTGAGGGCATTCAGAATGAGTGAGTGAGTTGGGTTTAACACCCCTTTGAACAGTGTTCTAGTTCTTTCATAGCATGTCAGCTAAATATATGAGAGTGGGTGAGTGAGTATTACGTCGCCGCTTTTAGCAATATTCCAGCAATATCACGGCAGCAGACACCAAAAATGGGCTTCACACTTTGTACCCATTTTGGGAGTCGAACCAGGATCTTTGGTGTGATGAGCAAACGCTTTAACCACTAAGCTACCCCACCGCCCTAAAATATGTGAGAAAAGCCCAAAGCAATGCAGGTCTCAGACATTTAACACTTTGGTATGATGCTGATGCTGGCATATCTAGAAACATAATCAAGGTATCAGGATACGATAATTAGGGTGTCAGGGGGCAGTGGGGTAGCCTTGTGGTTAAAGCGTTGGCTCATCACGCCGAAAACCCGGGGTTCGAATCCCCACGCCGGGTGTCCCCCGCCGTGATGTTGATGGAATATTGCTAAAGGCGGCGTAAAACCAAACTCAGTCAGTCTGTCAGTCAGGGTGCCAAACCCACTATCACAGTTTCCTGGCATGCCCAAGGTAGGCAACACTTTGTAGCATGGCAGTGTCGTTTACAAAAGAGTCACCTATACTAAAGAGGTATTCTGAAAACATAAGCAATGCAATTCCTAAAATGTTTTTCTGCTCTTTACCACTACACATATTTACTTGAAAATGGAGGACAAGATCATTTTACTTTTCTTAAAAAGACAAGCTTACAAATACAGTAACCAGCTAAAAGGGGGCGTTGATTTAAGTTCGTAAATGTAATTTGTACACACATTTCGACAAAACTATACATCACATGGCATGCACCAAAGGAGCAGTCCGTTACATCTGTTATTTCATTATATGCGTGTTTGTGATAAACGTAGTTTACAGTTAAATAGTTGAATGGTAATTCTTTGCAGAGACTACTATCCCTCGATCAGATTGACTATCAATAATGCAAGAAAAGATAAATTTGTTTTAGAATGACCTAGTCGATTGATACAGTAGAAGACTGAGGGAGGATAATTAGTGCGACTGACGAGTATTGACCATGACGTTACTAATGGGAGAGAACTAACAATAGTCCTCAGCCTTCTCAAAATAATAAATCATTTAACACAACACACTCCGCATCTCACCACACTGTACTGTATATCACGTGATGTGTAGAATGCCCTGCGAGGAGTTTACACAATACTTACAGCCAATAGTTCATTAACCGACAGAGTGCTTTAGAGAATAGCCAGTTTTATTGTCTTAACATCTATAGCAACTTCCAACACACACCGAACAACATTGTTCTCTGTGTCTGATCTAGGGCTGGGACGATTCACCCATGCATCGATACATCGCGATACATTTACGTTTGATACAGCTATCGTATCGTCGACTGGTGTATTGATACAAAATGATACACAACAGTATTATATATTACATGTTACAGTACTTATTTAGAGAAAAAAACGCAAGTATGATGGAGTTACTTGTTTGTTTATTACAATAGTGTTATTGTTATACACAAATACATTGAAATAAATCATTTTAAATCTTGATCCCGTGTCATCCTTTCAAGGTATATGTATCGTGATACGTATTGTATCGCAGGTAAAATATTGCAATATGTATCGTATCATGACATAGTGTATCGTCCCAGCCCTAGTCTTACGATAAATGATTTAAAGGGAGTAATTTGTTTAACGCGGCTTTTGAACAGTATTCCAGTAATATCACAATGTGTATGATTAATGTGTGAGGAAAGTTCAAGTGATACTGGTCTCAGACAACTACAACTTTGGCTGAAGGGGTCGTTGTCGGCACGGGTACTACAGATATGTACCCTGGCCATAATCAGAATACAGAAATGTACCCTAGGACGATTCCATTCTGCATTGTGGAGTTTTCTTGATCGGAACTGTCATACTGTTGTATTAGATGCATTTGATTGTGTTATATAAGAGCATACACAGTATAACGAATATTTCATGGTGCACAACGTACACCACTCGCAATCAGCTGAACGGGAATAACTACATACAGTTTCGGTATTGGGTCGTGGAATATGGACTCGTCCGTTGTTTAGGGTACCGGGTACGTTTCTGTATTTTGACTTTGTTTAGGGTACATGTCTGTATACAGAAACGTACCTGGGGTACATATCTGTAGTACCTGTGCTGACAACAACCCCTTCAGCACAACTTTGGCGAAACCCTTGAGTACAGGTATGGGGCTGATTAACACACTAACATAATCAAATACCCACATTCATTGATATTTTTTTATGCCCAAGGGACGCAACTCTGCATGGTGAAGTTAGCAGGACTTGATTTAAGAGATATTAACCTATAGACTACTACTTGCACCAGGTGCAACCTAAGATAAAACCTAGTTGCACCAGACAAATTCCAGTTGCACTGCTTTTATTGCAATATGTAATGATAAAAATAAGCTTTTGAATTATTTCAATGTTTACCCACTAAAAAATTGCAAGTTGGACTAATAGCTAGGTTGGACTTAATTGTAATATTGGGTTGCACCAATGCAAGTAACAAAGCACTAAATTGAGCCCTGGTTAGGGATCTTAGATTTTTTGCTTGGTTGTTGTTTAACGCTGCTATATGGCATCGGTCTGTAACAAAATCGAGTTTGGATCAGACAATCCAGTGACCAACAGCATAAGCAGCAATCTACGTAATTGGGCTACAATGATATGTGTCAACCAAGTCAGCTAGCCTGACCACCAGATCCCGTTCGTCACATCTTACAACAAGCATGGGTTGCTGAAGATCCACTCTAACCCAGATCTTCATGGGTAGGGGCCTTAGATGACTGGGTCACCTTGACCCCAGTGATTTAAAGTAAGGCCTTGTTAATGCAGAGATCAGCAGTTCATTAAAACTTAAATTAATTGATGAAATGATTTCCTGAATTACTTGCAAAACCTTCTGACAGTCTAAACCAACCCTTTGCATTCACTATTAATTTATGATATTTCAAAAATACTGATCACGACTCTGAATGGTGAATTGAAGGGCCTTAGATGACTGGGCCACCTGTGATCCCACTTATTTGAAGTAAGGCCTTGTTAGTGCAAAGGCCAAGAGTCTCAAATCTTCCAGAAGAATTCTATTGAAAATGTCAAGATACTGATTGGCTTGACATTTAATTTTTTTTTGGTTCTACTGATTTTCTGTGGGCTGACAAAAATATTATAATTTCAATTTTTAATTTCAAACATATTACTCTAGCAATTAAAGGTCAGTTTTACTTATCAATAAGTTCATAATCTGAGAATTGTTTTTCTGTTAACTGGACAAGGAACCATACAGTATGAATCACTATATATAGAGATGAGTGAGTGAGTTTAGTTTTATGCCACTTTTAGCAATATTCCAGCTATATCACGGCGGGGACACCAGAAATGGGCTTCACATATTGTACCCATGTGGGGAATCGAACCCGGGTCTTCAGCGTGAAGAACGAACGCTTTAACCACTACGCTACCTCACCGCCCATATAGAGATGAGTTATAATGCCGGCTTTGTTGCCATAAACTATTTAGTTTGTTCGGTCGTTTGTTATTTAATGTCACACTCAGCAATATTCCAGCTACTGACATCATGAGTAACAATCCACACAATAGGGATACGATGACATGTCAACAGGGAAACGGTCTATTTTCATCTCAGACGGTCAAATTTCAAAAGTAGCCTGTCCGGTGGTCTGGTAGATATTTTTTACCCCTAACAGTAAATATTTCATAATATCAGACAGGTTCTCTTGTCGTCAGTTTGAGGTATTTAAGGTATTATGATAATTATATGTTAAACTACTTACGATTCGACAGTTCATGTTACGATAACCAATCACAATACGTGTACTTTTAGTTTACCTATAATCGGTGAATTGCCTGTTAGTGCTATGTAGTTCATTGCGATGCCTTCAAACCTGATATTTTTGTTTTTCACTGTTGAAAACCGAACAGGCAAATTTGTATCCGGACTAGTAATTTTTAAAAGTTACCAATCCAGTTGTCTGGCTTGGAATTTTGGAAGTTTTAAACACTGGTGTCAACCAAGTCAGCGACCTTGATCATCTGATCCCATTAGTCGTCTTTTACTGAAGACCAATTCTAACCAGGATCTTCACGGGTAAAGCTATTCGGGATGAAGCCACAAGTTGATTTAGAACAACCGAGAATGTTATCTTAAATGTCTTGGGGTGCAGGAATGCACACCGCCCCTCTTTAAAACATGCTAAATGTTCATGCACCTCAGTGGTTTGCAGGTGATTGATAACCAAATGGATATTGTTCACAGGCAATTTGACTGCATTGATCTAGCACTTGGATCTCAACATGGATTCATAAATTATTAATTTGGGAACAATACATCGGTGCTTCGAATGATTGCCTTTCTTTGGTTCCAAATGCGATTATCGATCATAGTCACACTAAGTAATTAATATTGATTCTTATCTTAAATGCTTGCTTTAGTAGGTGTTACGCAAAAACTAATTACTAGTGAAAACAATTATTTTTCGTTTCATGTTGACACTGCGCACTGTAAATCGTCAGGTTTTGGGTCATCCAAACCTGAGGAAATCTAGAGTTGCTTCATTTAGTACTGCTCTATTTCTGGTGTCTGGTGATATTGCTGGAATATTGCTAAAAGCAGCTTAAAACCCAACTCACTCACTCACTCATTGCAGAAAGGGCTGGAATGGAAAATAATGTGGTTCAGGGACAGTGAGACAGTCTAGGTATCGTGACATGTAAACAGCTGACATATTGTTGAGTGATTGAGTGAGATTAGGTTTATGCCGCTTTAAGCAATATTCCAGCAATATCATGGCAGGGGACACCAGAAATTGGTTTCACACATTGTACCAAATGTGGGGAATCAAACCCGGGTCTTCGTCATGATGAGCGACCATTTAACCACTGCCCTACTACACTAACATTTTACCCTACTGCCCAGACATATTGTTGAAGCTTACACCCTAAACCCTCATTTTCAATATCTGTATCTATACCTCAGGAATCTATACCTCATTTTCTGTATCTACACTTCAAAAATATTCAATAATTTACTAATTTCTCACTTTTATTAGAACACCTTCAGACATCTAAACATTACATCTAAATTTCCTTTCAATCCACATTCTACAAAATGTTTATGATAGATTGTAAGTATTAAGTCTTTACTTTTTAGATGATTCAGAAAGTATTTTAACAACATAAAATATCTGTGAATCTTTTATTCATGAGTCACACTCCTTTCAGAAATACTGAAAAAATACTGGTATTAACCAGCTCAGTAAAGATTATTTAATGCAATAAAATGTAACTATCAGAATGAATATTCATGAAATTTCATCAGCCATGTAAAGTCCTGGGAACAGCAGGAAGAGAAGATATAGAATTTCAAAGATATTCAAAGATTGCTTATGCTTTTTATGACAAACACACCGTAATTATTTGGCTCTTAAATTTTATAGGGAAACTATTAGTCTTGACACTGTATGTGTGAGTTTCATCTGAACCATGTTAGCCTGAACACTGTTAGTCTGGGCTCTGTTAGTCTTGACACTGTTAGTCCAGGAACCCTGTTAGCAAAGATACCTTGTTAATCTGAACCTTGTTTGTCTGGACCCTGTCAGACTGAACCCTGTTTGTCTGGACCCTGTTAGTCCAGGACCCTAAATACATCTGTTAATCTGAACCCTGTTTGTCTGGACCCTGTCAGACTGAACCTTATTAGTCTTGACCCTGTTAGTCCAGGTATCCTGTTAGCAAGGATACCTTGTTAATCTGAACCTGTTTGTCTGGACCCTGTCAGACTGTCTTGACCCTGTTAGTCCAGGAACCCTGTCAGACTGAAACCCTGTTAATCTGAACCCTATCAGAAACTGAGTCTTGACCCTGTTAGTCCAGGAACCCTGTCAGATCTGAACTCTGTTTGTCTGGACCCTGTTTGTCTTGAGCCTATAAGGTGAACCCTGTTAGTCTGAATCCTGTTAGTCCAAGAACCCTGTCAGGTTGAACCCTGTCAGACTGAACCCTGTTAGTCCAGGAACCATGTCAGACTAAACCCTGTCAGGTTGAACCCTATCAGACTGAATCCTGTTAGTCCAGGAACCCTGTCAGACTGAACTCTGTTGTCTGGACCCTGTAAGGTGAACCCTATTAGTCTGAATCCTGTTAGTCCAAGAACCCTGTCAGGTTGAACCCTGTCAGACTGAATCCTGTCAGGTTGAACCCTGTTAGTCCAGGAACCATGTCAGACTGAACCCTGTCAGACTGAATCCTGTTAGTCCAGTAACCCTGTCAGTCTGGACGTTAACTCAGTTAGTCTGAACCGTTTGTCTGGACCCTGTCAGACTGAACCCTATTGTCTTGACCGTGTCAGGTTGAACAATGACTTCACACCAGCCAATCAACTGTGAGTATTTCTGTATTAAACACTCTCTGAAGTCAAGGCATATGGGACAGAAAACAATCATGGGCGGGCCAGGATACAAAGACTGACTGACTGACTGAGTTTAGTTTTACGCCGCTTTTAGCAATATTCCAGCAATATCACGGCGGGGGACACCAGAAATGGGCTTAACACGTTGTACCCATGTGGGGATTCGAACCCGTGTCTTCGGCGTGACGAGCCAAAGCTTTAACCACTAGGCTACCCCACCGCCCCAGGATACAAAGAAGCAGGTCATGATTTATCTTTAGTTTAAAGAAAATCATGACTCCCAAATTAAGAAATTAATCCCACACCTAATTTGTGATGAGTCATCATGACACAGATTTGTAAAAGGCTGTGAATGATAAATCGATGAGTAATCAATGAGAAATCAATAATATCAATTTGCTGGCTCCGATCTGTTAATGGTGAAACAATGTAGCTGTAACAGGAAGTACCTTGAAAGCTGCGTTGAGCTCAATGAAGGACTCAAACAATGTTGCATAGAAGTCCTGGACTGTATGCCAGTCGCCTGAACTCCGACACATCGACACATCTTCCCTGAAAATATAACAATGCTTTATTAGGTCTCATAGCTTCTTTAGTAACCATTTACAGCACAGTGTACAGTCAAAGAGGACAGATTTCATATACAACTTCTGAGTGAGTTGGGTTTATTGCCACTTTTAGCTGTATTTCAGCAATATCCAGAAATTGGCTTCACACACTGTACCCACGCGGAGAATCAAACTCAGGCCTTTGGCAGTGTATGAAATAAGCCAGAAACCCAGCCACACATCAGACTGGATTTAACCAGATTAGACACCAAGATATGATGAATTTACTCAGTTGTATGGGACATCTAAAAATATTTACCAGTCCATCGGCTTGCTGTAAAATTATAGACCGTACGTCAGAAATCTAGCCCGTCTCGGGCTGTAAGACAGGCCTTATTTCATACACTGCCTTTGGCATGACAAGTGAACACTTTAACCATTCGGCTACTTCACTATCCCATAATATACAACTAATGAACACCATGCTCACTTTCTGTAATCTTGCTGCACTTGGGCTACACCCAAGCTATATTTCACCCATCTTAGATCATCCTTACCCAACTTCAGCCTAGCCCACTTCAGACCTCCCTAGCCCACTTCAGCCCATCCTTGACCTCCCTAGCCCACTTCAGCCCATCTTAGAGCCCATCCTCACCTAGCCCACTTCAGCCCTTCAGCCCATCTCAGACCTCACCTCCCTAGCCCACTTCAGCCCATCCTTCAGCCCACCTGACCTCCTAGCCCACTTCAGCCCATCCTTGACCACCTTAGCCCACCTAAGCCCATCCTAGACCACCTAAGCCCACCCACCACCATATTAACCCATCTCAGACCATCCTACACCATATTAATCAATCTCAGCCCATACCACACCATATTAACCCATCTCAGCCCACCCTACACCATATTAACCCACTTAAGCCCATCCCAGACCTCCCTAGCCCATCCTAACCCACCTCAACCCATCCCAAACCTCTTACCCAACCTCAGCCCATCCTACACCACATCAGCCTGACCTAGCCCACCATAATGCACCCGAGACCACCCTACCCCACCCCTATTACCAACCTGCCATGACTATCTCAATGTTTATCTTTACATCAATCATCGTTCCCATCAAACCAAACACACTACTTGCATGCATGACAGAGCCATGCCCACACATCAGCTTGTTTGCAGTTCGATATAGCCATGGAAAATCAATTGTGACATTTGAGACAGCATTTCTAAATGCTTCCCATTGTCTTCAGATGCAAGGTAATAATAGGACCTTGCAAATATGGCCTCCAACATGCCCATCACAGTCAGACTTGATAGCTGTAGACACCTAACCGACGACTTCCTGCTCAGCTTGAATATCTGCCCTATCCTACATCCTGGTATAAGTTACGTAACAAATCAACTGGCGATATCAGGTTTATCTCCCAATACATTCCACATTGTCATCTCACCATGACAACAAATATTGTTCTCCGTAGTTTTACATGTCAGTAATATTGATCACCTAATCACTGTTATTGTCAAATTCCATAATGATGTCCAAATTATCTTTTTGATCTGACTTCTACTTCATCAGGGGAAACAAACCTCCTAAAATATTATGCCAATAATCTTACAGCAAACATTACGTTACATATTAGTCTCCTTATCATAAAAGAACTAATGATAGCTTCTACTCAAATTTAATTTTACCTGTGAAGATCCAGGTTATAATTGGTCTTCAGTCACCCATACTTGTCATTGTGGTCAGGCCTGCTGACTTAGTTGACAACATGTCATCGTATCCCAATTGCATAGATTGATGCTCATGCTGTTGACCACTGGATTGTCTGGTCCAGACTCAATTATTTACAGACCGCCACCATATAGCTGGAATATTGCTGAGTGCTGAGACTTACTCAAGGCTTTTTATATACCTGGACTTGCTCTAAGATTGTATCCTAGACTTACTCAAGGGTTCTTATATACTCGGACTTGCTCTAACATTGTGGCCTACATTTTCTTCAGGTACTTATATATCTAGACTTACTCTAAGACTGTGTCTTACATTTTTTCCAGGTCACTTATACACTAACCCTAAAATTATGCCCCCAAGTTTACTCAAGGCTTCTTATATACCTAGATTATTTAAACACTGTATCCCTGATTTACTCAAGGCTCCTTATATATACCTAGACTTACTCAAAGTCTGATGTGCTACAGTTTCTCCAAGCCACTTAAATATCTAGACTTGTTCTAAGATTGTGTCCTAGATTTACTAAAAGCTACTTAATACCTAGCCTCACTCTAGATCCTAGATTCATGCCAGTATCTAGACTTACTTCAGTTGTTCAGCTGTCTTTGTACGGACGGGATAGTTGACCTTGGAGGGATTTGGTGAAGGACTCTTTGGGGATCTGTCAGGGTTGGGGCTGGATCTCGGTGAGCGTGATGTCCGTGATCCGCCCGTTGAAAGATACGTGGGTCGATTCTGGTTCTGTTGCCCTGTCAGGTGGCCACCTCCTCCTTCGATACGAGGGAGCTCCGTCGATTTGGACGTTCCATGCTCAGATGAGGTGGATCCACGATCTCGACGTTTCTCGTCAGGAGAGGAGCGAAACAAACTTGTGATGACATTGAGGGGACCAGACTTGCCTTTGTCATTCTGCAACAAAGTTCCTACATTAAATAAAGGTCAAATATAAGACAGGAGGCAAAATGAGATAAAATGAGGTAAAAAATAGCTAATATTCCTCAACATAGCACGCAGCAACATTTGTTGCCAAATATTATACAAGAAATTGACAGCTATAATCGTCAAATATACTGAGAAAAAAAATATAAAGGATCAAAGGAAAATTAAAGCGTTCCTTTATTATTTTCCAGTTGACATCACCACAGCACTATTCAATGCTGGTGATGAAAACTGGAAAATATTGAAGGAACGGAGAGGGCTTTTCTAAGTTGGATAACTTGTGCCCAATCCTTTTCTTGAATGAATAAAATATGTTTAAAACAAACAAAACAAACAAAGGAACACTTGAACTTTCCTGTGATTTGGTGAGGTGAGGTGAGGTGAGGTGAGGTGAGGTGAGGTGAGGTGAGGTGAGGTGAGGTGAGGTGAGGTGAGGTGAGGTGAGGTGAGGTGAGGTGAGGTGAGGTGAGGTGAAATTGGGTTTTACGTCGTACTTGAGAATATTTCGCTCATATGACGACGTGCATGCGTGTGTATGTGTATGTGCGGATGCTTGTACTAGCCCAGACTGAAGCTGGTTTTATAGTGCTAGCCCACTGAGATACCATGCCGCAGTGAAGCATGAATACCCCACTCAGACACATTATACTGACTCCGAGCCGACCAGTCCTTGTTGTACCCATTAATGCCAAGCGCCAGGCAGGGACCAACAAGTACCATATTTTAATGTCTTTTGGTATTGATTTCAGGACATGAAAATGTCATTTCATTATTGGTCACACTTTTTCTACTTCGTAGTTCATCTCAATACAACAATACAGTTAGAAACATACTTATGGAAATGAATTGATGTGATGATTTACATGAAATATGTATCAAAATTAACAGTTACACGAACTTGTATCAGATAATATTATATGGTCCCGCACATGCTTTCTACCAGCTCTCCCTCTTTTTCTCTCGTATCAGCCATTTGGGCAATCATGATGGGGGTGAGGTTCATTTAAATATAATTTGCAGAAAATGTATAGTATGAACAAGGAATTTGTACATACTGGAAGTTGATATATGCAAACAATTCTCAAAACAGCTATTTTGAATGAAATGTAAAGTTTTACTGTCAAAGTGTAAAACATATTGAGCACCTGAAAAAAGATTCTGCAGGAAGGGCACAGCCTATGTAAAGCTTAAGTTCTCAGGAAACTATTTTGTATTGGTAAAAAATCTACATGAAATCGCTTCAGGTGAGCAAACAAGAGACAACAATATTGTCCATGAAATTTTGCATGTACAACAGGGCGGTGGGGTAGCCTAGTGGTTCTTCGGCGTGACGAGCCAACGCTTTAACCACAAGGCTACCCCACCGCCCTGATGCAATAATAAAAAACAATAGTATCGCAATTTATTATTTTACCAAGAGTTATACATTTCAATATCATGTTATTTTAATTGCAAGTTTTACTATTTAAACTTAAAATAATTATTACCATAACAAGTTAAGCAGAAGCACTTTGGTGTATTGTGTCGGATACTTGTTATGAATGTAACAATCTGACCTGACACCACTGGCGTTAAGAGTCAGTGTTGGGCATTTATGATATATACATCTATTCTCTGACAACTATGGTCAATTTCACAGCATCTGTGTACTTGTGATATGATTGTGGTTGTGAATAATGTCATGGTATGTGGTAAAGCAGGCCCTATGGAACCAGGTAAGTAAGAGGGGTGGCTATTGCTGAGAATTTTCATATTGCGATATATTGCGATGCGAAAGCATGTATTGCGATATGTATTGCAATATATTGCATGAAAAATTTCAAACAAAAAACTACTTATAATCGAGTTAATTCTTGATTTATAGAGCAAAAACACAACAAAATCACTAGGCTTGATTAAGCTTTAATAACAACTTTTAATCATGATAAAATAAAAATATGATTAATATTTGGCACAAATGAAACAGGGACATATCCGAAGATTTATTTGAGTGTTCACGGAATATCCGAACATTTCCGAATGCAAGTCAAAATAACGGTTTTCGATCAGGGTATCGCAATACGTATTGTTTTCATGTCTGAACCGGTAAATACCGGTAAACTGGTTATATTGCGCAGCCCGAGTAAGTAAAATGTGTCAGTACAGGAGGGATACACAATTTTGCTGAAATTATTATCAACATCATGGACTGAAATCTTCTGTCAACTTAACAAATTAACAGATTGCAAACATAAGTCCTGATATAGAATGAACACATTTTATTACCGGACAGTGTAACAACAAGATTAACTTGCATAGTACAATTTTCCTTCCTACAGACTAAAATCCTTTGGCTACAGAACGTTCCATCACATTGCCCCAGTGCTGTGGAATACTCTTCCATCTGACGTCAAACTTTGTCCCACGTTCGAACTGTTCAAATCAAGACTCAAAACACACTTGTTCTCTCAATGCATCTGACTTTCCTGCTTACCTTCCTATCAAATTCAAATCTCTACTTCAGATTCTTAATGTTATTTTGTAGCGCCTTGAGCAGGCTGTATGTCTGGATTGTGCGCATTACAAATGCACTTTATTATTCTTATTCATTAATTTTGATATGTGTGTCTAATGATCAGGGGCGGTGGGGTAGCCTAGTGGTTAATGCATTGGCTCGTCTCGCCGAAGACACGGGTTTGAATCCCCACATGGGTACAATGTGTGAAGCCCATTTCTGGTGTCCCCCGCCGTGATGTTGCTGGAATATTGCTAAAAGCGGCGTTAAACCAAACTCAGTCAGTCAGTCAGTCTAATGATCATGATGAGAAGATGTAGGTAGTATGTAGTAAGGCTTATATACCAGACATACCAGTTTGATGTACTGTAAATAAAGTCTGGACCAGACAATCCAGTGATAGCCATTATGATCATAGATCTACCTTAATGGAATACAATACCATTACTCACTCCTTATGACAAGCATGGGTTGGTGAAGACCAATTCTAACCTGTATCTTCAGGGTGATTTTGATGCAGATTTCAAGGATCAAGTCAATACCTTAGTTTAATTATGAGACTGTCTTATCTACAATCTCTCGTATGATTTGTTTGTTTGTTGGTTGTTGTTTAATTCCGCACACAGCCATATTCCAGCTTATAATATGGCGTCGGTAAATATTCGAGTCTGGACCACACTATTCCATGATCATCAGCATCAGCATCGATCTACGCAACTGGGATACGATGACACATATCAACCAAGTCAGAGGACCTGACCACCCGATCCTGTTAGTCACCTTTAACGACAAGCATGACTTTTACGAGGTATTAGCATGAGTGTTGAGGAACGAAACCATATGTGATACATAAAGGCTAGAATAAGTCTTCAGCAAACCATGCTGGTCACATCAGGCAAATAACGGGATTGGCTGACTTGGTTGACACATGTCATCATATCCCAATACCATATATAGATGCTCATGATGTCAATCACTGGATTGTCGGGTCCAGATTCAATTTTTTCCTGTCATATAGCTGGAATACTTACCTTTTCCGGCATTAAACTAACAAGCCATACACCTGACCGTAAATTTTTTGCCAGAAATAGTGAGTGAGTGAGTTTAGTTTTAAGCCCCATTTAGCAATATTCCAGCAATATAATGGCAAGTGACACCAGAAATAGGTTTCACACATTGTACCCGTGTGGGAAATCGAACCCGGGTCTTCGGCGTGATGAGTGAACACTTCAACCACCAGGCTACCCCACCGTCCATCTTGCCAGAAATAAAGACATGGAGAACATTCAAACTCAGATCAACAATTTGGACAGTGGCGACTGTTTATAATGGAACAGGATGCTTCATGAAGAATATATAGACGGTCACTTTTATTCTTGACATCATCAAGCATCATGTGAACACCAGTTTTCAAGCCTCAGACATTTTCATGTATATTCATGCTGTGTCTCACAGCATGGATCAACGCATAGGTCAGTCAAGCAGAAAAATGTCATTAAACTTTAATGATGTGAGGTCAGGTGAAATGGGGTTTAACGTTGTCCTTGAGAATATTTCGCTCATATGACGACGTGCATGCGTGTGTATGTGTGGCTGCTTGTACTAGCCCAGACTTAAGCTGGTTTTATAGTGCTAGCCCACTGAGATACCATGCCGCAGTGAAGCATGAATACCCCACTCAGACACATTATACTGACTCCGAGCCGACCAGTCCTTGTTGTACCCATTAATGCTGAGCGCCAGGCAGGGACCAACAAGTACCATATTTTAACGTCTTTTGGTATGACGCGGTCGGGGATCGAACCCGCGACCTTCCGCTCTCCGGGCGGACGCTCTAACCACTACACCACGGAGGCGGTCAAACTTTAATGAGAATCTGTGACACATATACACACAGACTGGTCAAAACAATACACCCTGCATCTGACTGGGCACATTTCAACACAGTGGCATAGTGCAAACAGAAATGTATTTTATTTGAGGATGTAGCCTTATCAAGACCTGATATACATACAAATTTCTGCAGATTTCACAATTATACTGACACCAGAAATTTATTGATTGATCATTAAAAGTTTAATAGATGTTAGGGCAACTAGATCTATTTACACCTTGCCCATCATAAAGGTTTGCGAAATACGCATTATGTCAGAAAGCACACATTAAAACTCCAAATCATCATCATCAAAGATTTGCTAAGTTTCTTAAAAATCATAAAGTAGCAAAGCTGTCACACGCTTTAATATTTATAGCAAGAATTACATTCCGAACTTCATGGTGAAGATATTCCAGAGATTATATGGTTAAATTATTTAGTTACAAACAACCAACCCCTATTAAAATTCGCTTTGGCAGTAGAATATTTTTCATTTAGACAACTATGTTCTAAATTGTTTCTTTGGAAAGACTTCCGCCCGTATCCCCCCTTACATTTCATTCTAGTCAAATCATATCACCTGAATATATATCCCTCATCTGATAAGGATAGGTTTTAACATGTTTCTTTAATTGTATTACTGAAAGACATATCCAACTTCTGAAAATGTCACTCAAAGAAATGTTTCCTTATCGTTAAAATCTAGGGGGGATACGGGCGGAAGTCTTACCGTTTCTTTCATGGTTTCTTATTATATTACTTGTCCAACCCTTACCAGCATAATATTACCCAAGGGACACTGGTATAAATGTTTGATGTAATGCTTGCTTCATGCTGATTGGTTAGTTTGTACCAGTTATTTCATTGTGACAGGATTAAGAGACCTGTGGCACTGTGTTGCTGTATCAGTACACTGTTGCAAATAATTGGAGATAATATCATCCATTGTTGTTCGTGACATCACAAATGATCTGATGTGACATTGTTCCAACAATGTGAATACCATAATGATGTCTCAACTTGAGATTGAAATCTTAAGCTCTTCAACATGAAAAAGGGCTATGACTCATAATTATGTAGTAATGTGTGGGTTACAAATACATAAATTGACCATCTAGAAAATTACAGACTGTCTGCCCTACATGAAATATTATTGTAATTACGAAATAAGTTTAGGTCAGGATGGATAATTTCTTTTGGCTTCAAAATTATTCTCCAAACATATGATAGAGATAAGATAGATAGATATATCTATCTGTGTGTGTGAGAGAGAGAGAGAGAGAGAAAAAGAGAAAGAGTGAGAGAGAGAGAGAATGAGAGAGAGAGAAAGAGAGAGAGTGAGAAAAGAAAAGAGAGAGAGAGAGAGAGAAGAGAGAAGAGAGAAGAGAGAGAGAGAAAAAAGAAGAAAGAGAGAGAAAGAGAGAGAGAACTGGTTTTATAACAGCAGCATTACTCAGCAAATATAAAAGAGACAATGCGCCTTGTTCCACAAAGCATAACGATTGTAAACCTTTGTTAAAGCATCATAGTTGAGGGCACCTCAGTGCTATAATCACCTTGTATGGACTATGATATCACAAGAAGTTTTTGATATCCATACAATATGCAAATCCAGAATGACATCTGCTCTAAAACTGCAGAGAAATATATACAGGCCAATCAATAAAAAGACGTCAAGAGCAGGGGCTTCAAGATCTTAATAGGTTTGTGCTTTTACAGGTTGGGGTGAAAATTGCAGTTGTCACGCTCTTCTGCATACCTAAAAAATATCAGAAATATCAATCATTAAAAACCAACCAATGAAGATCCAGGCTAGAACTGATCTTCAGTAACCCATGCTTGTCATAAGAGGCGACTAACGGGATCGGTGTTCAGGCTCGCTGACCTGGTTGACACATGTCATCGTATCCCAATTGCGAACATTGATGCTCATGATAACGTCAATCACTGGATTCTCTGGTCCAGACTCGATTATTTATAGACCGTTGTGTGGCGTCAAACAAAGATTGGACACCAATGTACTGAGGCACTGAAGTTCACAATCAGTGACAGCAACAACTAAGGACTGAGGATGTGAAAAACTAGTACCAGCATACGAAACTATTCTGAATCCAAGAGTGAGTGAGTGAGTTTAGTTTTACGCCGCTTCTAGCAATATTCCAGCAATATCACGGCGGGGGACACCAGAAATGGGCTTCACACATTGTACCCATGTGGAGAATCAAACCCTGGTCTTCGTCGTGATGAGCAAACACTTTAACCACTAGGCTACCCCACCACCATCGTGGATCCAAGAAAAGAGGCAGGTCTATTTCAAGCAGTGACAGAATTCTAGGGATGTTACAAGTCCACCCATACAGAGATGCATCGACTTCTCAGACAACACAACACACACTAACCTGTAACCTTCAGTATTGATTCATCCATATTTCAGTTCTTTATTGATTCTTGTTTTATTTTGTTTCCTTTCACACATGAACCTATTCATACATATTTTATTTATGTCATTTTTGGCACACATCTAATAAACTCTACAAAGTATTGCACAAACATGAACTTTGCTATTTTAGACAATACTTATGGTTGCACTTCAGTCTTTCTCAACAAAAGTATTGATTAAATTGAGGCATTTCTATTTTCAATCTTTTTAAAAATGTATAAGCCTTATAAAATATAGTACCTGTAACTCAAAATAGCAAAGAATATGTTTTTTCAATATGTATTGTATCAGAAGACAACGGTAGTTGTATCTAGTGTTGGGAATTGGTTGAAATCTCACAATTGATGATTGGTTCAATACCAACGACCAATCATCGAAAAAAAATTGGTTAGCGTCATTTTTTAGATTTTCCTATTCAGGTTGTAGTTGCAGATAAGTATAAAGAAAAAAACATTTGGTTCTCTGTTGTTTTTTTTAGAAACTGCACAAATTATATTAGCAGATTTCACATCCAGTGTAAAATGATTCAGTTCCAGTGTAACATTAACTTCCCAGATTCTTCAAGAAATATTCAGTCATGACTTTTCAGAAAGTGAAGTGAGTTTTCTTAGAAATAAACACGTTTTCAGGCCCTGACAACGCCCTAGATATGTTCCATCATCAAGTATTTCAAACTCTATTACAGCGGTTCCAAAATCGTTTGTGTTCGATTATGAGAAAATGTGATCGATTGCTTGGTCGTGTGGCCACTGGAACCAATCTTCGATTATTTCAATTAATCGGACCACCACTAGTTGTATCACATGATTGCTACGAAAATATTTTACCACTTATCTGCCCCTTTGCACTGCCTTTAGCAATTGTACAACTACGACTGTAACCTTCACAATTGTTACATACTCACTGAACATGTGAGGCCATTTGCTGACGTCATAATTTAGTTCTGTACCGACAATATCAGCGTTAACCTTTCTGTTCCAGTTTCAATGTCACCTCATAAAGCCACGCAACAAATGAATATGAAATTGATTGTGACAAAGAAGGGGAACATTTACTGAAACCAAATTATGGAAAAACTTGAAAAATCAATCTCATACTGTAATAAAGAATACACAACAATATGTTAACATGCAATTTTAATTTCCACATCAAGCAATGTGTAGGTTAAGAAAGCAGATCAAATATGGTTGCCTTTTTCATGATGCTTGTGTTTCTCTTAACCACTTGTCAACATAAATCTGAAAACAAAATCTTTCTTCAGAGCTATCTACAAATAAGCTGTTAAGAAGCAGTTATGTTATATATCGTACCACCATGTTTCCCACAGGGAGGTGGGGTAGCCTAGTGGTTAAAGTGTCCACTCGTCATGCCCAAGACCCAGGTTTGATTCCCCATATTGGTACAATGTGTGAAGCCTATTTCTGGTGTTCCCCGCCGTGATATTGCTGGAATATTTTAGAAATATTTCAGCAATATCACGGCAGGGAACACCAGCTAAAATATTGTTAACTCACTCACTCATGTTTCCCACAACATATATTTTTCACTTGGCCATTTTGAATTGTGGTTTTTTTCTGATATCATTAAAGATGTGATTTCAAAAACAACTTGTTTCTCAACAGATTCCTTCCCGCTACAACTCAGAATTAAGCTAGAAACGGTATGTTTTTTTATCAGATTTGAGAAAATATCTGTATGGAATAGAGACCACTAACACATAATTAACCACTATGAACAATAGTATTTTAAAAAGATTTTAAAAAGATAGATGCCAACTTGGTGTTGATATCTGTTGTCAGAAAATAACACGGCTTGTGTAATGCTTAGTGAATGTAAATAGCAAACCAATGAGGTGTTAGAAAAAACATATGATGTCATTCCAGAGTGTCATTGCCGTATTTGGGGGCAGTGGGGTAGCCTAGTGGTTAAAGCGTTCGCTGTTCAGGTTTGATTCCCCACACAGATGCAATGTGTGAACCCCATTTATGGTGTCCCATTGCTGGAATAATGTAAAAACGGCATAAAACTAAACGCACACACTCACTCACTCATTGCCATACTTGAAACTTCGGAAATGACTGATACAGACTTTCATATTAAACATCTGAATATAATGTCACTAACAATGTAGGCAGTGTTTAAAACACCCAAAATTCCAAGCCAGACAGCCGGACTGGTAACTTTAAAAAATTACCAGTCCTGATACAAACTTGCCTGTCCGGTTTTCAACAATAAAAAACAGTTTAACATAATTATCATAAAACCTTAAACACCTCAAATTTGACCGTCCGAGATAAAAATAGACCGTTCCGGATGGTCGGGCAGGCGGGAATTTTAAACGCTGATGTAGACATCATATTTTAACTATTCTGATGTTTGTTTGTAATTTATGAGCTCTTGTGTCTTATCAAACAAATATTGCTGAGGCAAAGACACTTGACTAAAATTGTAGCTTGCCTTACTTCAATTACACAAAATGTTCATTGCTATAATGTTCATAAAGTGTGTTCCTAATGAAATAATTTTCAAAAGGTTTGTCCAGTCCAAACTTCAAGAGTACTTGAATTAATGTAAAAAAAACCCAAAACAAGTGAAACGGTATCGCTGTCAAAAAAGCTTGTGTTTCCCATACTGCAAACTTACTTTAACCCCCCTGTTATCAGTGCCAGTGATTCTGTAATACAAAGTATGCTTAACCCTTTATGTTCATAGGAGATGTGAATAGCATGAAAGTATCCTCTGAGATCCTAATGGTCATAGCACCATAAAATGAGTATAATCCATTCTTTGTTTAGAATATCCAAAAGTAACTTAGGCTAGAAGGAAGAGCTTTCCACATTTGCTTTTCACATTTTACTATTGTGGTCCTAGTCATGGGGACAATGGCGAAAAGAACATAAAAGTCTGACAAAGGCATCAGTTTGCTTACAGGAAGTATAAAGAGGATCATTGGGACCTGATTTCTGTAGAGTGGCCAGGTCAGCTTAGACGGACAATATGCTTGGCGGAGATCCATTCCTTGGGAACAGGGGCTGTGGGGTAGCCTAGTGGTTAAAGCGTTCGCTCATCACGCCGAAGGCCCGGGTTCGATTCCCCACATGGGTACAATGTGTGAAGCCCATTTCTGGTGTCCCTCGCCGTGATGTTGCTGGAATATTGCTAAAAGTGGCGTAAAACCATACTCACTCACTTCTTGGGAACACCAGAAACCTATGATTGCGGGTATGCTCCATTATGTTTCTAGGTTTGTCTGCACCATACCTGTGCTTGTTGGTTTTAACAAAGCAGTAAATGTCTGAACCCTTCATCAGTTTGGGCTTTCCATCCATATCCAGCTGGCATGCCGTGACATAACTGGAATACTTCTCAATGTTGCCTTTTACACATATCCCCCACTTCCTATTGATTCACTCACTATATTTTCCAACACAACCAAGTATATTTTAATGTCCACTACATGGAGCCTGTACATTCATATACACTCTTATATGACAGAATAGACACATACATCCATAAACAAACTACATAGAGCCTTGTGAAACATGCCTCATACATACACTCTTATATGACAGAATAGACACATACATCCATAAACAAACATACCTAGAGCCATGGAGCCTTGGTGAAACATGCCTACCTGGCTACATCACCTGGCTACGAGGTGAAACATGCCTACCTGGCTACATTGGTGAAACAACCTGGGCAACATGGAGCATTGGTGAAACATGCCTACCTGGAGCATTGGTGAAACATGCCAAGCCGAGGTGAAACATGCCTACCTGGCTACATGGAGCCGAGGTGAAACATGCCTACCTGGCAACATGGAGCATTGGTGAAACATGCCTACCTGGCAACATGGAGCCTTGGTGAAACATGCCTACCTGGCTACATGGAGCATTGGTGAAACATGCCTACCTGGCAACATGGAGCATTGGTGAAACATGCCTACCTGGCTACTGGCAACATGGAGCATTGGTGAAACATGCCTACCTGGTGAAACATGCCTACCTGGCAACATGGACATGGACCCTTGGTGAAACATGCCTACCTGGCTACATGGAGCGAGGTGAAACATGCCTACCTGGAAACATGCCACCTGGCAACATGGAGCATTGGTGAAACATGCCTACCTGGCTACATGGACTGGCAACCTTGGTGAAACATGCCTACCTGGCTACATGGGACCCTTGGTGAACACATGCTACATGGACATTGTGCATGCCTACCTGGCAACATGGACCCTTGGTGAAACATGCCATGGACCTTGGTAAAACATGGACCTGGCTACATGGACCCTTGGTGAAACATGCCTACCTGGCTACATGGACCATTGGTGAAACATGCCTACCTGGCTACATGGACCCTTGGTGAAACATGCCTCATTGGCAACATGGACCCTTGGTAAAACAATGCTAACCTGGCTACATCAAGCCTAGGTGAAACATGCCTACCTGGCTACATGGACCCTTGGTAAACAATCCAACAATGCTACAAAATCAGGAGCGTCCACTAAACAACCTAGTTCCGAAATCTGAATGGGATCTGCTGTGCTGCTTT
Source organism: Haliotis rubra (assembly GCF_003918875.1). Lineage (NCBI taxonomy): Eukaryota > Metazoa > Mollusca > Gastropoda > Lepetellida > Haliotidae > Haliotis > Haliotis rubra. The sequence goes on from NW_025767001.1 coordinate 248,350, forward strand.
AGCAAAACCCCAGGAGAGGTCATCCAAACATCATCAATAACATCCTCAAACCATCAACTTGATAATCAGTAACCTGGGCTATCACACTTGGCATTTGCTTGGCAGATATGAAGTGTTTAGACTGATACTTGCTGCAATCATTAATTCCACAGCCGATAATCATCACTGATTGCAAACTAATTGGCGCAGGTATCAAACTTAGACATAAACAATATTCTGTTCAGGTCCTGTTAATTCAGACATGTTTCAACCCTCAGGGATGGCAACAGGAAAATCTATTTTCAGGTGAAAACTTAATATTGTGGGGTTCAGACACTTCACAGAATTGATCAATTTGAAATAAAACTAATGACCTAACCTACACAATGTGTCCATGAGGATACATGGTAAAATTGGTCTTCAGCAAAAATGCTGGCAAGAGAGGCAACAATGCTTGTCATAAATGCAAAATTGCTTCTCATAAGAGGCAACAAATGCAATGTTTGTCATAAAGGGCAACAATGCTTGCTATAAGAGGCAACAATGCTTGTTTTAAGAGGCAACTTGTCATGAGGGACACCAATGCTTGTCATGATGGACAACAATGCTTGTCATAAGAGGCAACAATGCTTGTCATGAGGGACAATGATGCTTCTCATGAAGGGCAACAATGCTTGTCATGAGGGACAACAATGCTTGTCATGAGGGACAACAATGCTTGTCATAAGAGGCAACAATGCTTGTTATAAGAGGCAACAATGCTTGTTATAAGAGGCAACAATGCTTGTCATGAGGGACAACAATGCTTGTCATGAGGGACAACAATGCTTGTCAATTATGAGGCAACAATGCTTGTTCTAAGAGGCAACAATGCTTGTTCTAAGAGGCAACAATGCTTGTTATAAGAGGCAACAATGCTTGTTATAAGAGGCAACAATGCTTGTCATGAGGGACAACAATGCTTGTCATGAGGGACAACAATGCTTGTCATAAGAGGCAACAATGCTTGTCATGAGGGACAACAATGCTTGTCATAAGAGGCAACAATGCTTGTCATGAGGGACAACAATGCTTGTCATGAGGGACAACAATGCTTGTCATAAGAGGCAACAATGCTTGTCATGGGACAACAATGCTTGTCATAAGAGGCAACAATGCAACAATGCTTGTCATAAGAGGCAACAATGCTTGTTATAAGAGGCAACAATGCTTGTCATGAGGGACAACAATGCTTGTCATGAGGGACAACAATGCTTGTCATAAGAGGCAACAATGCTTGTCATGAGGCAACAATGCTTGTTATAAGAGGCAACAATGCTTGTCATAAGAGGCAACAATGCTTGTCATGAGGGACAACAATGCTTGTCATGAGGGACAACAATGCTTGCCATGAAGGTCAACAATGCTTGTCATGAGGGACAACAATGCTTGTCATGAGGCAACAATGCTTGTCATGAGGGACAACAACAATGCTTGTCATGAGGCAACAATGCTTGTCATGAGGGAACAATGCTTGTCATGATGGACAACAGTGCTTGTCATATGAGGCAACAATGCTTGTCATGAGGGACAACAATGCATTTCATGAGGGGCATCAATGCATGTCATGAGGGGCAACAATGCTTGTCATGAGGGAACAATGCTTGTCATGAGGGACAACAATGCTTGTCATATGAGGCAACAATGCTTGTTATAAGAGGCAACAATGCTTGTCATGAGGGACAACAATGCTTGTCATAAGAGGCAACAATGCTTGTCATGAGGGACAACAATGCTTGTCATGAGGGACAACAATGCTTGTCATCATGGGCAACAATGCTTGTCATAAGAGGCAACAATGCTTGTCATAAGAGGCAACAATGCTTGTTCTAAGAGGCAACAATGCTTGTCATAAGAGGCAACAATGCTTGTCATAAGAGGCAACAATGCTTGTTATAAGAGGCAACAATGCTTGTCATGAGGGACAACAATGCTTGTCATAAGAGGCAACAATGCTTGTCATGAGGCAACAATGCTTGTTATAAGAGGCAACAATGCTTGTTATAAGAGGCAACAATGCTTGTTATAAGAGGCAACAATGCTTGTCATAAGAGGCAACAATGCTTGTCATGAGGGACAACAATGCTTGTCATGAGGGACAACAATGCTTGTCATAAGAGGCAACAATGCTTGTCATGAGGGCAACAATGCTTGTCATAAGAGGCAACAATGCTTGTCATAAGAGGCAACAATGCTTGTCATGAGGGACAATGCTTGTCATGAGGGACAACAATGCTTGCCATGAAGGTCAACAATGCTTGTCCTGAGGGTCAACAATGCTTGTCATGAGGCAACAATGCTTGTCATGAGGGACAACAATGCATTTCATGAGGGGCAACAATGCTTGTCATGAGGGGCAACAATGCTTGTCATGAGGCAACAATGCTTGTCATGATGGACAACAGTGCTTGTCATATGAGGGCAACAATGCTTGTCATGTGTGACAACAATGCTTGTCAAGAGGGACAACAATGCTTGTCATGAGGGGCAACAATGCTTGGCATGTGTGACAACAATGCTTGTCATGAGGGACAAATAATGAGAAGTCAAGTTTGCTGACTGCTGATGTATGACATCATATTTCAGTTGTACTCATGATGTTCATGATGTCAGTTGCTGTATCATCTCATACATGGAGACCCAATTGTTTATAATGTTTATAGTCCGTATCTTGACTAGCAGGTATATTATTGATTGTGACGTTAACAACAAACAAACCTGTAAAATGACCTCACCAATATGACGTTACCTGTTCAATAATTGATGAGACACATGTATGACCTTACCTGTCCAATGAGCAACCAAAGACAAGTTTGACCTTACCTTTACAATCGCTGATTGGACACAAATATCACCTCAACTATAGTGTTAAAGCAAACACAGGCATGACCTTTACCATACAATGGTCAAATGATGTTTGACGGCACCTGTTGATGACTGATCAGACAGGTATGACCTTACCTGTACAGTAGTTGATAATTTACAAATGGTTCTGACATTATAGATATGGTGACTGCTTGGACACTAACAATACATGTGATGATTGATAATTAAGCCATCTGGTATGATCACACCTGAATAACGAATAAACATTTGACAATACCTGTTAAGTAAGTGATCAGACAGGTATGTCCTAGCCTGTACAGTGGTTGATAATTAATACACAGGTATTGGCTTACCTGTATATTGATGCATCAGACAGGCAAGACATTTCTATGGTATGCCACTTACAGGTAAGACAACTTCCAGAAAGAGTTCCTTCCGTTCCCCCAACCCTAAACCTAACTCTAAACCTAACCTTAAAACTTAACACTAAACTTAACCCTAAACCTAACCCTAACTTAAATTTTGGACTTTTAGTCATTTTGTGAGTTCTCTAGTAATTTTGTGTTAAGTTTTGTTAATAATTTTAGTATATTTATAAATATTATTTGGGATTGGGGAACGGGAGGAACTCTTACCCAACTTCCATACAGCATAAGGTAAAACACAGGTAAATGATCCATTTAAATAGTAATCAGGCTCAAAGGCAGGTATTTATATGAGTATCGTGTTTAACAAGGCCATCGGCATATACATACCTCACCTGTAAAGTGAATGCACTGATCTTCCCTGATTTCAAAGTTGTAAATCAGGCTCATTTTCTTACTAATCACTGTATAGGTAAGAACTGTCACACTATTGTATCAGATGCATTTGATTGCTTTATATAAGAAACAAGCATACACAATGACGGATATTTCACAATGCACAGTATCACTTGTCATCAGGCAAACAGGAAATAATAAGAAAAACGGGTTTTGGTTTGGGGTTGAGGAATATGGACCTGTCTGCTGTGTAGTGTACCGGGTACACTCATATATTTTGACTTTGTATAGGGTACATTTCTACATGCAGAAACGTATATGGGGTACATTTAAGTATAGCGAAACGTACCTGGGGTACCATTTTGTCGTAAGCATGCCAACAACATCCCTTTCACCTGTATTATTAATACAGGTATGAATATTCCTGAACCATGACTGATAGTTAAACATGTATTATTAGTCCGTTCATCCTGATCATTATAATAATCAGCATGCAGGTATGGATCTGAAATCAGTCTATTATATCACCTGCATAACGTATAAATTATAATACACAGAACAGTGTTTATTCTCAAGTATCGTTTGTCACCACTGACTGACTGACTGAGTTTAGTTTTACACCGCTTTTAGCAATATTCCAGCAATATCACGGCGGGGACACCAGAAATGGGTTTCACACATTATGCCCATGTGGGGAATCGAACCCGGGTCTTCGGCGTGACGAGACAACGCTTTAACCACTAGCCTACCCCACCGCCCGTTTGTCACTAAAATCTCATTTGACATGACATAAAATGTACAGTATAAGATTTGTCTACAAATTTGTTTTAATTTTAAGTAACAGGTGTGTCAAGTGAACATACCTGGTCCCCCTTGCCCCTCCCCCTCTTCTCTCTGGATCGGTGATACGATGGGGGTCTCTCAGCCGACGCCCGCTCGTAAAAATTCCCACAGCGTGGACAGATGGTCCGCTTGGACCCGGGTGGTTGTAGTACGGTCTCGCTACAGGTGGGACAGGTAATTGACACCACTCCTCCACTCCCAGGTGAAGCAGCCATGGACAGACTGCACATGGGGGTTAATGTCGTTTAATCCTCATGGTTATATCCACGAACCCAGGACACTTTGGTATATGTACACAATATCACCGTTTGACAGCTCAGTCAGCCATCTTGTTTGCAGGTGCTCGTGACGTCATCACATCAATAGATTATGAAGGAATCGATGGGTGTACATAATTGCCATGGCAACGTTGAGCCTTCCTTTGCTTTACTCGAACGTGTGAGTCGTCTTATAAGAACCCAAACTGATTGAAAGTCTTGAGTGGGCTTGAAAGTTGAAAGGCAGTATATTGGAATATGCATATATGTATATACCCGACGCACCATTAATAACTCGGAGGTGAGATTGGCCGTTAGACACTACTGCAGTACATATCGGCAGACCAACCTATTCTATACATTATTCATCAGCTACGTCTTATTGACACATACAGTCGACATTGTTTTAAGTGATTATAGTAATCAAAACAGCCTATTGCTAGTGTCCATCAAACTTCTTCCCAACAGATCATAAATACTTTCCAATCAGATTATCTTTGCCTCCGTTCGATCGATGTCAGTATCGATCATGGGCTTGAAACTAAAGCTGATTGTATCGATATCCACAAGACCGTGACGTCCAAAGAGATCAGTTGCTGTATAAGATTACGCGCACTGTTAACGCGAAACCATTTCCATTAAAAATATAGCTGTCTGTTTTATTAATTCATATACATCCTTTGTGTTTCTTCGTGTCTTTAATACCAGAATAAACATTAGTGAACTGACACCGATGCTCCATCACTGGGTCTATGTTTCAACTGGACGTGTTGTCAATAATGCTTTTGCACGGAGTTCTATACTATAACCTTGGACGTGTTGTCAATAATACGTTTGTAGGGAGTTCTATAATATAACCTTTGACGTGTTGTCAATAATACGTTTGTACGGAGTTCTATAATATAAACTTGGACGTGTTGTCAATAATACGTTTGCACGGAGTTCTATACTATAACCTTGGACGTGTTGTCAATAATACGTTTGTAGGGAGTTCTATGATATAAACTGGACGTGTTGTCAATAATACGTTTGTAGGGAGTTCTATAATATAAACTTGACGTGTTGTCAATAATACGTTTGCACGGAGTTCTATGATATAAACTGGACGTGTTGTCAATAATACGTTTGTAGGGAGTTCTATAATATAAACTGGACGTGTTGTCAATAATACGTTTGTAGGGAGTTCTATGATATAAACTTGACGTGTTGTCAATAATACGTTTGTAGGGAGTTCTATGATATAAACTGGACGTGTTGTCAATAATACGTTTGTAGGGAGTTCTATAATATAAACTGGACGTGTTGTCAATAATACGTTTGTAGGGAGTTCTATAATATAAACTGGACGTGTTGTCAATAATACGTTTGTAGGGAGTTCTATAATATAAACTGGACGTGTTGTCAATAATACGTTTGTAGGGAGTTCTATGATATAACCTGAACGTGTTGTCAATAATACGTTTGTAGGGAGTTCTATAATATAAACTTGACGTGTTGTCAATAATACGTTTGTACGGAGTTCTATGATATCAACTGGACGTGTTGTCAATAATACGTTTGTAGGGAGTTCTATAATATAAACTGGACGTGTTGTCAATAATACGTTTGTAGGGAGTTCTATAATATAAACTGGACGTGTTGTCAATAATACGTTTGTAGGGAGTTCTATAATATAAACTGGACGTGTTGTCAATAATACGTTTGTAGGGAGTTCTATAATATAAACTGGACGTGTTGTCAATAATACGTTTGTAGGGAGTTCTATAATATAAACTGGACGTGTTGTCAATTATACGTTTGTACGGAGCTCTACAATATAAACAGTGGGGTTCTTTTTAAATAATGTAAAGGATGATTAACTAGGAAATAAAAACTATCTTCCCTCTCTGGAATTTAAAAATGTATGTCTGTCTTATCAGACAAAAGATTTCATCTTTGAAATGTCACGTATCACTATTTCCGGTGAACAAAATGAATAATAAAATATATATGCTATCACATTTCGTACATCCTAAAATATGGATTATACCTACAGATTTAAGCGTAATCTGATGCAAATGCGGAGCGTTGTGCGGGATGCTTAGACTTTTAAAAAAACATGTTTCACGTTGGTGTTGGAAAAAGTCCAGGCTGAACAAACTAAAAGTGAGCGGGGCGGTGGGGTAGCCAAGTGGTTAAAGTGTTTGCTCGTCACGCCGAAGACATGGGTTCGATTCCCCACATGGGTACAATGTGTGAAGCCCATTACTGGTGTCCCCCGCCGTGATATTGCTGGAATATTGCTAAAGGCGGCGTAAACCCATACTCACTCACTCACTCACTAAAAGTGAGCTATGCATGCGCTCACTGAACGCAAAGAGTGAAACTGGTTTCAGAACCCTGTGAACAGTATCTCGCTTATCTCCTGGGACCCGTGAAGATCCGTGTTAGAATTGGTATTCAGCAACTCACTCTTGTCGTAAGAGGCGACTCATGAGATCGGGTGGTCAGGCTCGCTGACGTGGTTGACATATGTCATCGCATCCCAATTGTGTAGATCGATGCTCATGATGTTGATCACTGGTCTGGTCCAGACTCGATTATTTACAGACCGCCACCATATAGCTGGAATATTGCTGAGTGCGGCGTTAAACAACAACCAAACTTATCTCATGGCGGGTCAGCTTGGTGGGGAAAGAGAGACCGAAATCATGCATGGTGTTATAAATGTGTTGGTTGAAAATAAAGAATGAATCTGGATTTGCGACGCTGTAAAAAGTATATCACATATCCTGAAACTTGTCAGGAGGGACAAAAGTCATGCATTCCGTAAACAATTTTGCTAAAACTGACGAAAAGGGGTATGGTGCTGCCAAACTATAAATACAATCCCAGCGAATCTATGAATCCAATTAAACAGTCTTAAGGATGCGATTCCGCACAGCAACATTCGAACCCTTAAACTGATGGAATATCAAGGAAATAATAAACACGGAGACGTTTGCATGTGTGTTGTCTGCAATAAGGTAAGTAAAGCACTCATGAAAGGCATTCATTGACGGAAATAACTGAGTAGAAATACCGAAAACAGCAAACAAACATTGTTACCACCTACAAGCGACACTGCATATGTTTTTTGTTATTTTTTGACAGGTTATTTGGTTGTCGCAGCTCGAACAGTGTGGTATTGTCAAGAAAGGTTATCTATATATGTACTTGTTTCAACCATCGTGGCACTGTCTTTGCATTGTTGGTACTAACAAAAGCCTAGACGCTGTCGCCATAGAAACTCGTCAACAGCTTGAGCGCATAAGATTTCTGTGTGAAAAACACCCTTTAATCAATTGGAGAACTTAAGAAGAGAATATAGGCTATACCAGGAGAGGTTTACATGTGTTCACTGCGAGCCAAACTATTGACCAGCGGACGTAGCAATCGACGTGCATCTTAACAGCTTCAGTTGCTTCACACACTAACTTCATGAACTATATGCCATACTGAACTATCTGACTACAGAACTTACTGCCTTCTGAATTGTCTGACAACCGAACATATTGCCTACTGATATCTCTGACAAACTAACATACTGCCTACTGATCTCTCTGACAACCGAACATACTGCCTACTGATCTCTCTGACAACTGACCACACTGTTTTCCGAACGATCTGACAACCGAGCATACTGCCTACTGAACTATCCGACAACCGAGCTGAAATGTCTGACAAGCAAACACACTGCCTACTGATCTCTCTGACAACCGAACATATTGCCTACTGAACGATCTCACAACCGAACATACTGCCTACGGATCTCTTTAACAACCGAACTCATTACGCACTGATCTCTCGTAGAACCGACCACACTGTCTTCCGAACAATCTGACAACCGAACTCACTACCTTCTGATCTATCTGACAACCGAACATTCTATCTACTGAACTATCCGTCATCCGAACACATTGCCTCCTGATCTGTATGACAACGGAACACATCCCCTACTTAATTATATCTCAGTTAAACACAGACCCTACTTAACTTTATCTCAGTTGAATGCACCACCTACTTAGCTATATCTCAGTTGAACACACCACCTACTTAGCCATATCTCATTTGAACACATCACCTACTTAACTATAACTCAGTTAAACACAGCCCCTACTTAACTGTATCTCAGTTGAATACACCACCTACTTAACTATATCTCAGCTGAACACACCACCTACTTAACTATATCTCAGTTGAACACACCACCTACTTAATCATATCTCAGTTGAACACATCCCCTACTTAACTTTACCTCAGCTGAACATACCACCTACTTGACTATATCTCAGTTGAACACACCACCTACTGAACTATCTTACCGAAAATTGAACACACCACCTACTGAACTATCTTACCGAGAATTGAACACATCACCTACTGAACTATCTCACCGAGAATTGAACACCCCACCTACTGAACTATATCTCGATTGAACACACCACCACCACCTACACGTCATAAGACTAGATAATCTACAAGACAGAGATACACCATAAAGCTAATATCTAAATAAGTTTGTTTTGGTAGTGTTGCTAAGTAGTACACCTGTACCCTGCAGCATGCCGAGCGTGATGGTATTGGCGTGACAAAGCCTGTACAGCTACCTATAATAGTGCCGATATTCTCCAGGGAACCTTCAGGTTGCTTTCTTTCATCCATATTGATTACTAGGATGACACAGCATCACACGTGATGTAACACTGCGCTTACCTTTCCTGGGGTGACGTTTGGGGGTTGAGGGGGTGGTGTACCTGAGAGAGACTGACTGACTGACTGAGTTTAGTTTTACGCCGCTTTTAGCAATATTCCAGCAATATCACGGCGGGGGACACCAGAAATGGGCTTCACACATTGTGCCCATGTGGGGAATCGAACCCGGATCCTCGGCGTGACGAGCCAACGCTTTAGCCACTTTACCTGAGAGAGATGGGTGTTTGGATCCCATATTGTGAGAGTGTGGAGACTGAAAATACTAGATAATTTTCAGCTACAATTCTTCCTATATTTTTAAACAAAACTAAAACGGAAAAATATACACCGTCCGACCGTGTATACTGAGGGAAAAAAACAATAACACCACTTATTTCAGTATTCTATTACTTATTCTCAAACTTTTGTCCTCACAGTGCAATAGAAATTTGCGAAGGAACCAAAGCGACACTTGTACTATCCTATGTTCCTGTATTTGTTATGGGGCGGTGGGGTAGCCAAGTGGGTAAAGCGTTGGCTCGTCTCGCCGAAGACCCGGGTTCGAATCCCCACATGGGTACAATGTGTGAAGCCCATTTCTGGTGTCCCCCGCCGTGATGTTGCTGGAATATTGCTAAAAGCGGCGTAAAACCAAACTCAGTCAGTCAGTCAGTCCATGGATTTCATGCAAGCTGGGCGATGTCTCAAACGTTTAACAAATTTCCTGCATTAAATATGTCAAGCAATACTCTTTCCGGAAACAAAACACAATTCGCATAACGGTTGGTCTAACCCTCACCAGCTGCAGGAACTCGACCCTGGACCATCATCATTGCATGTTTATTTTAGATATCGGTTAGGTGAGTGAGTGAGTGAGTGAGTGAGTGAGTGAGTTTAGTTTGATGCCGCTTTTAGCAATATTCCAGCAATATCACGGTGGGGGACACCAGAAATGGGCTTCACACAATATGTCCATGTGGGGAATCGAACCCGGGTCTTCGGCGTGACGAGCGTACGCCTTAACCGCTAGGCTACCCAACCACCTCCTCAAATCGGTTGGATACGAAGGAACTACCACTTCCCATGTATGTTTGTTTCTTGTTTAATGCAGACCCTCAGATTATATTGATTGACGGATCGATCGGTTGGTTGCTTGATTGATTGATTGATTGATTGATTGATTGAACGCCGCACTCAGCAATATTCCAGCTATATGACGGCACTCTGAAGATAATAGTGTATGGACCAGACAATCCAGTGATCAACATCACAATGGGACAGTTGGGATACGATGACATGTGTCAACCAAATCAGCGAGCCTTACCACCAGATCCCGTTAGTCGCCTCATGCGACACGCGTGGGTTACTGAAGACCAATTCTTACCCGGATCTTCACAGGTAAAAGTATATATAATTGTTCAGGTTTACATTAATATTTAATATTATAGCTGGAATATTGCTGAGTGCAGCATTAAACAACAAACAATCATATTTGTACGCATCATAAGTAGATGCAAGACGTTTGCCTCTTTTTTGTCCCTTGGTTTTCGAATTTTCCTTTTAAATTGAAAGGATCGATCAGAGTAGAAATAGTACAAACGTGTGTGTTTTTTCTATCGGGTAATACATAAATGAATATTACGTTTCTATGGCAACACTCGATGCGTAGCATACCCTATTAGTCTATTTGTAGCTTGTGTTAAGTTCAAATACAACGGTGGACCGTGTCAAATGTTTGAAATCAATATATTTTCATATTCCCTTGCTATTTTTTTATTTGACCATGGTGGTCCTGATTGCACGCATAGTGTAGTAAAACATTGGCATGCCATACAATGTATTGTTAGAGCACATGCATATTTTATCAGTAAGGTACGTATGATAACGATTAAATGCCTATAACCTAACATGAAGTGTAACTTGGGTTTAGCAGAAACTACTTGGATTAAAAAAAGAAACAAAACAAGAACACGTGTTGTTGTTGTTTTATTGATTTCTATGTATTGTCAAGGAATGAGAACGTGCTACTTAGGGTAATCTGAGAATGATATAACGCTTGTTTTCGAAGCGTTAACTTTCAATCGATTCTATTTCTCCAAACAATTATATCAATGAATTATATCAAGAGAAATGAAATACTGACCCACTCACTCACTCAGTGACAGATAGTGGAAAAATTGGCTCGACCGATTATATAGCCAGACAAATAGATGTAACTAGAAAGATGGATGGATGGCAGGTGGATGGATTGATGAATGGTTTGGGATACTTATATGATGGATAGATTGTAGGATGTGTGCTTTTGTATGTGTAGTGTAGATAGACAGGCAGACAGACAGACAAACAGACAGACAGGGAAGGAATAAGTAGGTTGGGTTGTTGTGGGCGTAGATGAATGGGTTAGTGTTTTGGTGCGTGTTTTGGACGGACGGATGGATGGACTGATCGATGGATGGATGGATGGATGGATCGATAAATTGGTGGATGATAGATGGATGGATGGTGGCTGGCTGGTTGGTGGATGGATGGAAGGGTGGATGGATGGATGGATGGATGGATGGGTGGATGGACGGACGGACGGACGGACGGACGGATGGATGGATGGATGGATGGCGGACGGACGGACGGCTGGTTGGTGGATGGATTGATGGATTGGCTGGTTGGTGGATGGATGGATGGATGGTGGCTGGCTGGCTGGCTGGCAGGCTGACAGGCTGGTTGGTGGATGGATAGATGGATGGATGGATTAGCTGGTTGTTGGGTGGATGGCTGTCTGGCTGGCTGGTTGGTGGATGGATAGATGGATCGATGGATGCTGGCTGGCTGGCTTTCTGGTTGGTGGATGGATGGATGGATGGGCTGGTTGATGGATGGATGGAAGGATGGATGGGCTGGTTGGTGGCCGGCTAGCTGGCTGGCTGGCTGGTTGTGGATGGATGGATGGGCTGGTTGGTGGCTGGCTGGCTGGAAGGATGGATTGGATAGGATAGTTGGCGGGTGGATGGATGGCTGGCTGGTTGGTTGGTGGATGGATGGACGGATGGATGGATGGGTGGATGGATGGTTAGATGGGCTGGTTGGTGAGGTGGATGGATGGATGGATGAATGAATGGATCGCTGGCTGCCTGGCTGGTTGAATGGATGGATGGATGGTGGTGTCGATAGACAGACAGACAGACAGACGGACGGACGGACGGACGGACGGACGGATGGATAGATAGACAGACATACATACAGGCAGACAGACGGACAGACAGGTAGGTAGGTAGATAGGCACTAGTAGATAGATAGATTTGACCCCACGCCAACTTCGCAATTTTCATTCAAAGTTAATGGTTCACATATGAACATTCAGATATGTTATGAGTTATATGAACACACTCTCACAGCGCGACATAATACAACACAGATGAAGTTACAACGAACAATTACCAAACAGGGAAGTACACACAAGTCATGCTTGCCCGGGTATTGATATATCCACAAGGTCGCAATGGCTGACATATTCTTTGCAACTTCGGCGACTGCGAAACATGTTTCCATTGATTTCCGATATATGGTCAACCTCCAAAGTAGTGTTGATGTGTTGTCAAGGTAGATAACCCATCTCGTGACTACCACGTGAAAAGCAACAGTTTTTGTGTCGATTGTTTTCCATCAACAAACACAAGCGATCCCGTCCCGTGCACCGACACACATTGAACGATCTGGATGACGGCATACCAGTAACATTGACAAGAAGTTTTATATGAGATGGATAAAATAAATTCGTGTTCTACATTCCATCTCATTAAACGATTATTGTTTACTAGAAGAAATTGATCAATTTCGCAGTGCAATATACCAGTACAATATAATTGTTTCCAATAGGCCCCTTTATTGCAGGGTAGATAACGGTTGGGCTTGACAATGAAAGTTTTGCTTGAGCAGTGCACACGTTAATTTATTACCTCTCATAACACCGTGTGGGGTCGGGTATATTACGTAAAACTTATTTTTTACGTGTTGTGTGGTCGATCACGGGTAACACTATAATGAACTACTAGTATATGTTTGTCTGTATGTTTGGCTTCATGGCTTGTAGCGTCATTCAGTTACATGATACTTAATCGTTATCCATTATATGTACTTGTTAATATTGATCTGCTGTTTGTTATAACATACCGATATACCAGTATACCTCTCATCATATATAAGGTGCAGTCATTTCACTTTTATAACTGTGGAATGATTGAGTGAGTTTATTTATAGGCCGCCTTTAGCTTTCGGCCGGGGACACCAGACCTGTGGAATCGAACCCGGGTCTTCGGCGTGACGAGCGGACGCTTTAATCACTAGGCTACCTCGACCGCCCCTTATGGTGCGGTCCCAGTGCCGACCTCACGCTACTCGACCTTCTCGACCTGAAGGTCGAATTGGGGGTCGAGTTGGTCGAGTTTCAGAACGAGTTAGGTCGAGTCAGGTCGAGTCAGATCGAATCAGGTCTACCAAGTTTTTGAAATTGTTTTGACATGTCAAAGATTTTCCCCGACTTCCTCCTCGACCTTCGGTCCGAGATGGGGTCGAGACCAGGTCGAGAATAGGTCGAGGTAGGTCGAAAAAAGGTCGAGTTTAGGTCGACATTAGGTCGAGTTGGTCGAGTTGAAGGTCGAGCTGGCCTGACATGCCGATCTGTGTTCGTCTTAGCGTCGATCTGTACTCGGCCTCGACTCGACCTCGACTCGATCTTGAGTCGACCAACTCGAACTGGACTCGACTTGGACTCAACCTGGAGTCGACCGAGTCGACCTGAAGTCAACCTATCTCGACCTCAACACGACCATCTTCCCAGATGCTTCATAAAAGCCAAACGGCAGCCAGTGGTAGCACATCATCTCCACACCAACCTGCTGCCACCCAGAGGTCCACCCTGAGCACACCACCCTCTCCAACACGCCGCAAAGCAGCGAAACAGGCTGGTATATTCCCCAGCTTTGACTCCAGTGCTGCAGCAGGTATATCTCTGTACCTGCCAAGCGGTCTCTTGGACCCTACACACACCTCAGAGGATCAGTCACATGTTCAGGACTCTCAGCAAAGACAGTGAAACTGATAAGTAGAACTTGGTACTCATATATTGTCATGAGCACTTTATACTGATGTGAAATGTTACCTTCAGATTATTTAAACGAGTTTCCAATACAAGATTTAAAAGCTTTTTTATCTGATATTTTTTGTGTGTTTTCCATCCATTGCTAAGTGTAAATGTAAATGCATCTTGTACGATTGTAATAAACTTTGTTTTTTTCATCATGTATATAGTTAGTTTTCATTGTGTGTTTTTTCGCATTTACCAATTGTAAACAGTGTAAATAAAATACAAACAAGAGTTCCTTTGTAAATGAAGTAGTCCTAAATAATAGAGTACACTTTAGAGTCATTTGGATATCATCTTCTCTTGCAAATGAACAGCTCCTGGGCCCATGAAATAGTCCTTCAAATAGTTTCTTTGGTTGGCGCCATCTAGTGGGGTAACGTTCCTCGTACCCCGGTTATCCCCATCAAGCAGCTGTGTGTAGGAGCGCCACTTGCCTGGGGTGAGTGAACAGTCCCCATTCCCCGGTCTATGAGGTTCATCTGACTGTTCCGGTTCCTCGTTCTCAGCATGTTGTGTAAAGTGACGCAGGCCTGGGATATCTGTTTAGGGAGCCAAGGAAGATCTGGAACCTCATTGCCAGAATCCCGAATTGCGAGATGTTGGATTTTGTAAATACATGCTCATTTTTTGTGTATATCATTTTGCAATCAACAGACATCATAACATGTCATGTGTACAAGTATCACACCTGTATGTGACAGAGACCGAACTCGGGCCATAAATCAATGCATTTTGTTTATGGTGTATAGCCTGATTGGTGTTAAGTTCAAATTGCATATGGTCAGTGATCGCAGTTGTGTATTGAATATGGTCATTAGCAGACAGGCAGGCAGACACATAGGTGTCAATAAAACAGACATTGAGTTTTGTCTGTGACAACGACACATCTATATCACAGTTAGAAATTCTGTCAACGCTAAATAATGACATTGCTTTTAAGTATCGAACTGAGAAAGTGACTCGGTAAGAAGAACGTGTGGTGAAATAGACAAATGAAATTATATAAACAGTTAATCTACTGTCATAACACATAAAAAGCTCGCGCCTGTGAAATATCAACAAAACATTAGAAAAATAGCTCACACCAAAGCCTTCACCGAGTATTCACCGGACAACCCGCTTCCAAGCTGCGCGAACCTATTTCACTGCGCACGTGCTATGAGCGCAGCCCAGCTGTTGAAACCACTTGAATTCCCCCAAGCGCTGGGGGAAAATTAGTGATTCGTTTGAACTACGATTTCGCTCGGGTTTTTTTCATCGCGTTATTTTTCAACTTTATAAGTTGAATTTTCATTTTTGATGATTTGTTTCGGTAAGTCCATACCGAAAGGTATCAGAATCTGCAAAGTTGTGTTTTACGTTGCATGTGACCTTTAATAATGAAGTATACGACTGAAGAATAGAACCCCCCTGAACCCCCCATTGGCTCCGCCAACGCAAAAAATCTTCAGTGTGGTCTGAAGTCATTTTCAAAGGGGGGTTCGAACCCCCTGAACCCCCCCTCTGGATCCGCCAATGGTGTAAGAATCCTCGCCGAAACGTCGCTCTATACACTAAACGGACCCGTGAAGATCCGGGGTAGAATAGGTCTTCAGCAACCCATGTGCTTGCCATAAAAAGGCGACTATCTTGTCGTAAGAGGCGACTAACGGGATCGGGTGGTCAGTTTCGCTGACTTGGTTGACACATGTCATCAGTTCCCAATTGCTCAGATCGATGCTCATGCTGTTGATCACTGGATTGTCTGGTCCAGACTCGATTATTTACAGACCGCCGCCATATAGCTGGAATATTGCTGAGTGAGGCGTAAAACTAAACTCACTCACTCACTCACTAAACAAGATGTTGCTATCTATAAATTCGTATGCTTCATTACTCACCAACTTCTAGAATGCCGATCAACCAATTTAGTTCATAAGTTGCTTAATTGCGTAATGGTCTTGTGAGGATTCTTATTCGAAAATTTGTCAGTCAAACTATCAAGTGCAATTATACAGAGATATTCAGTCAGAGATATCCCCTTACTTACTTTATAAGTAAAATATAAAAAGTCCCCTTACTCTCTTTAACAAGAAGCCACGTCTGAATTATAGTATACACATGGGCTTGTGGAAGGAACAGCTGCCTCGGCAATTCCGTAGGACTGAGTGGGAAGGAGAATTATGCAGGTCAGTCCAGTACTAAATCCCTTTAAATCAACTGTATTTTTCTCGTTGAGTGGTACATTAATACATGACAACAGAACAAGGACGAATGACAACAGAACTAGACTTCAGGGGAGCATGCTTATCCAATATTCGTGATAAGCAAGTAGTTAACACATCAGTCATATCATCAACTCCACAAGAATCAGAGAGTGACTGCAGCACCTCAGAAGATTCAGTGTCATTGGAAAACTGTCTAATATCTATATCTCAAGTTTTCCTGTAGCTAATTTCTTTTCTCATTTGCTTAGGTTATGTAAGTTTGACAGAGCACTGAATAAGTGAATGATCAGATATCTGTTTGTAACTAACATCAACGACATCCAGAATATCACAACTATCCTTGATTACGACTAGTTCTACTGTATGGCCTGATCGATGAGTTGGACCAGACACGTGCTGTAGGAGACTGAAAGATGTCACAGAAGGATTTAGTAAAGGAGTCAGACAGAGAATCAACATGGATATTGAAATCCTATATTAGAGTGAGTGAGTATGGTTTTACGCCGCTTTTAGCAACATTCCAGCTAATATCACGGCGGGGGACACCAGAAATGAGCTTCACACATTGTACCCATGTGGGGAATCGAACCCGGGTCTTCGGCGTGACGAGCGAACGCTTTAACCACTAGGCTACCCTACCGCCCCAAATCCCTATTAGAACCAGATGACCTGGTTCAAGGGCAGTTTTGACAAGGCTGGACTAACATTCAGGAACACTTGCCACATGATTTTGGTCGCTGAAATTTTGGAAATAGAACCCATTCCAGCTCTGTTATATACTCATCGTCGTAGTTTATGAGGGGCGGTGCAGTAGCCTAGTGGTTAAAGCGTTGGCTCGTCACGCCGAAGACCCGGGTTCGAATCCCCACATGAGTACAATGTGTGAAGCCCATTTATGGTATCCCCCGCCGTGATGTTGCTGGAATATTGCTAAAAGCGGCGTAAAACCAAATTCAGTGAGTCAGTCAGTCGTAGTTTATGTGATCGTTTAACAACCATTTCATATATCCCTTCCCGGAACATTCCTGCATCATCGATTTATGTGTTAAAGAAAGTTTTATTTACTAAATTTCAAAGAAATAAAAGATATGTTGCAAAAATATAGTTTTGTTTCGCTTTCACGATGATCCTGCAAATGTTCCCATATTGGAACATACCTGTATCTCTGGAACCGTTCAAGATATCAGTACTGGTATGAAATTTTGGATTTTTCTTAGTTACATCATTATGAGACTCTCCTGTAAATTTAAAGTGTTTCTGACAATGATCTAGTACCGGTATGATAAAGGTTAAGACAGAGACCATATCCAACCAAGTCAACATGTAACTGATACCAGGAATTTCCACAATGGATAGCATTATCAATTGATGTATAGTGTCTGGATGCATGTTCAAGCTTGACCAGAACAGCTTCATTTTGGGATGCTGTTGTCACGCCTTTGAGGCCAAGTGTTTAAGTTGTGCATATTTCACAAAATAGTCTTGACATAATAACATCCATTACCCTTTTATAATCTAGATTTAGTAACGTTTCTATTCATTTTGACATATCAAGACAAATCGCAACCATGTATGCTTTTTATTTAGTATCGTCTGTGATCGTTTTACACTTTCATATATACAAGTCGCATGGAAAACACTTTCAAAGGGACATCACTCTAAATTACTTTGTGCGTGTCATGGCTGATACTCTCAGAACGTGTCATTTATAGTGATATCGTTTGAAATTAATTCATTTCACAACCTGTTCCCAGTTTAACCACCGACAAGCAACATGTGGTTCATGTTTTTAATGAGCTGGGTAGCTCTCGTTATTCAAATATTCGTGGTAACATTGTCCATAGGTAAGTTGTAAGTCATTCAAAAGTATGCCTTTTGTCACCTTCACCCCCTGACTCAGTTGAAAAAAATGAGCTGCTAAATGACTACTTCTCGAAGATATTTTTTATTATTTTATATATTGAACACATTTGAGACTGTGTGTGTTTAAGAAACTGAGATAGAACACATATGCAAATCCAAGGACAGTTAACTTGCTCATCTTATCAGTAACAATCATCGGGTCCTACAGGGATGGAAATTCCGGTGTTTGTAGGGCTGTCTCTGAAAGTCAATAATCGGAAATGACGTCGTTGAAAGAAATTTCACTATCTATTACCAGTGTGAAAATGTTGTCATCCATAATGTCTTATGAAGTTATGTCAACACATAAGAAATAAAGTTTTAATTTACACTTAAAATACAGGAAAGATTTCCTCCCATAACCCCCGTATTTTTTTAATCATTCTATGCCTATGTTGTTTTTTAAAAAAATAATATATAACCTAACCCTAGACCTAACCCTAAAACCTAACCCCAAACCAAACCCTAAACCCTCGAAATAATCCTAATTAATAGAATACATTTCAAATGGGGGTTACGGGCGGAACTCTTACCAAGATACACCTAATAACGATATTCAAGAGTCACATTTAGATTATGATCGGAATGCTGTTTTTGTCAGTAATATATGGGTCACCACTCAACAGTGACATGAAATTTGTCTATTTGTTTTGTGGCTTTATGGCATGTTTCCTTATCAAAGTTTTTCAATATTTACCAACAATCAGTTGATGATCTCAACATTTATATCCATAGATAGTCCCAGTAATTTGCAATTGCGAAGTATACAGATGTTTTTGCAGAAACTTGTCTGGAGTATATATACCGATACTGTCCCCATGTCCCCATGCTAATAAGGCTAATGTGATATTGTGTTATTTATCATGTCACTCACTATGTCTGTGCTTACAGCTGCAGGTCTGTACTACTTGGCGGAGCTGGTTGAAGAATACACAGTCACTACTGCCAAGATCATCCGGATTCTCATTGTTGTGAGTAAACATTTTATTATTTTAACAGGGAAAGCTTGGTGAATCTGGCGCAATGTTTGTTCCTGGTACCCCATTGCAATTGTGGGAATTAACATGATTAAGGGGCAAAATAGATCTGAATATGAAATTGTGTCATGAGTAGAGCATGTAACGTGTACAAGAAATGAGTCCCTTGTCACACATTCGGGTGACTATCTGAAACAGAGTACTCATACGTGTATGACTGCCTGATGATTCATCACTGTCATTGGAATTCTTCATGTTGCACAAAAATATGTGTCAAGTTATATACAATGTATGGTCATTGTGCGTAATCAGTCAATGTAAATCAATAGTCTTGTTGTCAACAACTGATTTGTCTGGCCACTACTTATGTTTTGTTTGTTTGTTTGTACTCAGCACTATTCCATCTACATGGCAGCTGTCTGTAAATAATTAAGTCTGGATGAGTCAATCCAGTGGTCATCAATCTACATAATTGGGATACAATGACATGTATCAATCAAGTCAGCAAGCCTGACCACCCGATCCTCTTAGTCGCCTCTTACGACAAACATGGGTTGCTGAAGACCAATTCTAACCCAAATCTTTATGGGTGTAAAGGTTCTATTATTAATGTAACTATCAAATCCTACAGGATAGTTCACACCATTTTATTGTTTTACATTAACCTCACATTGCCAGGAGGAATATAAGTTATTAGGGTCTCCTGGTAAAAAACTGTGAAACTCATTTAAATTCTGGTGCATTTATGCTTTTGACACTTTGAAATAACATTATACCGTCTGTGTTTCAGCTAACAACTGTTGTGTACATCTGCATCTTCCTGTTTGAAGAGTTTCCACTCTCTGTCATAGTGTGTGGGCTTGGAGCCAATATTTCCTACTTTTTCTTACTAAAGAGCTTCCCATACTTCGAGATGAGTTCTGTACCTTTAATCAGTGGCATAGGTAGGTGGAACTAAAAAAAATATGTAAAATGTATGTTGCCAAACTAGAATGTCTGTTTATGTGAGTGTTTGCATTTTCTGTTGACTTGCTTCCATATATTTTGTGAAATAATCAGTTAACTGACAGCTGTATATATCCGGTAATAATACCATGACTGCCAGCTGTATCTTTCAAGTTTGAATATGTTGATTGACAGCTTAATAGTTCATGTTATAAAATGTTGATGGACAGTTGTGTATGTCCAGTTATAATATGTATACTAATTGATAACTGAATATTTCCAGTTTATATGTGTCGATTGGCCTCTGTATATATCCATTTAAAATACGTGACTAACAACTGTTTATTTCCGGTTCTGATATTTTGACTGACAGTAGTATATTGTCGGTTCTTTTGCATTGATGATTGAAGGGCTCTTTTGTCTGTTTCAGGACTGATGTTATTAAATCACTATCTGTCATTTTCACACTTTTCTGAAGTTTGGTACCCCTTCTCAGAGGTGAGTTCTGTCACACTAAAAGTGAAAGGTCTCTGACAATCCTGGACAAATGACTTGCTTAAAGCCGGTGTGGTTTGTTTGTTTGTTGTTTAACATCGCACTCAGCAGTGTTCCATCTGTATGATGGTGGTTTGGACACCATGTCAACCAAGTCGGCTAACCTGACCACCCGATGATGGTGACTGCCTCCGTGGTGTAGGTTAGAGCGTCCGCCTGGAGAGCGGAAGGTCGCGGGTTCGATCCCCGACCGCGTCATACCAAAAGACGTTAAAATATGGTAATTGTTGGTCCCTGCCTGGCGCATTAATGGGTACAACAGGGACTGGTCGGCTCGGAGTCAGTATAATGTGTCTGAGTGGGGTATTCATAATTCACTGCGGGATGGTATCTCAGTGGGCTAGCACTATAAAACCAGCTTCAGTCTGGGCTAGTACAAGCAACCGCACATACACATACACACACGCATGCACGTTGTCATATGAGCGAAATATTCTCAAGCACGACGTAAAACCCAATTTCACCTCACCTCACCTGATGATGGTTGCCTTGTACAATAAGCATGATTTACATGAGACCCAAATCTTCATGGGTAAAAGCCTCCATGGTTATCCAGGAAAAAATTGGTCTTCGGTAAACCATGCTAAACATGAAAACAGGTGTGGTATGTCAGGCTGGCTTGTTTATTGTTTCTCAGTGTTCAGGTCATTATAGTTATAACCCAGATGTGTTGGTCAATGCTCATGATGTTAGTCACTGGTTTGTGTGGTGTAGACACAATTATAGCTGGAGTATTGATGAGTGCTGTGATAGTCAACAAACAAAGGGGCCCGTGAAGATCCGGGGTAGAATTGGTCTTCAGCAACCCACGCTTGCCACAAAAGGCGACTATGCTTGTCGTAAGAGGCGACTAACGGGATCGGGTGGTCAGGCTCGCTGACTTGGTTGACACATGTCATCGGTTCCCAATTGCGCAGATTGATGCTCATGCTGATGATCACTGGATTGTCTGGTCCAGACTCGATTATTTACAGACCACTGCCATATAGCTGGAATATTGCTGAATGCGGCGTAAAACTAAACTCACTCACTCACTCAACTAACAAAGGCTAAAGTGAAGGGTCCCTGACAGTCCTGCGGTCCTGCTTACATGTTACAGAATGCAAAGTGACCTGACCATTTTGAATCTGGACAGCAGGGGTGGAAATAACCGATTGCCCGACGTCCGAGTCCAGTGTTTTTTTCTGTCGGGCAAGCAAATTTGTATATCACACTGTACCGGTGTCCAGTTGACTTACCAATATTAATTAAGTTGTTTATTTAAAAAAATCAACAAGAAATCGGATGGTATAGTGGAAAAATTATCAGGGCAAGTGATTTTACATATGCCACTGTACCGGAGTACACTAGCAATTTTAAAGTTATTTCCACCCCTGGTCAGTTATGACCAATCATAGATACAATTCCGTCAGTTGGTCCCAAATAAATAGAAGCACCTTGGCCAATAAACATCACAGCACAGCACAGTTGTTCAGGATCATCAGCTGAGTATTTTGTACGAAACAAATGAGTAACTGCCATGTATATTGTCATAGAAAAAATCTGTTGATATTTCATTTTTGTTGCCACTGAATCATGTTTATCTTGCCCATGGGTGATAGCAATGGAGTTTACATTCCTGGACGTAGTCGACTTAATGACAACCTGGTTAGGGGCCTTTGTCCTATTGTGACTTTCTTCATGCAAAGGTGACTCAGTTGTCTGTTCAGAATTGCATTATCTATACACACCAGAAACTAGGTTTGAATCCTGGTTTGTGCTCATTATGTTATAACGTTTACCAGCTCCTTACCCACTGACGAGTGAAGGTCCGGGTTAGAATGAACCTTCAGTAACCCATGCTTGTGGTAAGTGGTGACTAACGGGATCGGGTGGTCAGGCTCGCTGACTTGGTTGAGACATGCCATCGGTTCCCAATTGCACAGATCGATGCTCATGCTGTTGATCACTGGATTGTCTGGTCCAGACTCGATTGTTTACAGACCGCCGCCATATAGCTGGAATATTGTTGAGTGTGGCGTAAAACTAAACTCACTCACTCCTTACCCACTGTTTTGGTTTCACTGAAGTGTTCAATATCTGACATTAACCTGTACGCTGTGATGGAACTGCAATACTGCTTAAATCAGGGTTTATACCCAGCACAATCAGTCCAAGTGTCTCGATGTGTCGGTAACCTCCATACAATGTCTCTTCCAGGTCCTTGCATTCTTCACAATATGTCTGTGGCTGGTGCCGTTCGCATTCTTTGTGTCGCTGTCAGCCAATGAAAATGTGTTGCCAACACTGTCAGAAACACAGCCAAGAAACACAGGTTAGTATATAGATGACCAGTAGATATTGACACAGCCATGGAACACAGGTATAACATGTATAGTGGATAAGCTTCTGCAGGGGTGGAAATAACCCATTGCCCGACGTCCCAGTCCATTGGTTTTTTTCTGTCGGGCAAGCAAATTTGTATATCACACTGTATCGGTGTCCAGTTCATTTTCCAATGTTCATCATGTTGCTTATTTAAATAATCAACAAGAAAATCTTCCTGTATAGTGGAAACATTATCAGGGCAAGTGATTTTACATGTGCCACTGTACTGAAGTACACAAGCAATCTTAAAGTTATTTCCACCTGCCTGGTGCTCCGCATTAAAGAGAGAAGACAAGGACGAGATGGCTTTGAGTTGGTATAATGTGTTTTAGCAGTGTATCTATGTTTAACTGTGGCATGGTATCTCAGTGTGCTAGTACTATAACACTGCCAGAAGTTCAGACTAGTACAAACAGTCACACGTATGCATGAGTGAGTGAATTTAGTTTTACACCGCTTTTAGCAATATTTCCAGCAATATCACAGCGGTATGCCTGCGTGACACAGTATGGGTGCAATACTTTTAAGTGTGAAGTTACTACGCACCTCACCTCACCTCTACACCTTACCTCACCTCCACACCTCACCCTTCTCCTCCACACCTCACCTCTCCTCCACACCTCACCTCACCTCACCTCACCACACCTCACCTTACCTCACCTCTCCTCCACACCTCACCTCACCTCCACACCTCACCTTCACCTCACTTCACCTCACTTCTCCTCACCCCACCTCATCTCCACACCTCACTTCACCTCACCTCACCTCATCTCCACACCTCATCTCACCTCTGGAGACAGTTGGGTAGCCTAGTGGTTATAGCGTTTGCTCATCAAGCTGAAGACTTGAGTCTGATTCCCCACATGGTTACAGCGTGTGAAGCCCATTTCTGGTGTCCCCCGATATTGCAAGAATATTGCTCGAAGCGGTGTAAAACTACACTCACACACTCACCTGCTTACCTCCCAGTGGTACTGGTGAAATACTCTGACCTGCATCATATATGGCATTGTTCCCACATAGAATGACATACCACATAACTAAACCAGAAGTTAAACCAAATTCACTCACTGCCTGGCATACAATGAAAACATTCTCTTCTTTCCTGGCATACAATGAAAACATTCTCTTCTTTCCTGGCATACAATGAAAACATTCTCTTCTTTCCTGGCATACAATGAAAACATTCTCTTCTTTCCTGGCATACAATGAAAACATTCTCTTCTTTCCTGGCACACAATGAAAACATCCTCTCTTCTTTCTTTCCTGGCATACAATGAAAACATTCTCTTCTTTCCTGGCATACAATGAAAACATTCTCTTCTTTCCTGGCATACAATGAAAACATTCTCTTCTTTCCTGGCATACAATGAAAACATTCTCTTCTTTCCTGGCATACAATGAAAACATTCTCTTCTTTCCTGGCATACAATGAAAACATTCTCTTCTTTCCTGGCATACAATGAAAACATTCTCTTCTTTCCTGGCATACAATGAAACATTCTCTTCTTACCTGGCATACAATGAAAACATTCTCTTCTTTCCTGGCATACAATGAAAACATTCTCTTCTTTCCTGGCATACAATGAAAACATTCTCTTCTTTCCTGGCATACAATGAAAACATTCTCTTCTTTCCTGGCATACAATGAAAACATTCTCTTCTTTCCAGATGAAAGTGATGTTGTCAGTAACTATTTCCGAAAGAAGGGGAAGAAGTATGGCCTCCTGTCCTTCTTCAAAATGGCGCATGAGAATGTGCTACCCCAGAGAGTCAAGAAACAGTTTTAACAATTTAAACACCTCCACTTGATCTGATAAAGACTAGATTTCAAGAGGAAAGTGCCATTTCTGACTGAGGATGAAGTGTGTAGTATTTGCATGACTTGTATAGACATTGTTCTTGGTTGATAGATCCATTTGTTATCCGTTTGGTTCCCACAGGAAACTTGGAAGCCTTTACAGGTGTGTACATTGTCCGACCAGCATTACACTGGTAGTGTCTGGTGCTTTTGTTCATTTTTTATACTGTTTTCATTGTAATTAGCTCATGGAATGTTCTTTAACTGGACTATAGGTTCCAATTTAGTTTCGCTAGTTATATATCTAGGTCCTGGGTGCCGTTGAACAAAGAGATTTTAGCGCTAAGGTGACCGTAACTCCCATACTTTAACATAGACTTAAGGTAAGTGCTAATTACAACGGCACCCAGATCCACAAAGTGTTTGTCCGCCATATAGCTGGAATATTGCTGAGTCGCGGCGTAAAACTAAACTCACTCACAAAGTGTTTGTAGTGGAAGATTGCTAGTGTGAAACTACTGGCAAACAAGAGGATAAGTGTTTGGACTATTGGACACACTGGAGAACAGCAGGATAAGAGAAAGAAGCGCTGATTAGAGAAGAAGGCGGTGCGCGGCAATGAGCAAACCCATTTGGTTTGTGAAAGGCAGAGCAGATATAGGCTAGTGCACATGCATTGCATGGCGATGAAATTGATTCCGCGAGTAGCTGCACACGCCTTGCTCATAAGACTCTCACGTCAGTGCAGCACGTCGCACTACACTTGATCGCAGACAACCTGGGGCCCCTTTGCTAACTCAGGTTTGATTGTCTATTTATATGAAATATAAGACAACTGATTCAGCTGATGTTTTCAAATGCTGAAAATTTTGGATGGAACTGCTTCATCATGGAAATATACAAGGGGGTGCCGTTGTACAAAACAACCTTAGTGCAACTCCTGTTATTAGTCTCTGTTTAGGTATTGGTGTTACATTCACCTTAGAGCTAAGATGGTTTTGTACAATGGCACCCCCTTGTATATTTCCATGGCACTCTCTCTCGTCATGAGTCAGGATAAGTATAAAAATATCAATTTTACTTAAAAAATTACATTTATGTTTTGCATACTAAACCCAAAACATGGGAAAAAAGTGTTCCATCTTTTTCAGAGTATCCACAATTTTTGACCATATCTATTAACTTGTCCAGTTTTATATACTGACACGGCTTTATATCAATCCAGTTAACCATAGTAACTGATATGCAAGCATTGAGCTGCTTCACTAATTTTACTAATATTGGCTTGTTTTCATCAGTGTTCATGATTTTTTAATATTTTTTAATGATTTCATGTTTGCTCAAGTCTGCTGTGGGCATGGTAGGTGCTATATTTGTTGCATATTGCTTGATTCTCGGTTCATTTGCCTTATTGTTAGCTTGTATAGTATTACATCAGAAGGTTCTGTCACTTGACACTCATTTGCAATTTCTGCTGGACTGAAGCTATGGTGGCCTGGAACAAAACGAATAATACTCACTGAATAATGAACAGAAAAACTGAATGCTGACATATTCCAAATATGGGATGACCCGGAGGTCAAGGTCACAGTGCAGTTTACCCTGGTGATGGATGTGCGAGATGTTTGAAATCCCCACCTAATTATCTGGCTGTGTTTAGCAGTGTTTCACCTTTCAAGAAAGTTAGACTGTTCTGATATTTCAAAGTTATTCATTATCCTCTATTTATTTTGGAAAAATTGAAAAGGGCAAGAATGACTAATGATGGTTGTAATTTTCATACATTTACTCAAAACCTTGGTTGATTGGTTCAGTATATCACAAATATGGAACAAACGTAAGATTTTGTGTCTTTTAATAAACTTCAATACTTTCAGTAACATGAACTGGAAGGTCAATAGGGCAAGGGAGGTAACTCAAGTCATGTATAAATAATTATACAGGAGAGGGCAACCAGACTGTGGAATATGTATATACTGTAATAGAAATAGCCACACATATAACATACTATACACATCACCGTACAGTATAAATAATTAAAACCCACTCATTTTCAATTACGACCAAACAAATCATCATGATTTATGGTATTTGGTTCCAGTGACAGTGTGGCTGGTGTTTATCATTATATCACTTTATGGGGATTTGTCTTTGTAATTGGGGCGGTTGGTAGCCTTGTGGCTAAAGTGTTTGCTCATCACTCCGAAGACTGGGTTCGATGCCCCACATGGGTACAATGTGTGAAGCCCATTTCTAGTGTCCCCCGTTGTGATATTGCTGGAATATTGCTAAAAGTGGTGTAAAACTAAACTCACTCATTCACTTGTTTGTAATCTGTGTGGCATATTTTAAGGCCTGAACATGTTCCACTGTTTGGCTGCTCTGTTTTTCTGAGGTAGGCCTGTATTTCATCACACCAGTGACTTCGTTTAATTTTCTCCAAGACTTTTTGTGACTTTTTTACAGAAAGATGTATGAATCTAACAAAAGAAATGTAGTCCCTGATTGTTTAATGTTTAACATATGCCTGCAGTTTTGTTCAGCGGTCATTTCTATTGTACATTTTCATGTTTTTGTTGTATTCAGATACAATCATTGTAATCTGTCATGTGTTCTGTAGTTAAGTGTTTATAGTGTAGATATGATATGACATATCATCTTGTTGATTCTGATTATTTGAATGTAAATACACAGAGAGATGGCACTGTTGCATTATGCATGTTTGTACACTGACAATATATTTCAGTGTATCTAACTTAACCGATCCATGAAGATCCAAGTTAGAATTGATCTTCAGTAACCCATGCTTGTCATAAAAGGCGACTAACGGGATAGGGTGGTCAGGCTTGCTAACTTGGTTCACACATGTCATCGTATCCCAATTGTGTAGATCTATACTCATGCTGTTGATCACTGAATTGTCTGGTCCAGATTCGATTATTACAGACCGCCACCATATAGCTGGAATATTGCTGAGTGTGCGTAAAACTAAACTCACTCACTCCTCTCTCTAACTTAATCTCATCACCAAAAGAAAATTTCAATCCTAAGCAACCATTGTTTTTTTTGATAGGTTGGGCTGAGATTAGCATTTCTTATGTTTATAAGTTCAATTAATTTCTCAAAACAGCTGGTCAGTTGTTTATTTATTTAATAAATGTATATACTTAACTGTACTCACCTAACTATGACTCTTTCTCCAAGAGAAGATCACATTGTATCACTACACAGCAAGGCATAATTATGTAAAAATAACTTGTAATATTTTTTCCAGAGGCCCTCCTCTCACCTGAAAATTCAAATGGTTGCTCCCTTAAAAATTTAAATCAGTGTAGTAGGGTTTTTGGATAACTTTCTATTTTGAACAACTGTACCTAAAATGTTTCAAATTTCTTTCAGCATCATTTAGAAAAGAATTTCTGTTATATTATGATTTTATCAAGCTGCATGATTTATGGTGAAGCTCGTCCCTCACCATGATATCTTGCTAGTCTTGATATCAGTGATGCATCTCATTTATGTCTCTGGTCCCGCATGGGGCGGTGGGTAGCCTAGTGGTTAAAGCGTTCGCTCCACATGCCGAAGACCAGGGTTCGATTCCCACATGGGTAAAATGTGTGAAGCCTATTTATGGTGTCCCCCGCCGTGATATTGCTGGAATATTGCTAAAAATGACGTAAAACTAAACTCACTCACTCTGGTCCCCTGTGAATGTACCAGATGCAACTAGTCTTGGTGCCTCCTGTGAGAGGTGATTCACAGGATCTAGTGGTCAGGCCCGCTTACTTGGTTAATAAAATGTCGTATACCATATCAGTGCTCATGACGTCAATCACTGGATGGTCCAGATTTAGATGTTTGCAGATTGCCATTATATTGTTTGAATATTGCCGAGTGTAGTTAAACAATGAAAAAGCAAGTAAGAGAGTGTGTTGGGTGTTGCCATTGTGGGAAAATTAGGGTGTGGGTTGGTGTTGGATGGATTGGAAGGAAAGGGGATTGGATGGACTGAATCTGTCTCAGCAGGCAGGCAGGCAAGAAGTGGTTGGGAAGGGGACAGTGTGAATAGTTTCTTATTATGAGGGGGGCGGTGGGGTAGCCTAGTGGTTAAAGCGTTCGCTTGTCACGCCGAAGACCCAGGTTCGCTTCCCCACATGGGTACAATGTGTGAAGCCCATTTCTGGTGTACCCCACCGTGATATTGCTGGAATATTGCTAAGCGGCGTAAAACCAAACTCACTCTCTCACTCACTCTTATTATGAGGTGTTAATGGAAGTTAAGGGTAAAGAAGATGGATATTGTGGTGTCTGGGGAATTGCAATAACTGTGTAAATAGATGTGTTATCCATGTTCATGATGTTCTTAAAATCCAGGGCCTAGATTTTCGAAGCTCTCTTAGCGCTAAGATAGTCGTAAGTTAATGTTAATGCATGGCAATTACGACTATCTTAGCGTTAAGAGAGCTTCGAAAATCTAGGCCCAGGTTTTTGAGGTGAGTGCCATGTTTCATCCCAAGGCTATAGGGAACCTTCAGTGTCTGAACTGAAAATATGACAGCTGCAGAACTGTGAGCTTCCTGGGCAGGGAGACTGTTTGAGATGGCATATATAACCACTTTGACTTTGATGATCACTTTCATATCTGACTGACAAATTGGAAGTTTCTACTTAAATGTAAGTCATGTGTAAAATAGCTTCATTGATTTGGCTGGGCAGAACGTTATTATGAAATAACTACCAAACTCCTTTTTAATGACATAAAACCATGTTGGTTATTTGAGTTACTATTGACACAGACTTTTTTGTTATCCTGACGCAACACATTGCAATTTCCTTCTTTATTTCGATCATTTTAGATAGAACCTAAAACATGTCTCTTGTACTTCTACGATGGCTGTTGCTTTCGGTTATAGTATGTTCTCACAGTGTAACTTGTAACAGTCTGTAGTTAACCCATGAAGATCTGGGTTAGAATTGATCTTCAGTAACCCATGCTTGTCATAAGACTAACGGGAATGCAAGTCACAGGCTCTCTACCAATCAAATTGCTTTTATCTTTCATTATGATCTTATTTGTAAGACAAGTCTTTTGCTAGTCGTACTGTGGGAACACACTTTTATTAATTGTGTTGCGCCCTTGATTGCTCACTTACTTGTCACAGTACAAAAGGATGCATAACTGCTTAATTCTGAGAAACTATGTTGTTATTGTGGTATTTTTGGACATTATACATAAGAAGTCTTCTACAGATGCTTTTCTGGGAGGTTACTACATTCTATAATGTGGGATATGTTGTCATTTCACTTTGTGCATTTTGGAATTCCCACCATGATATTGCTGGAATATTGCTAAAAGTGGTGCAAAGTCATAGTCTCTTTCTTGGACTTAAGGAATCAGTTTGTTCAGTTTCAGAAAGCTAGATTTACTTATCCCTTTTATGTGCTGTTATTCTTTTTGATGTTTGACATCTGTCGTCTTTCACCCTTTCTCTTACTCATGGGTAATCTTTTCTTGTCTCTATCTTTGATGATTTTGAATTTGGATTATATTACCCAAACTTTAGTAAAATTCAGTTTCTTTTTCCTTTTTTCTCTGTCTCTTTGGATCCTTTGGATTAACTGTAGCAGGTTTAAAAGTGTTTTCCCGTTCTTCATAACATGACATGGAATAGATTTGGTCATTTTTCAAGACTTCCTATATCTAACATTGATTCTATCAGGTAGATGACTTCCATTGTTAAAACAAGTGAAGTGCCACATGACAGATTTTGTCAGGTCACTAAGCAACCATGGAACTTTACCTGACAGTCATTGATGATGTTTCCTTCCATTACTAAGATAGTAGCTTTATATTTAATGGAATGCTTTTTCAAACCAGTTTCATGGTTTTGCATGTGTAAGAATATTTGTGCAATAACTGATGAATGCAGTCCACAAACACTTTTGTAAGATATTTGATAAAAGTATTGCATGAGTTGCTGTTTGTGCAGTGTCATTCTATTTTGATAAAAAAATATCTTCTATTTTCAAAAATATCTTTCACATATCTTTTTGTTGTTTTTGACAGCCAGTTGAAATTGTGTAGGGAATATGATCATGTTTTTGCAAAGCTACTGGAAGCATTTTCAGTGTCAGATTTTCTGGGTTCTTATGAAAAACATGGCTCTGTTAAAATGTATTTTGATCGCCATAAATAAACGTTTGAAACATGTCATGGGTCTACTGTTTTTTAAAAATGTAGTTGTTTGATTTTTGTGTTTGGAATTTAACATTACCTTTGTTCAAGTTCCTGTCACAGATATGCTTCATGAAAATGATGTCTTGACATAGGGTTAACAAATTTTGGAATTATTAACTTGACCTGTATGACATGTCATGCTCTCATGCTGCTAAGGGCATTGGGGTAGCCTAACTTTTAAAGTGTTAACTTGTTAAACTGAAGTTCCAGGTTCGATTCCCCACACAGGTACCATGTTTGAAGCCCATTTGTGGTGTGGCCTGACTGTAATATTGCTAACAGTGGCGTAAAACCTCACTCACTCACTCACATGAGATGAGAATTTGGGCCCTGGTCCAATTTCAATCACTTCAGTTCAGAGGAAACCTGTTCAACACCAGCTGGGCATCTATTGGTTCCATTCAATCAATCGATCGATTCAGCAGGTTCTCTCTGTCACAATAGGTTGGTCCCATTCTCTTCCCACAGAGGTTACTCCTGTCATATCTTCCTACGTAACCTCTGTTCTAATACGGCCCTTTTGATGGTGGGAGCGTTCAAGACTCGTGATTGGAGGCAATCAGATTTAGTTGTGCAATCAGCGACGTTTCAAAAGTGATCATTCGCAAGGCCTCGGTAATTTCCGTATGCTTTGAGAAAACTAAACTTCTTCCCCTGCGCGATGCGCAAACGTTTCTTCTAGACAGAACTCAGTCATGTTATGGCGGATTAGTGGCGTCTCCATCGCCCTCGTTGACAACGGACAAGCTAGCCATTAAACGTCTTGTGTGTAACATCAACACAAGTCCCCGGCAGATGGGGGATATTTGTGGCCCCACATTTGCTTGTGTTAGTCAACTTGAATCTAAGTCGATGTAACACGTGTTTTGATTGGATAGAAAGAAGGGAGATAATTCGTGTTGCGATCTTTTGCCACTAGGGGATTTTACGAGAACCGGGAAATATGGCCGTATTAGAACAGAGGTTTGTAGGAAGATATGACAAGTAACCTCTGTGGGAAGAGAATGGGTTGGTCCATGACTGGCAGCGTCTGCTTGCCTGATGTCAAAACACGCATCAAAAAAGTTGAGGTTGACACCATCAACTCGCATGTTTGACCAAAAATTCCAAGTGAATAGGTGGATAGACAGTATGCCACAGAACGCCAAGGGTTGGTAACCAAGGGCACTCCAGTTACAAATTAGGCATGTTTACAGTTCTGTGTATTATGAAAGAAGTAAAGAAGGAAACTGCAATGAGCGTCACAAGTAAATTTATGTAAATACCACAGCTTGTGTACCAAGATATCTCATATACTGTTGTACAGTTTCTAAGTTCATGTATTCAACAGCATATAAAGCAAATTGAAAAAAATAATAATAAATAAAAAAATTATGTAATAATTTCTGTAGGGAATAATAATCTTTAATCTGTACATGTCATGACACATGTTGAAATGTGTATGTACATTCACTCTGAGCCCACTCAATGTTGTAGGTCCAAACATAGCTAAGTTCATGGTTGATTCTGCTACTGACGTCTGGCTGTTTGTAGATGACAGACTATTAGCCATTTGTTGTAGCTTCTGCGACAGTGAGCTAACTGCAGTTTGTAAACTGTTGCCTGTTGCTGTCAAACTTGCCAGTTCATCATTTGCTGCAGTCGTAGGGATCGCCATTGAGGGAAACATGGGTTGTGATGGCCCCTCTTCTGAGGAAAGATTGTTGTCCCTTCGGTCCGATTCGCTCTTTTGGAGAGTTACTGTCCCGCTGTCTGCTTGTGGCGATCACTTCCTGTCAGTGTGAAATCTTGCATGTTCCTTGCGTAAAGATGCAAGAGCTGCACTTTGGTCATAGAAGGCGGCAGATGAGTGATTCCCAATTCTTTACTGATTCGGTGTCGTAATTGGCCCATGTACCAATTCTTGGGATTGGGGTCATAAGTGTCTGGGATGATAGATTGGTATCTCGTTCTCGTCTGTTGGATGTTTGGTCATGCCTCCCCGCCATCTTGGATTGACATTTCTGCTCGACTTGGGGTACTGCTAGTGTGCGATTGTGCTGTACGGTGAGTCACCATGCTGCCAACAGTTGAATGACTCTGCAAAACTTAGATCACAACATTGCATTATGTGTGGTGCACCGTGCTATAGGTTCGAAGTGCAGGAATGGGTATAGGCGAAAAGTACGATGTTGTATCACATGGGATGAAAGACTCGGTGGCGATGCAAAATGTTGAAGGAAGTGCAGCTGCGCATGTGCAGAACCTCCGTATATTGTAAGGTAAACTATCGAGAAGTATACTACCCATCAAAGTTTAGACTCACTTAAGGGTGAGGTGAGGTGAAATAGGGTTTAATGTTGTGCTTGAGAATATTTCGCTCATATGACGGCGTGCATGTGTGTGTATACATGTGTATGTGCGGCTGCTTGTACTAGCCCAGACTTAAGCTGGTTTTATGAATAAGCATGGTTTTATGAATAAGCATGAATACCCCACTCAGACACATTATACAGACTCCGAGCCGACCAGTCCTTGTTGTACCCATTAATGCCGAGCGCCTGGCAGGCAGGGACCAACAAGTACCATATTTTAACGTCTTTTGGTATGACACGGTCGGGGATCGAAACCGCGACCTTCCGTTCACTGGGTGGACGCTCTAACCACTACACCACGGAGGCGGTCGTCACTTAAAGCACTCACAATATGTTATGTATATATACATGGTTACATCAAAGATGAATTTTCCCACTAACTTGAGGGAACCAACTGAGAACTTTATGCAGATGAATTGCACAAGGATCATGCATCAAATTGCTGAAAAGCATGTGCAAATATCCTGCATGTGAACAGCTGCGTTTTGGTGTAAAATTGTGTTAAGAATTCGCCAATTTTCACTCAGTTTCATCATTTATTGAACTCATGGCAATAATCATTTCAACGTTACGAATTTGTTTTACAGTACATCAGTTCATGTGTAAACAGTACCTTTAAACAGTATGGGACCATCTCCGTGGTGTAGCGGTTAGAGCGGAAGGTCGCGGGTTCGATCCCCCGACCGCGTCATACCAAAAGACATTAAAATATGGTACTTGTTGGTCCCTGCCTGGCGCTCGGCATTAATGGGTACAACAAGGACTGGTCGGCTCGGAGTCAGTATACTGTGTCTGAGTGGGGTATTCATGCTTCACTGCGGCGTGGTATCTCAGTGGGCTAGCACTATAAAACCAGCTTAAGTCTGGGCTAGTACAAGCAGCCGCACATACACATACACACGCCTGCACGTTGTCATATGAGCGAAATATTCTCAAGCACGACGTTAAACCCAATTTCACCTCACCTTTAAACAGTATGGAATATTTTGCAGAGTCTAGTTCAGAACAGTTGACTGAAGTAAGTGGCTACATTTACACTAGTGAGTCTAAACTTTTGATGGGTAGTATATGTTCAGATCTACCATAGATAATAGGACTGGTGTACACAACTAATAGGTTAATGTGAAAGTATTGTAACAGCGCTTATAAAATAAAATTGTAACAGCGTATAGGAAGACTATACATCCTCTGGAAAAGAGAGATGGTATGATGTACAGAATATTGTATGCCATAACAAACTGCACTCAAATTTCCCTGAGTTATTACGTATCTTTATACAAAAAAACTCCTTGAAACTCACTTCACTGATAACAATTTGACAATCTCAATATGATGAGTAAAATCTGCTGCAACAATAAATTGCAATGGTAACTTTTCCCGGTTCACTGGATGCTTGAGACCATTTTCCAGATCCCGATTGATGTTTTTACAGGCTGGAGGGTCAGCAGCACTGTCAAGTTTGGCAATGCTTGGTACTGTTAGTGGCTCTTAAGTTCTTCCGGTGGGTGACAAACACAAATATGTTTGGAAAGCGTTGCATTTTCTGTTCTTAAAGTGGAGGTGCCTGTCCTCTAGATGTTTGGTTGTCCTGGGTTCTGTCCTGTTGTGACCAGGGAAACTTGTTTCATGATCCAGCTCTTCTATATGTCATGTGACTATTCCAGTTGTAAAGTGCAACTCTTCTTGCAAAGCAATGACCGAGGTGTCCTGGGCTCATTCAAGTGGTAGGATGCAGTTCTAAAGTGGTAATGACCCAGGTGCCTTGATCTTAATCAAGTGGGAGAAGTTCTTCCTGTCATCTTTGAGATGTCACAACTTATGACTTAATTCTTCTGTAACACAGAGTAAACTGTATGGGTCAGTCCGAGATGTGAATGGTGGTGCATTCATGGGTCTTTCCAAGACAAGGATAAGACATTCATCATCTATATAGAGGAAATTATGTGAGTGCCCCTGTCATACTGTGTTTACGATATGAGTGCCTAAATGTCGGTAATGTCATAGTTTTTCATTGAATGAAATGTCTCTTCAGTTTGGCCTTTGTATTAAAAGTTTTGTTACACTGGCTACATGAGTGTACTTCATCACCATGCTCCTGAGCATCTTCCCTCATGCCATGAAAGGAACTGTGTGTCTTCCCACAGGTCTTGCATTTTGTGACTCCGGTCCCCCTTGTGGTCCTCGGCTATGTGTTCTTTTAGTCTTTGACTGGTGAGGTGTTTGTTCCCACATGAATCACAGTGAAAATTAAAATCTTTAATGTGACGCTTCGGGTGAAGTGCGAACGATGATTTGCTTGAGAGGCACTTTCCACATTATCCACATTGACCAAACTCTGTAATGGTGTCCTGACTCTTCTGGCTGCCATCGACTACAACAGATATTCAGGAAATGTAGTGATACAAATTTATATAGTCAATAGCACTAAGGTACATTTCTCAACCAATTCTCTAATCACGATATGGCTGAAATATTGCCGATGTGACGTTAAATATTAACTCACTCACTCACTCAACCAATTTATCTCTTGATGTCATAAATTATTTTATTAGTGTATTTCATGAATATATTTTCATTAAATTCTGATTGATAAAATACAGACACATACCACTTTCCCCCGCTAGTGATGCTTCCACAGCTGCCACTGGTGTACTTGGTGTCTCTGGTATGACACAGTCATCATTGCTTTCTATTAGACTGTCTGGCACTAATGTGGATATTAAAACTTCAATATGAACGATTGGTATCTGAAAAAAATGAATATTATTATCAACATATCATCAAATAAGGGACCATTCATAATTTATGGCTGGGGGGTGATTATTATTTTAAGGGGGGTCACCCATTTTGTTCTGGAGAGGTAGGGGGGTCACAATTTTGTACACAAAAATAAGAAAACAATATGATTATAAATTATGGGAGGGGGGGTAATTCTAGGTCATTGTACATGACATGCAAGGGGGGTCACATATTTTGTGCATAAACTTTAGGGGGGTTATTCACATTGTACATGCCTTTGAATGAAAATCATCATCACCCCCTTCCCCCCCAGCCATAAATTATGAACTGTCCCTAAATTATAATTTGAAAGAACATAATTATAAGATATAACACATAACAATTATAATTAAAAATGTTTTATTACAAATAAACAGCCAACCCTATCTTAATATTGGAAAGGGATTCGATCATGACAATTTGCAAACACAAGTATGAATGTAAGAAACAATACTACAAACATAACGCTAGGATATATTTACGTAATCTACGACAATTATCATATGTTACTGACACTGTCATTCTAGGAAATGTCTGATTCGATATTGGTTCTTAGAATATTTTGTTCTACCATAAAACATAAATAGAATATAGAATATAAATATAAAAATAGCCTATATCAGCTTCAATCAAGAATGCAATGTCTGCCAAATCAGACAACACATTTCTTGTTAAATAATCCCTGTTACTTTGAAAAAAACCACCAAATTCAAGACACATGTCCTGTCACTGTCTTTAACAATGTCTTCTTCGAATGTCTAAACAAAAACTGCCAAAGGCCACCATGAGACACCAGGAAATCAACACTTTCAAATTTCAACCATGTCGCCTCCCTAACAGCCCTAGTGACTAACGATTGGTATCCAGTTGATATTCTCCTTGGTTTGTGACAGGACCAATTACACGGTTTCCACGTCTCCTCCTATACAGGCCTAGTGACTAGCAATCGGTATCCAGGTGACATTCTCCTTGGTTTGTGACAGGACCAATTTCAAGGTCTCCACGTGTCCTCCTATACAGGCCTAGTGACTAGCAATTGGTATCCAGTTGGTATTCTCCTTCATTTGTGACAGGACCAATTTTACGGTTTCCACATCTCCTCCTACACAGGCCTAGTGACTAACAATTGGTATCCAGGTGATATTCTCCTTGGTTTGTGACAGGACCAATTTCACGGTTTCCACGTCTCCTCCTACACAGGCCTAGTGACTAGCAATTGGTATCCAGTTGATATTCTCCTTGGTTTGTGACAGGACCAATTTCACGGTTTCCACGTCTCCTCCTATACAGGCCTAGTGACTAGCAATTGGTATCCAGTTGATATTCTCCTTGGTTTGTGACAGGACCAATTTCACGGTTTCCACGTCTCCTCCTACACAGGCCTAGTGACTAGCAATCGGTATCCAGGTGATATTCTCCTTCGTTGGTGACAAGATCAATTTCAAGGTCTTCAGGTCTCCTCCTATACAGGCCTAGTGACTAGCAATTGGTATCCGGTTGGTATTCTCCTTCATTTGTGACAGGACCAATTACACGGTTTCCACATCTCCTCCTACACAGGCCTAGTGACTAACAATTGGTATCCAGGTGATATTCTCCTTGGTTTGTGACAGGACCAATTTCACGGTTTCCACGTCTCCTCCTATACAGGCCTAGTGACTAGCAATTGGTATCCAGTTGGTATTCTCCTTCATTTGTGACAGGACCAATTTCACGGTTTCCACATCTCCTCCTACACAGGCCTAGTGACTAACAATTGGTATCCAGTTGATATTCTCCTTGGTTTGTGACAAGACCAATTTCACGGTTTCCACGTCTCCTCCTATACAGGCCTAGTGACTAGCAATTGGTATCCAGTTGATATTCTCCTTGGTTTGTGACAGGACCAATTTAACGGTTTCCACGTCTCCTCCTACACAGGCCTAGTGACTAGCAATTGGTATCCAGGTGATATTCTCCTTCGTTGGTGACAAGAGCAATTTCACGGTCTCCAGGTCTCCTCCTACACAGGCCTAGTGACTAACAATTGGTATCCAGGTGATATTCTCCTTCGTTTGTGACAGGACCAATTTCACGGTTTCCACAGCTCCTCCCTAACAGGCTTAGTGACTAGCAATTGGTATCCAGGTGATATTCTCCTTGGTTTGTGACAGGACCAATTTCACGGTTTCCACGTCTCCTCCTACACAGGCCTAGTGACTAACAATTGGTATCCAGTTGATATTCTCCTTGGTTTGTGACAGGACCAATTTCACGGTTTCCACGTGTCCTCCCTAACAGGCCTAGTGACTAGCAATTGGTATCCAGGTGATATTCTCCTTGGTTTGTGACAGGACCAATTTCACGGTCTCCAGGTCTCCTCCTAACAGGCCTAGTGACTAGCAATTGGTATCCAAGTGATATTCTCCTTGGTTTGTGACAGGACCAATTTTACGGTTTCCACGTCTCCTCCATGACAGGCTTAGTGACTAGCAATTGGTATCCAGTTGATATTCTCCTTCATTTGTGACAAGACCAATTTCACGGTTTCCACGTCTCCTCCTATACAGGCCTAGTGACTAGCAATTGGTATCCAGGTGATATTCTCCTTGGTTTGTGACAGGACCAATTTCACGGTCTCCAGGTCTCCTCCTACACAGGCCTAGTGACTAGCAATTGGTATCCAGTTGATATTCTCCTTGGTTTGTGACAGGACCAATTTCACGGTCTCCAGGTCTCCACCCTAACAGGCTTAGTGACTAGCAATTGGTATCCAGTTGATATTCTCCTTGCTTTGTGACAGGACCAATTTCACGGTCTCCACGTGTCCTCCCTAACAGGCTTAGTGACTAGCAATTGGTATCCAGGTGATATTCTCCTTGGTTTATGACAGGACCAATTTCACGGTTTCCACGTCTCCTCCTATACAGGCCTAGTGACTAACAATTGGTATCCAGTTGATATTCTCCTTGGTTTGTGACAGGACCAATTTCACGGTCTCCACGTGTCCTCCCTAACAGGCCTAGTGACTAGCAATTGGTATCCAGGTGATATTCTCCTTCATTTGTGACAGGACCAATTTTACGGTTTCCACGTCTCCTCCCAAACAGGCTTAGTGACTAGCAATTGGTATCCAGTTGATATTCTCCTTGGTTTGTGACAAGACCAATTTCACGGTCTCCACGTGTCCTCCCTAACAGGCCTAGTGACTAGCAACCGGTATCCAGTTGATATTCTCCTTCGTTTGTGACAGGACCAATTTCACGGTTTCCACGTCTCCTCCTATACAGGCCTAGTGACTAGCAATTGGTATCCAGTTGATATTCTCCTTCGTTTGTGACAAGACCAATTTGACGGTCTCCACGTGTCCTCCCTAACAGGCCTAGTGACTAGCAATTGGTATCCAGTTGATATTCTCCTTGGTTTGTGACAAGACCAATTTCACGGTTTCCACGTGTCCTCCCTAACAGGCCTAGTGACTAGCAATTGGTATCCAGGTGATATTCTCCTTCATTTGTGACAGGACCAATTTCACGGTCTCCACGTGTCCTCCCTTACAGGCCTAGTGACTAGCAATTGGTATCCAGTTGATATTCTCCTTGGTTTGTGACAAGACCAATTTCACTGTCTCCACGTGTCCTCCCTAACAGGCTTAGTGACTAGCAATTGGTAACCAGTTGATATTCTCCTTCATTTGTGACAGGACCAATTTCACGGTTTCCACGTCTCCTCCATGACAGGCCTAGTGACTAGCAATTGGTATCCAGTTCATATTCTCCTTGGTTTGTGACAGGACCAATTTCACTGTCTCCAGGTCTCCACCCTAACAGGCCTAGTGACTAGCAATTGGTATCCAGTTGATATTCTCCTTGCTTTGTGACAGGACCAATTTCACGGTCTCCACGTGTCCTCCCTAACAGGCTTAGTGACTAGCAATCGGTATCCAGGTGATATTCTCCTTCGTTGGTGACAAGATCAATTTCAAGGTCTCCAGGTCTCCTCCTATACAGGCCTAGTGACTAGCAATTGGTATCCGGTTGGTATTCTCCTTCATTTGTGACAGGACCAATTTCACGGTTTCCACATCTCCTCCTACACAGGCCTAGTGACTAACAATTGGTATCCAGGTGATATTCTCTTTGGTTTGTGACAGGACCAATTTCACGGTTTCCACGTCTCCTCCTATACAGGCCTAGTGACTAGCAATTGGTATCCAGTTGGTATTCTCCTTCATTTGTGACAGGACCAATTTCACGGTTTCCACGTCTCCTCCTACACAGGCCTAGTGACTAGCAATCGGTATCCAGGTGATATTCTCCTTCGTTGGTGACAAGATCAATTTCACGGTCTCCAGGTCTCCTCCTACACAGGCCTAGTGACTAACAATTGGTATCCAGGTGATATTCTCCTTCGTTTGTGACAGGACCAATTTCACGGTTTCCACGTCTCCTCCATGACAGGCCTAGTGACTAGCAATTGGTATCCAGGTGATATTCTCCTTCATTTGTGACAGGACCAATTTCACGGTCTCCACGTGTCCTCCCTTACAGGCCTAGTGACTAGCAATTGGTATCCAGTTGATATTCTCCTTGGTTTGTGACAAGACCAATTTCACTGTCTCCACGTGTCCTCCCTAACAGGCTTAGTGACTAGCAATTGGTAACCAGTTGATATTCTCCTTCATTTGTGACAGGACCAATTTCACGGTTTCCACGTCTCCTCCATGACAGGCCTAGTGACTAGCAATTGGTATCCAGTTCATATTCTCCTTGGTTTGTGACAGGACCAATTTCACTGTCTCCAGGTCTCCACCCTAACAGGCCTAGTGACTAGCAATTGGTATCCAGTTGATATTCTCCTTGCTTTGTGACAGGACCAATTTCACGGTCTCCACGTGTCCTCCCTAACAGGCTTAGTGACTAGCAATTGGTATCCAGGTGATATTCTCCTTCGTTGGTGACAAGATCAATTTCACGGTCTCCAGGTCTCCTCCTATACAGGCCTAGTGACTAGCAATTGGTATCCGGTTGGTATTCTCCTTCATTTGTGACAGGACCAATTTTACGGTTTCCACGTCTCCTCCTACACAGGCCTAGTGACTAACAATTGGTATCCAGGTGATATTCTCTTTGGTTTGTGACAGGACCAATTTCACGGTTTCCACGTCTCCTCCTATACAGGCCTAGTGACTAGCAATTGGTATCCAGTTGGTATTCTCCTTCATTTGTGACAGGACCAATTTCACGGTTTCCACGTCTCCTCCTACACAGGCCTAGTGACTAGCAATTGGTATCCAGGTGATATTCTCCTTCGTTGGTGACAAGATCAATTTCACGGTCTCCAGGTCTCCTCCTACACAGGCCTAGTGACTAACAATTGGTATCCAGGTGATATTCTCCTTCGTTTGTGACAGGACCAATTTCACGGTTTCCACGTCTCCTCCCTAACAGGCTTAGTGACTAGCAATTGGTATCCAGGTGATATTCTCCTTGGTTTGTGACAGGACCAATTTCACGGTTTCCACGTCTCCTCCTACACAGGCCTAGTGACTAACAATTGGTATCCAGGTGATATTCTCCTTGGTTTGTGACAGGACCAATTTCACGGTTTCCACGTGTCCTCCCTAACAGGCCTAGTGACTAGCAATTGGTATCCAGGTGGTATTCTCCTTGGTTTGTGACAGGACCAATTTCACGGTCTCCAGGTCTCCTCCTATACAGGCCTAGTGACTAGCAATTGGTATCCAGTTGATATTCTCCTTGGTTTGTGACAGGACCAATTTCACGGTCTCCAGGTCTCCACCCTAACAGGCCTAGTGACTAGCAATTGGTATCCAGGTGATATTCTCCTTGGTTTGTGACAGGACCAATTTTACAGTTTCCACGTCTCCTCCATGACAGGCTTAGTGACTAGCAATTGGTATCCAGTTGATATTCTCCTTCATTTGTGACAAGACCAATTTCACGGTTTCCACGTCTCCTCCTATACAGGCCTAGTGACTAGCAATTGGTATCCAGTTGATATTCTCCTTGGTTTGTGACAGGACCAATTTCACGGTCTCCAGGTCTCCTCCTACACAGGCCTAGTGACTAGCAATTGGTATCCAGTTGATATTCTCCTTGGTTTGTGACAGGACCAATTTCACGGTCTCCAGGTCTCCACCCTAACAGGCTTAGTGACTAGCAATTGGTATCCAGTTGATATTCTCCTTGCTTTGTGACAGGACCAATTTCACGGTCTCCACGTGTCCTCCCTAACAGGCTTAGTGACTAGCAATCGGTATCCAGGTGATATTCTCCTTGGTTTATGACAGGACCAATTTCACGGTTTCCACGTCTCCTCCTATACAGGCCTAGTGACTAGCAATTGGTATCCAGTTGATATTCTCCTTGGTTTGTGACAAGACCAATTTCACGGTCTCCACGTGTCCTCCCTAACAGGCCTAGTGACTAGCAATTGGTATCCAGGTGATATTCTCCTTCGTTTGTGACAGGACTAGTTTCACTGTCTCCAAGTGTCCTCCCTAACAGGCTTAGTGACTAGCAATTGGTATCCAGGTGATATTCTCCTTCATTTGTGACAGGACCAATTTTACGGTTTCCACGTCTCCTCCCAAACAGGCTTAGTGACTAGCAATTGGTATCCAGTTGATATTCTCCTTGGTTTGTGACAAGACCAATTTCACGGTCTCCACGTGTCCTCCCTAACAGGCTTAGTGACTAGCAATCGGTATCCAGGTGATATTCTCCTTGGTTTATGACAGGACCAATTTCACTGTCTCCAGGTCTCCTCCCAAACAGGCTTAGTGACTAGCAATTGGTATCCAGTTGATATTCTCCTTGGTTTATGACAGGACCAATTTCACGGTTTCCACGTGTCCTCCCTAACAGGCCTAGTGACTAGCAATTGGTATCCAGTTGATATTCTCCTTCATTTGTGACAGGACCAATTTTCACGGTTTTTCCTCCATGACAGGCCTAGTGACTAGCAATTGGTATCCAGTTCATATTCTCCTTGGTTTGTGACAGGACCAATTTGACGGTCTCCACGTGTCCTCCCTTACAGGCCTAGTGACTAGCAATTGGTATCCAGTTGATATTCTCCTTGGTTTGTGACAAGACCAATTTCACGGTCTCCACGTGTCCTCCCTAACAGGCTTAGTGACTAGCAATTGGTAACCAGTTGATATTCTCCTTCATTTGTGACAGGACCAATTTCACGGTTTCCACGTCTCCTCCATGACAGGCCTAGTGACTAGCAATTGGTATCCAGTTGATATTCTCCTTGGTTTGTGACAGGACCAATTTCACTGTCTCCAGGTCTCCACCCTAACAGGCTTAGTGACTAGCAATTGGTATCCAGTTGATATTCTCCTTGCTTTGTGACAGGACCAATTTCACGGTCTCCACGTGTCCTCCCTAACAGGCTTAGTGACTAGCAATCGGTATCCAGGTGATATTCTCCTTCGTTGGTGACAAGATCAATTTCAAGGTCTCCAGGTCTCCTCCTATACAGGCCTAGTGACTAGCAATTGGTATCCGGTTGGTATTCTCCTTCATTTGTGACAGGACCAATTTTACGGTTTCCACATCTCCTCCTACACAGGCCTAGTGACTAACAATTGGTATCCAGGTGATATTCTCTTTGGTTTGTGACAGGACCAATTTCACGGTTTCCACGTCTCCTCCTATACAGGCCTAGTGACTAGCAATTGGTATCCAGTTGGTATTCTCCTTCATTTGTGACAGGACCAATTTTACGGTTTCCACATCTCCTCCTACACAGGCCTAGTGACTAACAATTGGTATCCAGGTGATATTCTCCTTGGTTTGTGACAGGACCAATTTCACGGTTTCCACGTGTCCTCCCTAACAGGCCTAGTGACTAGCAATTGGTATCCAGGTGATATTCTCCTTGGTTTGTGACAGGACCAATTTCACGGTCTCCA
The DNA here is from genome assembly GCF_003918875.1 of Haliotis rubra. Taxonomy (NCBI): domain Eukaryota; kingdom Metazoa; phylum Mollusca; class Gastropoda; order Lepetellida; family Haliotidae; genus Haliotis; species Haliotis rubra. The sequence goes on from NW_025767001.1 coordinate 292,956, forward strand.
GGTCTCCTCTTATACAGGCCTAGTGACTAGCAATTGGTATCCAGTTGATATTCTCCTTGGTTTGTGACAGGACCAATTTCACGGTCTCCAGGTCTCCACCCTAACAGGCCTAGTGACTAGCAATTGGTATCCAGTTGATATTCTCCTTGGTTTGTGACAGGACCAATTTCACAGTCTCCAGGTCTCCTCTTATACAGGCCTAGTGACTAGCAATTGGTATCCAGGTGATATTCTCCTTGGTTTGTGACAAGACCAATTTCACGGTCTCCAGGTCTCCTCTTATACAGGCCTAGTGACTAGCAATTGGTATCCAGGTGATATTCTCCTTGGTTTGTGACAGGACCAATTTTACAGTTTCCACGTCTCCTCCATGACAGGCTTAGTGACTAGCAATTGGTATCCAGTTGATATTCTCCTTCGTTTGTGACAGGACCAATTTCACGGTCTCCAGGTCTCCTCCTACACAGGGCTAGTGACTAGCAATTGGTATCCAGTTGATATTCTCCTTCGTTTGTGACAGGACCAATTTCACGGTCTCCAGGTCTCCTCCTACACAGGGCTAGTGACTAGCAATTGGTATCCAGGTGATATTCTCCTTGGTTTGTGACAAGACCAATTTCACGGTCTCCAGGTCTCCACCCTAACAGGCCTAGTGACTAGCAATTGGTATCCAGTTGATATTCTCCTTGCTTTGTGACAGGACCAATTTCACGGTCTCCAGGTCTCCACCCTAACAGGCCTAGTGACTAGCAATTGGTATCCAGTTGATATTCTCCTTGCTTTGTGACAAGACCAATTTCACGGTCTCCAGGTCTCCTCTTATACAGGCCTAGTGACTAGCAATTGGTATCCAGGTGATATTCTCCTTCATTTGTGACAGGACCAATTTTACGGTTTCCACGTCTCCTCCCAAACAGGCTTAGTGACTAGCAATTGGTATCCAGTTGATATTCTCCTTCGTTTGTGACAGGACCAATTTCACGGTCTCCACGTGTCCTCCCTAACAGGCCTAGTGACTAGCAATTGGTATCCAGTTCATATTCTCCTTGGTTTGTGACAGGACCAATTTGACGGTCTCCAGGTCTCCACCCAAACAGGCTTAGTGACTAGCAATTGGTATCCAGGTGATATTCTCCTTGGTTTGTGACAAGACCAATTTCACGGTCTCCACGTGTCCTCCCTAACAGGCCTAGTGACTAGCAATTGGTATCCAGGTGATATTCTCCTTCGTTTGTGACAGGACTAGTTTCACTGTCTCAAAGTGTCCTCCCTTACAGGCTTAACCTAGCAATTGGTATCCAGGTGATATTCTCCTTCATTTGTGACAGGACCAATTTTACGGTTTCCACGTCTCCTCCCAAACAGGCTTAGTGACTAGCAATTGGTATCCAGTTTATATTCTCCTTGGTTTGTGACAAGACCAATTTCACGGTCTCCACGTGTCCTCCCTAACAGGCTTAGTGACTAGCAATCGGTATCCAGGTGATATTCTCCTTGGTTTATGACAGGACCAATTTCACTGTCTGCAGGTCTCCTCCGAAACAGGCTTAGTGACTAGCAATTGGTATCCAGGTGATATTCTCCTTGGTTTGTGACAAGACCAATTTCACGGTCTCCACGTGTCCTCCCTAACAGGCTTAGTGACTAGCAATCGGTATCCAGGTGATATTCTCCTTGGTTTATGACAGGACCAATTTCACGGTCTCCAGGTCTCCTCCCAAACAGGCTTAGTGACTAGCAATTGGTATCCAGGTGATATTCTCCTTGGTTTATGACAGGACCAATTTCACGGTCTCCACGTGTCCTCCCTAACAGGCCTAGTGACTAGCAATTGGTATCCAGGTGATATTCTCCTTCATTTGTGACAGGACCAATTTGACGGTCTCCACGTGTCCTCCCTAACAGGCCTAGTGACTAGCAATTGGTATCCAGTTGATATTCTCCTTGGTTTGTGACAGGACCAATTTCACGGTCTCCACGTGTCCTCCCTAACAGGCCTAGTGACTAGCAATTGGTATCCAGTTGATATTCTCCTTGGTTTGTGACAAGACCAATTTCACTGTCTCCAGGTCTCCACCCTAACAGGCTTAGTGACTAGCAATCGGTATCCAGGTGATATTCTCCTTGGTTTATGACAGGACCAATTTCACGGTCTCCAGGTCTCCTCCCAAACAGGCTTAGTGACTAGCAATTGGTATCCAGGTGATATTCTCCTTGGTTTATGACAGGACCAATTTCACGGTCTCCACGTGTCCTCCCTAACAGGCCTAGTGACTAGCAATTGGTATCCAGGTGATATTCTCCTTCATTTGTGACAGGACCAATTTGACGGTCTCCACGTGTCCTCCCTAACAGGCCTAGTGACTAGCAATTGGTATCCAGTTGATATTCTCCTTGGTTTGTGACAGGACCAATTTCACGGTCTCCACGTGTCCTCCCTAACAGGCCTAGTGACTAGCAATTGGTATCCAGTTGATATTCTCCTTGGTTTGTGACAAGACCAATTTCACTGTCTCCAGGTCTCCACCCTAACAGGCTTAGTGACTAGCAATTGGTATCCAGGTGATATTCTCCTTCATTTGTGACAGGACCAATTTCACGGTCTCCACGTGTCCTCCCTAACAGGCCTAGTGACTAGCAATTGGTATCCAGGTGATATTCTCCTTGGTTTGTGACAGGACCAATTTCACGGTCTCCACGTGTCCTCCCTAACAGGCCTAGTGACTAGCAATTGGTATCCAGGTGATATTCTCCTTCATTTGTGACAGGACCAATTTCACGGTCTCCACGTGTCCTCCCTAACAGGCCTAGTGACTAGCAATTGGTATCCAGTTGATATTCTCCTTGGTTTGTGACAGGACCAATTTCACGGTCTCCACGTGTCCTCCCTAACAGGCCTAGTGACTAGCAATTGGTATCCAGTTGATATTCTCCTTGGTTTGTGACAGGACCAATTTCACTGTCTCCAGGTCTCCACCCTAACAGGCTTAGTGACTAGCAATTGGTATCCAGTTGATATTCTCCTTGGTTTGTGACAGGACCAATTTCACTGTCTCCAGGTCTCCTCCCTAACAGGCTTAGTGACTAGCAATCGGTATCCAGGTGATATTCTCCTTCGTTGGTGACAAGATCAATTTCAAGGTCTCCAGGTCTCCTCCTATACAGGCCTAGTGACTAGCAATTGGTATCCGGTTGGTATTCTCCTTCATTTGTGACAGGACCAATTTTACGGTTTCCACATCTCCTCCTACACAGGCCTAGTGACTAACAATTGGTATCCAGGTGATATTCTCTTTGGTTTGTGACAGGACCAATTTCACGGTTTCCACGTCTCCTCCTATACAGGCCTAGTGACTAGCAATTGGTATCCAGTTGGTATTCTCCTTCATTTGTGACAGGACCAATTTTACGGTTTCCACATCTCCTCCTACACAGGCCTAGTGACTAACAATTGGTATCCAGGTGATATTCTCCTTGGTTTGTGACAGGACCAATTTCACGGTCTCCACGTGTCCTCCCTAACAGGCCTAGTGACTAGCAATTGGTATCCAGGTGATATTCTCCTTCATTTGTGACAGGACCAATTTCACGGTCTCCACGTGTCCTCCCTAACAGGCCTAGTGACTAGCAATTGGTATCCAGTTGATATTCTCCTTGGTTTGTGACAGGACCAATTTCACGGTCTCCACGTGTCCTCCCTAACAGGCCTAGTGACTAGCAATTGGTATCCAGTTGATATTCTCCTTGGTTTGTGACAGGACCAATTTCACTGTCTCCAGGTCTCCTCCCTAACAGGCTTAGTGACTAGCAATCGGTATCCAGGTGATATTCTCCTTCGTTGGTGACAAGATCAATTTCAAGGTCTCCAGGTCTCCTCCTATACAGGCCTAGTGACTAGCAATTGGTATCCGGTTGGTATTCTCCTTCATTTGTGACAGGACCAATTTTACGGTTTCCACATCTCCTCTTACACAGGCCTAGTGACTAACAATTGGTATCCAGGTGATATTCTCTTTGGTTTGTGACAGGACCAATTTCACGGTTTCCACGTCTCCTCCTATACAGGCCTAGTGACTAGCAATTGGTATCCAGTTGGTATTCTCCTTCATTTGTGACAGGACCAATTTTACGGTTTCCACATCTCCTCCTACACAGGCCTAGTGACTAACAATTGGTATCCAGGTGATATTCTCCTTGGTTTGTGACAGGACCAATTTCACGGTTTCCACGTCTCCTCCTACACAGGCCTAGTGACTAGCAATCGGTATCCAGTTGATATTCTCCTTGGTTTGTGACAGGACCAATTTCACGGTTTCCACGTGTCCTCCCTAACAGGCTTAGTGACTAGCAATTGGTAACCAGTTGATATTCTCCTTCATTTGTGACAGGACCAATTTCACGGTTTCCACGTGTCCTCCATGACAGGCCTAGTGACTAGCAATTGGTATCCAGTTGATATTCTCCTTGGTTTGTGACAGGACCAATTTGACGGTCTCCACGTGTCCTCCCTTACAGGCCTAGTGACTAGCAATTGGTATCCAGTTGATATTCTCCTTGGTTTGTGACAAGACCAATTTCACGGTCTCCACGTGTCCTCCCTAACAGGCTTAGTGACTAGCAATTGGTAACCAGTTGATATTCTCCTTCATTTGTGACAGGACCAATTTCACGGTTTCCGTCTCCTCCATGACAGGCCTAGTGACTAGCAATTGGTATCCAGTTCATATTCTCCTTGGTTTGTGACAGGACCAATTTCACTGTCTCCAGGTCTCCACCCTAACAGGCTTAGTGACTAGCAATTGGTATCCAGTTGATATTCTCCTTGCTTTGTGACAGGACCAATTTCACGGTCTCCGATGTCCTCCCTAACAGGCTTAGTGACTAGCAATTGGTATCCAGGTGATATTCTCCTTCGTTGGTGACAAGATCAATTTCAAGGTCTCCAGGTCTCCTCCTATACAGGCCTAGTGACTAGCAATTGGTATCCGGTTGGTATTCTCCTTCATTTGTGACAGGACCAATTTTACGGTTTCCACATCTCCTCCTACACAGGCCTAGTGACTAACAATTGGTATCCAGGTGATATTCTCTTTGGTTTGTGACAGGACCAATTTCACGGTCTCCACGTCTCCTCCTATACAGGCCTAGTGACTAGCAATTGGTATCCAGTTGGTATTCTCCTTCATTTGTGACAGGACCAATTTTACGGTTTCCACATCTCCTCCTACACAGGCCTAGTGACTAACAATTGGTATCCAGTTGATATTCTCCTTGGTTTGTGACAGGACCAATTTCACGGTTTCCACGTCTCCTCCTACACAGGCCTAGTGACTAGCAATTGGTATCCAGTTGATATTCTCCTTGGTTTGTGACAGGACCAATTTCACGGTTTCCACGTCTCCTCCTATACAGGCCTAGTGACGAGCAATTGGTATCCAGTTGGTATTCTCCTTCATTTGTGACAGGACCAATTTTACGGTTTCCACATCTCCTCCTACACAGGCCTAGTGACTAACAATTGGTATCCAGGTGATATTCTCCTTGGTTTGTGACAGGACCAATTTCACGGTTTCCACGTCTCCTCCTACACAGGCCTAGTGACTAGCAATCGGTATCCAGTTCATATGCTCCTTCGTTTGTGACAGGACCAATTTCACGGTTTCCACGTGTCCTCCTAACAGGCTTAGTGACTAGCGGTGGTAACCAGTTGATATTCTCCTTCATTTGTGACAGGACCAATTTCACAGTTTCCACGTGTGACTCCATGACAGGCTCCTAGTGACTAGCAATTGGTATCCAGTTGATATTCTCCTTGGTTTTGTGACAGGACCAATTTGATGGTCTCCACGTGTCCTCCTTACAGGCCTAGTGACTAGCAATTGGTATCCAGTTGATATTCTCCTTGGTTTGTGACAAGACCAATTTCACGGTCTCCACGTGTCCTCCTAACAGGCTTAGTGACTAGCAATTGGTAACCAGTTGATATTCTCCTTCATTTGTGACAGGACCAATTTCACGGTTTCCACATCTCCTCCATGACAGGCCTAGTGACTAGCAATTGGTATCCAGTTCATATTCTCCTTGGTTTGTGACAGGACCAATTTCACTGTCTCAGGTCTCCACCTAACAGGCTTAGTGACTAGCAATTGGTATCCAGTTGATATTCTCCTTGGTTTGTGACAGGACCAATTTCACGGTCTCCCGTGTCCTCCCTAACAGGCTTAGTGACTAGCAATCGGTATCCAGGTGATATTCTCCTTCGTTGGTGACAAGATCAATTTCAAGGTCTCCAGGTCTCCTCCTATACAGGCCTAGTGACTAGCAATTGGTATCCGGTTGGTATTCTCCTTCATTTGTGACAGGACCAATTTTCACGGTTCCACATCTCCTCCTACACAGGCCTAGTGACTAACAATTGGTATCCAGGTGATATTCTCTTTGGTTTGTGACAGGACCAATTTCACGGTTTCCACGTCTCCTCCTATACAGGCCTAGTGACTAGCAATTGGTATCCAGTTGATATTCTCCTTGGTTTGTGACAGGACCAATTTCACGGTTTCCACATCTCCTCCTATACAGGCCTAGTGACTAGCAATTGGTATCCAGTTGATATTCTCCTTGGTTTGTGACAGGACCAATTTCACGGTTTCCACGTCTCCTCCTACACAGGCCTAGTGACTAGCAATCGGTATCCAGGTGATATTCTCCTTCGTTGGTGAGAAGATCAATTTCACGGTCTCCAGGTCTCCTCCTACACAGGCCTAGTGACTAACAATTGGTATCCAGGTGATATTCTCCTTGGTTTGTGACAGGACCAATTTTCACGGTTTCCCGTCTCCTCCTAACAGGCTTAGTGACTAGCAATTGATATCAGTTGATATTCTCCTTGGTTTGTGACAGGACCAATTTTCACGGTTTCCGTCTCCTCCTACACAGGCCTAGTGACTAACAATTGGTATCCAGTTGATATTCTCCTTGGTTTGTGACAGGACCAATTTCACGGTTTCCACCGTGTCCTCCTAACAGGCCTAGTGACTAGCAATTGGTATCAGGTGGTATTCTCCTTGGTTTGTGACAGGACCAATTTCACGGTTTCCACATTTCCTCCTACACAGGCCTAGTGACTAGCAATTGGTATCCAGGTGATATTCTCCTTGGTTTGTGACAGGACCAATTTCACGGTTTCCACGTCTCCTCCTACACAGGCCTAGTGACTAGCAATTGGTATCCAGTTGATATTCTCCTTGGTTTGTGACAGGACCAATTTCCACGGTTTCCACGTCTCCTCCTACAGGCCTAGTGGCGAGCAATTGGTATCCAGTTGATATTCTCCTTGGTTTGTGACAGGACCAATTTCACGGTTTCCACGTCTCCTCCTACACAGGCCTAGTGACTAGCATGTCGGTATCAGGTGATATTCTCCGCCGTTGGTGACAAGATCAATTTCACGGTCTCCAGGTCTCCTCCTACACAGGCCTAGTGACTAACAATTGGTATCCAGGTGATATTCTCCTTCGTTTGTGACAGGACCAATTTCACGGTTTCCACGTCTCCTCCCTAACAGGCTTAGTGACTAACAATTGGTATCCAGTTGATATTCTCCTTGGTTTGTGACAGGACCAATTTTACGGTTTCCACGTCTCCTCCTACACAGGCCTAGTGACTAACAATTGGTTGCCAGTTGATATTTCCTTGGTTTGTGACAGGACCAATTTCACGGTTTCCCGTGTCCTCCCTAACAGGCCTAGTGACTAGCAATTGGTATCCAGGTGGTATTCTCCTTGGTTTGTGACAGGACCAATTTCACGGTCTCCAGGTCTCCTCCTATACAGGCCTAGTGACTAGCAATTGGTATCCAGGTGATATTCTCCTTGGTTTGTGACAGGACCAATTTTACGGTTTCCACGTCTCCTCCATGACAGGCTTAGTGACTAGCAATTGGTATCCAGTTGATATTCTCCTTCATTTGTGACAAGACCGATTTCACGGTTTCCACGTCTCCTCCTATACAGGCCTAGTGACTAGCAATTGGTATCCAGTTGATATTCTCCTTCGTTTGTGACAGGACCAATTTCACGGTCTCCAGGTGTCCTCCTACACAGGCCTAGTGACTAGCAATTGGTATCCAGTTCATATTCTCCTTGGTTTGTGACAGGACCAATTTCACGGTCTCCAGGTCTCCACCCTTACAGGCTTAGTGACTAGCAATCGGTATCCAGGTGATATTCTCCTTGGTTTATGACAGGACCAATTTCACGGTTTCCACGTCTCCTCCTATACAGGCCTAGTGACTAGCAATTGGTATCCAGTTGATATTCTCCTTGGTTTGTGACAAGACCAATTTCACGGTCTCCACGTGTCCTCCCTAACAGGCCTAGTGACTAGCAATTGGTATCCAGGTGATATTCTCCTTCGTTTTGTGACAGGACTAGTTTCACTGTCTCCAAAGTCTCCTCCTAACAGGCTTAGTGACTAGCAATTGGTATCCAGGTGATATTCTCCTTCATTTGTGACAGGACCAATTTTCACGGTTTCCGTCTCCTCCCAAACAGGCTTAGTGACTAGCAATTGGTATCCAGTTGATATTCTCCTTGGTTTGTGACAAGACCAATTTCACGGATGTCCTCCTAACAGGCTTAGTGACTAGCAATCGGTATCCAGGTGATATTCTCCTTGGTTTATGACAGGACCAATTTCACTGTCTCCAGGTCTCCTCCCAAACAGGCTTAGTGACTAGCAATTGGTATCCAGGTGATATTCTCCTTGGTTTATGACAAGACCAATTTCACGGTTTCCACGTGTCCTCCCTAACAGGCCTAGTGACTAGCAATTGGTATCCAGTTGATATTCTCCTTCATTTGTGACAGGACCAATTTCACGGTCTCCACGTGTCCTCCCTTACAGGCCTAGTGACTAGCAATTGGTATCCAGTTGATATTCTCCTTGGTTTGTGACAAGACCAATTTCACGGTCTCCACGTGTCCTCCCTAACAGGCTTAGTGACTAGCAATTGGTAACCAGTTGATATTCTCCTTCATTTGTGACAGGACCAATTTCACGGTTTCCACGTCTCCTCCATGACAGGCCTAGTGACTAGCAATTGGTATCCAGTTCATATTCTCCTTGGTTTGTGACAGGACCAATTTCACTGTCTCCAGGTCTCCACCCTAACAGGCTTAGTGACTAGCAATTGGTATCCAGTTGATATTCTCCTTGCTTTGTGACAGGACCAATTTCACGGTCTCCACGTGTCCTCCCTAACAGGCCTAGTGACTAGCAATTGGTATCCAGTTGATATTCTCCTTGGTTTGTGACAGGACCAATTTCACGGTCTCCACGTGTCCTCCCTAACAGGCCTAGTGACTAGCAATTGGTATCCAGGTGATATTCTCCTTGGTTTATGACAGGACCAGTTTCACGGTTTCCACATCTCCTCCTATACAGGCCTAGTGACTAGCAATTGGTATCCAGTTGATATTCTCCTTGGTTTGTGACAAGACCAATTTCACGGTCTCCACGTGTCCTCCCTAACAGGCCTAGTGACTAGCAATTGGTATCCAGTTGATATTCTCCTTGGTTTGTGACAAGACCAATTTCACGGTCTCCACGTGTCCTCCCTAACAGGCCTAGTGACTAGCAATTGGTATCCAGTTGATATTCTCCTTGGTTTGTGACAGGACCAATTTCACTGTTTCCCTGTCTCCTCCTACACAGGCCTAGTGATGTTTTCAATTGGCATCCAGTTGGTATTCTTTTTGGTTTGTGATAAGACCAATTTTACTGTCTCCAGGAGTCCACTTTAACAGGCCTAGTGACAAACATGGGATCAATGCGTGGTATCACATGCTGTAATACTGCTGGAATATGGTGTAGCATATTATTCACTGTCTCGTGACAAACTGATCACTAAAACCTTCTGCCACTCTTGGATCCATTTGAAAACAATCAATTTGTCAATATTTGACAAATTATTATCTCGTATTGATTTTTGCTTTGTCAGAGTCTTTCACCAAAGTGTTGACCCCTGTGACACAATCTCTTTAAACATTTTGCACATTTGTTTTCAAAGTACAGGTCACGTGTAACTTTAAAGTTCTTAGTACCCACTACTTTCACCAAAGACTTGAGAACATCCTATTATGGGTCATGTCAGAATGACCTTCAGTCTGACCAATCAGAGGTTACCAGATAGGTAAAGTGTAATTCAAAATTTAATCATGACACCGCGAAAAGATGAATGTGAACTATTCTGAATGACTCGTTCGGGTTATACAACTAATTCTCTCTGAATCATCAACTGTCTCTTGTTTCAACATTTTCAGTGGGATGAAAATTAGCCAAAGCCAAGCTGCAAGAGAGAAGTATTCCCCCTGCTATTTATTTAACATTCTAGACTTTTCTCTCATTCAGTTTTCAAATTTTGAGGGGAGGTGGGGTAGCCTAGTGGTTAAAGCTTTAGCTCATCATGCCGAAGACCCAGGTTCGATTCCCCACATGGGTACAATGTGTGAAACCCATTTCTGGTGTCCCCTGCCGTGATATTGCTGGAATATTGCTACAAGGGGTGTAAGACCATACTTACTCGTTCAAATTTTGAAGCAAAAGGTTTGGGAAAATATCTTCATAAAAGTGTAGCCAAGAAAGCTGATTTCTGATCAATGTCAGCAACTTGTTTGTCTTTTCACTGGTTGGTCAAACTCTGTTAAAGGTCATTCAGGGATGTCGTCCGATTTCTTTGTAGCGGTTGTGAGCACTAAGATCTGACCTTTGTGAGATTACATGTTACAGTGGGGTGTTCACAATAAACTATTTGCTCAACTAGAGGCCTGGGCACTACAGGTGAGTTTTCATTCAGCTTTTCAGAATACAGATTGAGAAAATCTTTTTGTTTCTGAAGTTTGTTTCTTATTTTCTACAAAGATCTCAATGTTTCAGTTCACTGATCCAACAGTTATAAATTCTTGCTAATTTCTTCTTTGTTGAAATGCATATTTGTTGGCATGCATTTTTGTTGGCAGTAATTTTTTTCTCCCTATGGAAAGTTAATAATTGGTCCTGAGAGTTACATCCTCCAGTCGACCGCCTCCGTGGTGTAGTGGTTAGAGCGTCTGCCCGGAGTGCGGAAGGTCGCGGGTTCGATCCCCGACCGCGTCATACCAAAAGACGTTAAAATATGGTACTTGTTGGTCCCTGCCTGGCGTTCGGCATTAATGGGTACAACAAGGACTGGTTGGCTCGGAGTCAGTATGTGTCTGAGTGGGGTATTCATGCTTCACTGCGGCATGGTATCTCAGTGGGCTAGCACTATAAAACCAGCTTAAGTCTGGGCTAGTACAAGCAGCCACACATACACATACACACGCATGCACGTCGTCATATGAGCGAAATATTCTCAAGCACGACGTTAAACCCAATTTTACTACCACCACCACATCCTCCAGTCTGTCCTGCATTTGAACAGTATTTGTGATCCTTATTCTAAACCCATACCCGTGAAGGTCCGGGTTAGAATGAATCTTCAACAACCCATGCTTGTCGTAAGAGGCGACTAACGGGATCGGGTGGTCAGGCTCGCTGGCTTGGTTGACATACGTCATTGTCTCCCAGTTGTGCAGATCTATGCTCATGCTGTTGATTACTGGATTGTCTGTTTCAGACTCGATTATTTACAGACTGCCATATAGCTGGAATATTGCTGAGTGTGGCGTAAAAATAAACTCACTCACTCACTCTAAACACACAACACTTCTTCCAACTGACATTCTATTCTCTCTTGTAAACTTCAAATTAGGTTCAGATAACCCTCCGATATTGTAGCCTCTGTCACCTAGGACTTCAGTTTTTCCTTGATAATCTTCTAATGGCCAGCAGGTACAGAGACAGTTTCTGTCACAGACAAAGCACACGTGAAACTGTTTTCAATTCTGCCAGTAATGCATTGTGGTCTGTCTCCTTGGTTGAGTTGAAAGAGCATCTATCTGGAAAGTGGAGGATTGTAGGTTTGATCCTGGCCGCATCATATCTGAACACATTAAACGATGGTACTTGATGTTACCCTGCCTGGTGCTTGTCCTTAATAGGATAAAACGTGCAATGGTGAGCTCAGAATCAGTATAATGTTTTAGAGTTGTGTACCCATGTTAAATACTGCTGCATGGTATCTCGATGAGCAAGCACTATAAAACCAGCACAAGCGTCACACCCATAAAGATCCAGGTTAGAATTGTTGTGTATGTGTGGTGTGTGTATGTGGTGTATGCGTACATGTGGTGTATGTGAGTGTGGTGTGTGTATGCATGCATGTGATGTATGTGTATGCATGCATGTGGTGTATGCGTATGCGTGCATGTGGTGTAAGTATATGCGTGCATGTGGTGTATGTGTACGGTGGTGCGTGTAATGTACATGTACATATGGAATGCGGTGAGCGCGGGAATGTATTGTGTCGGTATGTGTGCGTGTGATGTTGTTTTACACCGCGACTTAGCAATATTCCTGCTGTATGGCAGCGGTCTGTAAATAATCGAGTCTAGACCAGACAGTCCAGTGATCAACAGCAGAGGCACTGATCTACACAATTGGGATACAGTGACATGTGTCAACAAAGTCAGTGTGTCTGACTAGCCGATCCTGTTAGTCAGCCTCTTACGACAAGCATGTGTTGCTGAAGATCAGTTCTAACCTGAATGGGCTTACGGGGTAGCCTAGTGGTTAAAGCGTTTGCGCCAAAGACCCGGTTCGATTCCCCACATGGGCACAATGTGTTGAGCCCATTTCTGGTGTCCCCCGCCGTGATATGAATATTGCTGTGAAACTAAACTCACTCATAGTCAGTTCTAACCTGAATCTTCACCCGTATGGTGTATACAGCTGTGGGGTGTGAGGCCAAACGTTTAGTGTCATGCATGTGTACATGTCACGCCTCCACACAATCATAAATCTCAGGTCCTTGTATGAAATTCTTATTGCTATAAATATTTGTGTCCTTCCCCAGAAGTAGGAGAAAGTAATTAAGTAGGAAAAAGAGTTTAAAATCTAATCATTGAAGTTTAGCCATGGCCAGCATGGCCAATCAGTGGGACAATAGAACTGGACAAGCAAAACGTGTTGTAAGCATCTGATGTGACAATTAGTGGAGGTTGAACTGAGAGTAAAGCTTACTGAGCACAAGTTTGGAATGAATGTTTGAGGCTTAAAATGTTAATATATGAAAACACATCTAATATCCTACCATACCAATAAGTAATATTCTAACTAGTGTTATAATATATAGGTGTACAAGTAATTAAGTGTTAAGATCACCTCACTACCTCACATGTAAAGTATAGGTGTACAAGTAATTAAGTGATAAGATCACCTCACTACCTCACCTGTAAAGTATAGGTGTGTAAGTAATTAAGTGATGAGATCACCTTACTACCTCACCTGTAAAATATAGGTGTACAAGTAATTAAGTGATAAGATCACTCTTTTTAATCTACTTAATCTTAATGTTTTCAAAATGTACATATACACAAATATTTGAGCCTGCCACCTCTGCATCTGTCCATGTTTGGGTGAAGTGAGATGGGAAACCGGGGTTTTGAGAACATCAAAGGGACATTAAAGGGAGCAGTGTTTCATTTGGCGGTCAGGGATGGGGAGGTGGGGGTATGTTCTCATGATCATCAGTCTTTTTTACCAGCAGGTGTGTTTCTGTACTCTTGGATAAACGTGTTTGTAGTGAGGCGTTGATGATGTCATGATGAAATTGTTTTAACATTGTGTGCACTTCACCGGTCTTGTTGCTCCTTGATGTATCCAGTGTGCCATGTTGACCTTCTTGTACCATGTCATAACCTTTAGGTGTCTACACACGCATGGTCTGATCTATAGCTGCCATCCACAGAAGCTGAGTGTGGGTGAGTGTGTTAAGTTTTACGTCACTTTTAGCAATATTCCAGCAATATCACAGTGGGGGACACCAGAAATGGGCTTCACACATTGTACCCATGTGGAGAATCAAACTCGGGTCCTCGGCGTGACAAGTCAACGCTTTAACCACTAGGCTACCTCACCACCCTACAGAAGCTGAGGGAGCATCTAGGATGAACTGACCATTACATCTGTTACTGAATGATGTCCTTGGGGTGTCTGCACCCACACAGGCTGCTCTAAAACTTCCATCTACGGAAACTGAGATCATCTATGATAAACTGTCTGTTACAGAATGTGTGAAAGTGTTGCCGACCTTTTCTAGCTTTCGCTTGCTAAAGAATGTTTTTGATATAATAAATCATAATGTATTAAATATTGTGTTTTGTTTTTATGACTGTTTTGAGGACTCACGGATGCTGATGTTGATAGTGAATCAAAATATCAAGATGGCTTCCATAACAGCCATGAGAATCTAGTTTTATAAGAAGTATGCAACTACTTCTAGAATCCACTGATTCAAGTTTAGTCTCAAGGTCAGGCTGAAGTATAATTTCTCAGTAATTTTGCATAATGATTAATATTTGCATCAGTTGTAATTGCTTAAAATTCAACCTCAGGAAGGCTATCTAATTTCTGGTTCAAAATGAACTGCAAGAACATTCCTAATCATTATGTAAATTATGTAAGAGCTTGGGTAGAATCACAAAGTGAGTTTCGCTCGTCACGCCAAAGACTCGGGTTCGATTCCTCACATGGGTACAATGTGTGAAGCCCATTTCTGGTGTCCCCCGCCGTGATATTGCTGGAATATTGCTAAAAGCGGCGTAAAACCATACATTTTCACCCACAAAGTGAGTTACCTCCCTTTGTGGTGGTGTGTAGTTGTGTGCATAGAGGCAAGGTCACAAATTAGTTGAAGTTCAGCAATGTCACACTCCGGCGCAGTGATGACTTAGCATAACATCACTGCCACAGGCTAATTTGCATATCACGTGACCAGACTTTTCTCTTGTTTGTAAACAAACGCACATATTCATAATAATAAGAGACTGGCCTTACGCAAGCTTTTCGGCACGCTCTTCACACTGTTTTACATTGTTACATATATATTCTTCCACAACTGCGACAGTAACGTTTATGACAGTACATATTTAGATATCAAACTGGCTGCATCGTTTGCTCTCCGTCGGAGCCGATGACAGCACGTGGAGCCAGTACAACCTATGTAAATAAAGGATCGCTACGCAAATCGAAATAGTGTTACATGTTTTAGGATTTTTTCTCAATGAAACTAAACCATTCTATCAAAGATGTTTAATTAGATGTGTAGACTCGTCAAAAATAAAAGAGTTGAGAAATATGTAAATTATCTTGAATGGACAGTGCAAGATGTGAGGAATCATCACATCTTTCTGGCCTGTGGCAGAGGTACTATGCTGGCTTGCCGCATGGAACTGTGGGTAGGAGAGTTAAGCAATGTTGGGCACTGAAGTCAGCTTGACTCCCAAGAGTATTTACGACTTCTGTCCTGTCCCACAAAGAAGCCCGGTGCACATGTGGTCTCACCTTAGGAAAGTGAGTTTGCTAAAAAACATGCCTCTTTTCACCCAGCAGAAAATGGGTACCCAGTGGGATAAGTCATATGACGATTAACCTTCTAGCGCCTCAAAGGCAGCTTGGATTGTCCAGGTGTCCAATATGTTGTATGTGCTTAGAGCTTGCCCATGCAGCAAGTTCAGCGCTAAATAAATGGGCTTATTCTTTTGCCAAGCCTTTGATAGGGGTGCACAGTTGATGACAATATGGAGGTTGTGTGGAGGTTTCAGGCTGATGCCCAGGATGACTTCTTCTGGTCCTGATTTGATTAATTACTGACAATCATCATGAGAATGGAATACCTTGTGTGTGATGAAACAAGTAAAATCTTACAACTGAAAGAATAGAGAAAACAAATGTCTAACTTGTAGCTTGTCTTGCAAGTCTGCATTTTGGAAATGTTTAACTATAAATTGTATTTTTATATACTTATCTTAGGGCTTGTGGATAAAATGTGGTTAAAGGGCTCATGTTACAAAGTGTCTTTGTGAAGTTCAACACAAGGTAAGGATGTCGTCCGTGTGACGAATCATGTCCTGTGAAAATTACAAAGATGTCATTTGTGGGATAACTCCACACCCTGCTACAAACACACGAAACACAATGGGAAGGCAGAATTTATTGCTCTATGTTTTGGTATTAAGGACAAGAAAGCAGCACAAACAGGCACGAATGTCAGACAAAACAACTTGTCTGTTTCAGTATCACAGGTATGGAGGGAAAGTCACACAGCAGTTTTGTTCTAAACACGGAAGACAACAGAACATCTTCACAGTTTAACAGGCAAAATGCTAACATTAGCCCTATTTGTTTAAATAACGGGCAATCTCGGGTGTAAAAGCTTGTATAAATATAACGTATAAATGTAAATCATTTTAAATATGGAGTCTATTACGGCACACTCTGGACGGAAGATTCTGATACAGTAAAAAGTCGACTACAACAAAATACATGTATTCAATGTTTTCTCAACACGCACAGTCTTGATTAGTGTAAGGGTGTAACAAAATATTCTGAAGAAAGGTTTGGTACTACACAGTCATTGGCATCTGTGGAAATGTATGCCACATCATTATGCAGAGATGTCAACCCATACGAATTTTATCGTATTCGTTACGAAATAACACACAAAATGTGCGACTATGATAACAGTAAAAATATTCGAAATTTTAAAAAAAAATACATTGAATTAAATTATCAAATAGCATACGTACCATACACAATAAATTGCAACCACATTTTATTCAGTATCATGCTATATGTGGATACTTACTACTGATTTAGATGAGTACATTGTTAATAAAAAGTTCTTAGAATATCTATATAATTTTTATTAAATATGAAAATTCTTTGGAAAAGTCAATACTAACATTGCCAAAAATACTAATTTTGGCACAAGTTTTGGCTAAAATACTAATTGGGATAAATTACTGTTGGCATCTCTGCATTATGTTTATACTGGAGTAGGAATATACAATTAGAGATGGCATGGGAGAGACTGATTGTCCATTCAAGGTCCATAAAATGATCTTATCGCTATCATTATCATAAGCCCATGTTAAAGTATGGACGTTAGAAATGCCTTAATAGCGCCAAGATCCCTTTGTGGAACAGTCAGACTTATGGACCAGCACCCTTATTCTCGAAAGTTCGTAGCCCTAAGAATTCTTAACTTTGATCGTAGCCAATGTGTTAAGAATGGGCTTAAGAACTTCCTAGGGCTACGAACGTTTCGACAATAGCTAGCCAGCAAAGAACAGTATTTGATAGTAAGTTGTTGTAGAGAAAGCACAATCAAAGCAAGAGGCACTATTTCTATGGAACTTCACACATGACTTTTCAAACATCTGATTAGTATCATATAGTAATGTAAATAAACAAACAATATTCAAATTGCTTAGGTAAATGCTTTTGGGAAGGGTGAAACCTATGGTTGATCTGACAACATAATCCAAAACTGTGGACATGAAATTGTCATCATTTTGTTTTGTTACAATTAACAGTCTGTTTAATACTTTGGCATCCCTGTTTTATGGGTGATTTGTTTGTTATCTGGCCAGGGGCGGTGGGGTAACCTAGTGGTTAAAGAGTTGGCTCGTCACGCCGAAGACCTTTGATTCCCCACATGGGCACAATGTGTTAAGCCCATTTCTGGTGTCCCCCGCCGTGATATTGCTGGAATATTGCTAAAAGCGGCGTAAAACTAAACTCAGTCAGTCAGTCAGTGTTAGCTGACCTAGTTGCTACAGACTAGCATTGGCATTTGATGTTGACCATGACTTCGAGACACTTTGACCTCACATTCGAGTCCTTGAATCATAAATGTATCCTAATTCTCTTTCATATAAAGTAGATATGAAAGCCCTTACAGAGTTTGAAATTAAGTTTTGTCTGCCCATCTGAGACTGGTAAAGTTCAGAGCTTCTGGTCTGACACTTTACAATAAGGTAGAGGGCAACCTTGGAGGGCATATTTTCGTGGACTAGTGAAATAAACTTAATTTCTGACCCTGCTATATGGCCTTGACCTCACACACCCTTAAGGTCACCCATATTGAGGACATACTCTGCTCCTTTCACATTAGGGAAGTGCTGGCGCCGACTCATCTGTTCCATTGTGTGGACGACCATCTGTCGTGGGAAGGTGTCCAGCATCCAATCACTGGCCCCAGACATTGGCCTTGACTTTGACCTTGACAGGGATAGTGGGACACTAAGACTCCTCTTGATCAGGTGTGACCTCAGGTCATGTGATATATGTAGGGGCACTTCACTCTTTGGTTTGACATCTTCCTCATATTTCTTCTTTGTGTGGATGTCGTGAATATGTTTGGGTTTAAACTGGAAAGGTCGATCGTGAGGAGATGGATTCTTGTTAAGGACTCGATCAATGATTTCTTTTGGGAGATCGGGTTTCCGTAGTTTCTTTTTTTTCAGTTCCTTCAAATGTGGATCAACTTCAGAAATCTCCACATACTTGATGTGCTTCCCCTCATAATACTTGGGCCCGTTGCCATTGTCGGGCATCATTGTGTACTCATTTCGCGGATATTCATCTTTCAAGTTTGGAACATAATCCTTCTCCGACAACTTTGATGAGAAAATCCAATGATTGGGATTAATGTATCCTGGACTTTTGGAACGTGACCTTGACCTTGACCTTGACATAGACATTGACATAGACTGCTCCCTCTCTCCACTGAAGTCATCCATCTTGGACATGTTGTCATCAAACTGCATCTGGTCATCGGTTGACTCTGTGAACAGACTAGTGTCCGTGTTTCTGCCTTTTTTCAAGTAATGATGGAGTTTTATTGACCATGGACACCTTCATCTTGCCTGTCTGCCTCTGCAGAGTTTGACTGTTGGGGCGGTAGAGTCCATCCAGTGGTGGTCTCCGAAGATCTGGACCTGTTGGCTTCTCCTCCAGCTGCCTTGAGCCCAGCCATTGCCGGAATGCCTGATCTCCGTAGAACTCCTGGGCGGCCTTGACCTCTTCCTCCTCTTCCAGTTCCTGTAGGATCTGCTGCATGCGGACTTTCTTCAGCTGGGACATCTCCCGTGCCACATGATCTTTGTCCTGGTGCCACACCTCCGCTGCCAGGATCCTGAAACAAACAGCAGCAGGTGAAAACATGAAAAGTTAAATTAAATTAATATAGCTCATGAAAAGTGACTTTGGAGACTGCCTCCATGGTCTAGTGGATAGAGCATCTACATGGAGAGTGGGAGGTTGGTGGTTTGATGCCCACCATGTTAAAAGATGGTACTTGTTGTTACCCTGCCTGGCGCTCAACATAATGGGTATAAAACATTGATTTGTTCAGAGTCTGTACACAGTGTCTCAATGGTCTGTCCGTGTTTAACTGTTAAACAGGAGCAGGCTCAGTAGGCATTCAGTAGGCACAGTAGGCACAGTAGGCCAGCACAATAAAATCCACCTCAGTCCAGTCCAGTACGAGCAGGCAGATACAGAAGCTCATGTGCACATTAAGGCTACCAGCTTTTCTGCTAACAAGTCACACATGCAAAAATATCTGTGACTATGAACTTGAAGGTTTTAAAATATCATCAACACAAAGATGATACACAAATTGACAATAAAAATATATTTTGTAACACAAATCTAGAGTTCTGATCCATGTCCCAAGTAGACATGCTTTGCCCAAATTACCTCCATTAATCTGACATGAAAAGTTGACGTTTCCCATACTTACAGAATTAAAAAAATCAAAGGTACTTTAAGTTTGAAGTGTTTGTTTTTTTAAATTTCTTCCCCTCCTACACTCCTGTCTTTGGCAGTAAAACTGTATTCAAAAATAAGGAAAACAGCATTATGACTAAAAAGTGACGTTAAATTCGATTAATCATCAACAGGCTCACCTTGCACACTTCCTGTGTCCCCAGAGTTTAGCCAGGTCAAGTGGTGTGTTGCCACGGCAATCCTTCCCATCAACCTTTGCTCCCCTCTCAATGAGCAGCTTAAGACATTGCACATGTCCCTCACTGGCTGCCTGATGGACTGGGCTGATGCCATCATCATTACAGCTGCCATGGAAACAAATAGGGAATAATATATTACACACTTGCTTTATCAATATTCTGGGCCTCACCAGATACCAAATATTGTCCCCAGGGTTTCTACATGACACACAGATGTAGTGAATGAATGCTAAAAAATAAACCTACCACGACCTAGGATATGTGCAAAACTACAGAGCATCAAGAGTACTGGGTGTCGGCTATTTCACCCATCAATCATGACCATTGTCCACACAATCACTGATTCAATCCAGGCTCTGCTTTTGTAAGTCAAGGTAAAGTACTCTGTACCATATGTAAACAAATCCATTGAAACCATTAAGGGTGATAATATGTCACGCTATTTGAGCAAACAAGTTAAATATCAAAACAACAAACATTCTGCCATGGTCAGCTGATCACATGTGACAGCAATACACAGCACAATAATGCATAACATCCATAGCAACGTGTGATACTGAAAAGAGACAGGTCAGTGGGTTTGACATTCACACTTGGTTGCCTTGGTAACTTGCATGTCATCTCATCCTGGGAGCATGAATTGTTGGTCATATCAATCCACTGATTTTCTTGGCCACATTCAATTATTTACAGACTGCTGTCATGTTTGCTTGTTTGTTATTGTTTAACAATATTCCAGCTATACGGGGGTCGGTGGGGTAGCCTAGTGGTTAAAGCATTGGCTCATCACGCCAAAGACTCGGGTTCGAATCCCCACATGGGTACAATGTGTGAAGCCCATTTCTGGTGTCCCCTGCCATGATGTTGCTGGAATATTGCTAAAAGCGGCGTAAAACCAAACTCAGTCAGTCAGTCAGTCCAGCTATACGGTGGCGGTTTGTAAATATCCAAGTCTGGACCAGACAATCCAGTGATCAACAGCATGAGCATTGATCTATGCAACTGGGATACAATGATATGTGTCAACCCAGTCAGCGAGCCTGACCACCTGATCCCATTAGTCGCCTCTTACGACAAGCATGGCTTCTGCTGAATGCCAATTCTGACCCAGATCTTCACGGGTCCTGCTGTCACGTAGCTGGAATACTGCTGAGTGCGACCTTTACCAACAAACTGCCAAGTCCTACATACATGGATGAATCGGCTCCCTTGTCCAACAGGTAGGTGAGACAGATCAAGGACCGCTTCCCTGTCTGGTTGCTGATGGCCAGATGGACTGCACGCCATCCTGTTGTACTCGGCAGGTTCAGGTCAAACTTGAACTTGTCAATGCAGAGCTTCAGACAATCAAGGCGACCATGAATTGCAGCAAGATGGAAAGCAGTGAGACCCTGTAACACAACATTACATATAACTGGTGATCCGGGCATTATCATCCATGTCATGGGGATGTATAGTAGGGGTGGGTATTGCAGAGAATTTTCATAATGCGATATATTGTGATCTGAAAGCATGTATTGCAATATGTATTGCAATATATTGCATGAAGTATTTTTAAACAAAAAACTACTTTTAATGGAGACCCGTGAAGATCCGGGGTAGAATAGGTCTTCAGCAACCCATGTGCTTGCCATAAAAAGGCGACTATCTTGTCGTAAGAGGTGACTAACGGGATCGGGTGGTCAGTTTCGCTGACTTGGTTGACACATCATCGGTTCCCAATTGCGCAGATCGATGCTCATGCTGTTGATCACTGGATTGTCTGGTCCAGACTCGATTATTTACAGACCGCCGCCATATAGCTGGAACATTGCTGAGTGCGGCGTAAAACTAAACTCACTCACTCACTCACTCACTCACTCACTCACTTATAATCGAGGTAATGCTTGATTTATAGAGCAAATACACAGCAAAATCACATGCTTGATTAAGCTTTAATAACATTTATTCATGATTAAACATAAAAATGTGAATAATATTTGGCACAAATGAAAAAAGGAAATATCCGAAGATTTTCGAGTGTTACGAAGTTTTCCGAATGCAAGTCAAAATACCGGTTTTCGATCAGTGTATCGCAATACGTATCGTTTTCATGTCTGACCCGGTAAATACCGGTAAACCGGTTATATTGCGCAGCCCTAACGTATAGTTCATAACCAATGAACCAAGTTATTTAGATTCAACAACCTTAAAGTGACAATGTTTTCCCAATACCATTAAAAAAAAGGCATTGTTTTCTATAGCTTATGTTAAAGGAATAAATCTAAAATTTGTAAGAAATATTTTCCATTTGTACAGGCAATAAACTGAAAGACAACACTGAAATGTGCTTGATATTTCCTTGTCAAACTCAAAGATGGTGTTAAAGAACATATACACCAAACCAGTTAGTGCAATGTCATTGACTGACTGAGTTTGGTTTTACGCCGCTTTTAGCAATATTAAGGGCCACTGATCCAGAGCGATTAATTTTTCTCGCCAACAGTCTTATTACGAAACCAAGCTGCAGGCTGGTCGGTACCTGCTCACTCGACCATGACGGGCGCGGGGACTGGGCTACTGTCCACCTTGGCAGAATTTCTTCAACCTAAACAGTGGGACATTAGGAAGGGTGGATGCCCGTTATTTGCAAAATATCCCCGGTAGTTCTTGTCTGACTGTAATAAAGAATCCCAGCAGTGTAAACATTTTCAGATTTTCTAATGCCTGGATGGTATAATGACTGATCCAATTTGATCCTAATTCTGTGATTTTTACCTCGATATTCAATCATGTCATGTAAATATGTGATGTTTATTACCTATGCGATGATATTAAAAACACACATTTGATGTATTTGAAACCGTAAACTAAACAACCCACTAAAATTGCCATTGCTAGAAAAATCTGAAAATTTACTTAGGTAAATAGGTATATACAGCAAATGCGTATATGTATTTCTTACGCAACAATGCAGTTCCGTTTGTATCCTCAAAACAGTGTCAGCCTATAAGTTTTTGTCAGGCAATAAAATCGCATGCAATACAGCATTTACTACTCCCTTTCTGTAACCCGTGTTTGGTGGTAAACCTACACGTTATTTGTCATCATTCACTTGATGGTCACTCAGATTACCCTTCAAAGGTTCCCATTTGGCATTTCCCGTGTCTGGAGTAAATACTTAACATTACAAATTAAGGTCTGATGTGACAAATGTATTTCATCTTATGTAATATGCACATGGAAGTGCAGCAAGAGGAGTTGTCAGCTGAGTTACAAAAACAAACATTGATCAAAGGATTAACCGATAACACGCTGATTGATTAATTGCTTTCATCTTGCACAGTGGATTTGTCAAAAGGTAGTGTTTATGTATGTAGATTTACTAATCTATACTGAATACACCCTGTCGCAAAGTGCCTGTGTAAAAACAATGTCCTCCCTTCAAAGGATTAACCGCCAATACATTGATTGATTGCTCATTATTGGCTAACTGAATTACGTTGTTAAAGAATGGCGGACATCATGCAATTAGTTGCCAGGTGTGCTATCTTGGGTGACCAATCAGACTCTACACCAATGTGAAAAACCCAAAACGATATATCACTTTTTCG
The DNA here is from genome assembly GCF_003918875.1 of Haliotis rubra. Taxonomy (NCBI): domain Eukaryota; kingdom Metazoa; phylum Mollusca; class Gastropoda; order Lepetellida; family Haliotidae; genus Haliotis; species Haliotis rubra. The sequence goes on from NW_025767001.1 coordinate 316,504, forward strand.
CATATTAGACTGTTACAAGACACATGACATGGAGCAGGATTCTTTGTCAGCTGAAGGTGAATGGCATGTCGTTCCTTTATGTGGATATTGATGGATACATTCCTCGAACAAGGTAGGATAGCCTGACATTGTTGCTGTAACTTTAGTCTGTTTTAATTTTAATATTTGCATTTTGTTTTTATTCATTTGTTGTAGCATTATACAGAATCATTTTTTTCGCCGTGAAGTGTAATGAGACAGACAACATACACTAGGTCGCACTTTGGGGCGTGTGTGTGAAATAATACATAATCAACGTTGGCAATCTATAAAATGTCTAGATATTACAGTCATGTTATAAATTCACAATAAGTATAAGCAGATCGTGTGCATTTTATTAGGTTTCAAAATGCATACAAATATGATAATAAACTAATTAGGATTATAAGACAAAATATAAAGACGTACATTGACTTCGTTATTTTTCAGTCCTAACATTTTTCACCACTGGCAGATGGTTAAACTTCAAAATGTTTTCATTTGTTATCAAATTAATGAAGATGGAAATATTATCGAGTAAAAATATTTCCTCTTTGTTGATCAATCTATACTTATACTATCAATTGCGCATGCGGGTAGCGCATTAGAGGTCAGGAACCAGTCAAGAATTATGGGATATCATCCGGGTACTCAGGGGAGAAAAACAATAACAAAAGCAACAACCAGTCCACGGAAATTGCTCTGGATCAGTGGCCCTTTAAAACATTGATAGGCTATAGCTCTAACAAGCTATTTTGTATTGAATTGTGTGTTTAAAATCTGCAAATAGAAATGACTATGAAAAGTGTTTCATTAAGGGTCATGATGACCTCATAAAAAAATGTGGACAATGAAATCTTATCAATAATAATTTTGCCATCATGAATGTGACATATTTGGGGGTATTTTGATTTATATTGATGACAATCAAGATAAACTGGGTTTTGTTATTTGGGTTTTTTAAAAATATTATGTTCAAAAAGCTATGAGCCAAGAAGCAATGCTCTATATCTATGTGTATTTACAGATCAGTTTGCGTAACTAATTGAGAAATATTTCGCCTATTCAGCCATACAACTGAAAACATAAAATATATATATGCATTTATCCCAAAACCAAACATTACATGTTGATCAGATGACGAAATTATGCCCTAACTGTAGACACCCTTGCTGTAACCTAGCAACGATGTCAACTTCCTATCATGGCGTCTGTACATAGCATCCTGAAACTTTCCAAAGAAAATCTTACATTCTTGTCGTAATTTTTTTGTCCACCAATCTCTCTGAGACTTTGCTTTAACCATTCCACATCTCCAATCGCTGCGGCCATGTATTCATCGTCGGCGATCCTTTTTCACTGGCTATGCGTGTGCGTCTTCTCCGGAGAACGGGTGCTCCTTTGGCCGATCCAGATCCCACAGTTTGAGACCCACCAGTGATCGTTTTCGACGTTCCTCCGCCCTCAGAACTCGGCATTTTGTCATCAAGTACGGCACCTTTCTACATTATTTAATCCTGGCTAATGACACTAAAAATAAAACAAAAATACTCCTCAGATATTCCTCGCACTTTCGTTACCCTATCAGTGACACCTCACAATGAAGCGGTCGTAAATCGCGCACCTGTCATATGACTTCCGGTTGTCGTAAAGATATTAAATAGAGATATTCTCTTGAGGAAACATATTCATACATATTTGGCCATCATTTGTCATCTAAATGGTGTCAAAAATTCACAGACTAAAGAAAAACAACAAATTACAAACTAAATAGCATAAATATCTAATGTCGCAATGCGATATTCGTTCCCATAATTCCATTTCCCTAACAACATACCAATATGGACGCCTAAACCATCACATTGAGAACGTTACCATTTATTTCCACGAGATTTTGCTCATCATCATCCGTGCATTAGTTAATGATTCCGTATTTATCCTAACAAAGTTCACTAGGAATCAATTCATAGATGCTGTTCCATCGTATGTGCCTTAGTTAAAGTTATTTAGAGCATATCTATTTTCTAGCAGACGACGCATCTTGATTGATACTTGTTGGATACCTTCAAGGGAACGTAGCCTCATCAAAGTGACAACATGGCTTCAGCAGTTGGGCCTAAATCGAGCGCAAAAGATGCTCGAGAACTGTACGAAATGAAAGAAAGGGCAATCAAATTTTACACAGATAATGGAGTACCAAAGAAGATGGAGGAGATCCTCAACTCAATGTTTCATGACAACCCAGCAGATGTGTATGGCCATGTTGTAAGTTAGTTTGAAAATGTTTCTGACAGGTTTTAGATTTGTTTCACCAACTTTCATATGCTGCATAACAATGGGTTATTTCCAACTGACACTGAAAACTATCATACTGAATAACCTTTTAACCCAGCTATAGTTAACTCTGATTAAGCACTCATATCCCTGATTTGTGTTCTACCTTACATTTGATCCATGTTTATCACTGAAACTAATGTTTTCTTCTACATGATATGTTCACTCCATAATTCACATCTAAAAACTGGATTCCTTATCCTGCCAGGGTTGGTGGGGTAGCATAGTGATAAAGGCATTTGTTTGTCACGCTGAAGAACCGGGTTCAATTCTCCACATAGGCATAATGTGTGAAGCTCATTTCTGGTGTCCCCTGCCATGATATTGCTGGAATATTGCCAAAAGCGGCGTAAAATTAAATTCACTCACACACTAACTTTATCCTGCCTCCATGTTTGTGACATTTTGGGTCAGTCATTTATTTAAATAGTGTTTCAGTTTATTTCCTGGTGTGTTACAGTTTTTATTTAAAATGCAATAAATTGATGCTGCTGCATCTGGTTAACATTGTGTGCTTCTTTCTTACAGGCAAACTATTTTGCTGAATTTGCAAAATGCCCAGTAATCACAAAGGTAAACTTATAATTACATTGTTTATGAACATGCTAAATGAGGTGAATGAGTGCATGCTATTTGATGCCAAAGTGTGCAATATATAAGTATATTTTAATGTAATTTGTACCAGGCATATCAGAGACTAAAACAGTCCGTGCTTTGGTACTACAGTAACAAGCAATGAATATTTCTATTACAACTGCTAATGGTAATATACATATCTAATACAGACTGTACAGCAAAATCATTTAAGATGTTGCCATTAATGATTTATAAAAAGTAACATATGCTATGAATTTCAAGGTGACTGTGACATTGGCCACTATTAGAAAGTCCAGATCTTGTAACATTTATCATAGTGTAGCCAGTTCACAAAATCAACAGTAATTATTGTAGAAAGACTGATTGTGGATATAGGTTTTATCTGAGTGTTTCCCTATACATAGTAAATAAATGAAACACTGAAATTCATTATACAGGTTCAAGCACGACAAGGGTATGACAGCAAAGGACAGTCAACTGTGCAAACAGAAGTTTACTGCATGATGAAGAACCATGAAAAAGTAAGATATGCTTTTGAATCTGTGTTTTGTTTGGTTATTTTATTTTCTTCTAGTGGTTGCTATTAACTGGAATGTAAAGCACAGTTTAAATGTGACTACAGTGACTATATAGACAAATGGAATTAGGACTCCGACATTTCCATGATTTAATTGATTTGTAATATGACATTCCTTAATATCACTTCAAACTTTGAAAAAGAATTTTTAGTTCACTTGGGATTACAATCAGTCATTGTCCTAGAAAATAACCCCAATATGAGACCCTGCACCTAATTTGTTTCCTATACTCTAACAAAAAAACAAACGAAATACTCTTAAAAGATTTAAACATCTAGAATTTGGAAGTGTAGTTAATTCTCACCTATAACCCTGCCTTTCATATAGCTCATCAGTACCTGTGTTGCCCCAAGTGTGACATCACTCCTGCTGGACACTGCAAAGCCAGAGGAGAAAGACACAGAGGATTCAGAAAGACAGGCATCTGTAACAGCAGCCATCAACTACATCAACACTGACATCTGTAACAAGCTGGAGGGACTGGACCCAACACAGCAGACTGAGGCAGATGATGCTGTATAGTCAGTAGCTTTTTTATCTCAGTTACTTGTTAATTTAATTTAATTTCAGTCTTGAGATTATTAGACATATTTTAGAGAGAACATTCATTAATTTTTCATTTTGTTTTTTCATGGAGTCACTTAGGGTTGTCATCCAAAATATGACAAGCTTAGGCCAGACCAATTATATTTCTTGTTTAACAGATCCGCCAGTCGTATTTTTTCAAGAATAAGAAAAAAATAAAAATTAATTTTCCCCGCTCTAAAATAAAATTCTCATGTTTTTATTGGATAAAAATGTAAAGTTACAAAAAAAATTGTTTTTGGTTGTTTTTTGCCCCATATAAACTTCATAAATTGCCGAAAATTAACTACTTTTAGTATTTAAAAGGAAAATTACTTTGACTAGTGATTTTTAGGTTTTTTTAGTTTTTTCCCTCCTGCCTTTAGGTTTTCTGAGGACAAAAATCCGTAAAACAAGAAATAAAATTGGTCTGGCCTTAAGAGGACTCTCTTCATTTTAAACCTGTGGTAATTTAGACTTGGTTACTATAATAATTTATAGACTTGCATGTGGGGTATTGGATATATTTGTTACAGGGTCTATTTGACAGACTACATTAATTGAGACCTGTGGAGATCAGGTTAGAATTGGTCTTCAGTAACTCATGCTTGCCATAAGTGGCGACTAAGGCCCGGATCGGTTGGTCAGGCTCACTGACTTGGTTGACACATGTCATCATAACCAATTACGTTGATTGATGCTCATGCTGTTGATCACTGGATTGTCTGTTCCAGACTCAGTTATTTTCAGACCACCGCGATATAGCTGGAATATTGCTGAGTGTGGCATTAAAAAAAAAAAACCCAAAAAACATTACTAGTACAATACATTTTGATGACCATGTACAACAATGTGTAACTCAACATGTTTCAGCAACTTCATCCAGCAGATGAAGGATGAAGTGGATGCCCAGAAGGCAGCAGAAGCAGCAGCAGCAGCAGAAAATACAGAGGAGGCACCCACACAGGATTTCAATGAGTCTAACAATACTAAGAAGGCCAAATCTCCTACTGGAAAGTAAGTTTAAACAGCCAAACATTCGTTCAAGAATTACAGAGAAGGATTGTATGTGTCTTTGAATTCCACCTGAGGATGGGATGATAATACTTGTAATTTGGGACTATTGTAAGAATGACCCCTTATGAAATGTTGCGTTGGTTAATTGGGACAGATGTGATAATTGCAAGGGTAAAGTGTACCGGTAATAGTCTTAACAGGAGGGATTATTAGTCTTGATGTGTGTACTAAGAATCAAGGTAGCCTTTTACAGCTTACATAAATTGCTGGATACAGTAGTACACAATTAAATCAATGTTATTCTTACTAGAGCTGTGACGATATATCGTAGTATTGATAATCGTGATACCGCTAACAATAACTATATCGATACTTTTTTTCGTATCGTGATATGTATCGTTGACCTAAAAATTGTGAATTTTCACTAGATATTAACGGTTATGTCAAAATTTACACTGTTACTTGTTATCAAAATACGCTTTCTTAAAGAAAATAACTAAAGATAGCATATCGTGATACGCATGATGCGGCATCGTATCGAATCGTATCGTTCCAAGATATCGCGATACGTATCGTATCGTGTAATTTCTGTATCGTCACACCTCTAATTCTTACTACTATGTATCACTGAACAGTACTGTTAATCAGTAGAAAACATTAAACATTAAATAAACAAATATCATCAATGCAACTTTTATAAATGTTAAAAGAACTTTTACATTTTTAGTGAATTTAGAGTACTAGTGTCATCTTCAACTGTAGACAAAGTGTAGTACTTTATCTTTTAGTCTAGATAGCAAGAAAAGCTTTGCTGATGATAGTTAACAGTATAGACTAGACTGTCTATGGCAAAATAATTATGTAAAATTAAGAAGTGGTAGTATAACTTGTGCCAGAATACAACTTCGGGATAATATAACAAATTCGGGACAGTATAAACAAACAGGATGGCAAATGATAATTTTTGTCAGATTTATAATACATTTTCATACTTATTGTGAACAATAGCATCTATAAAGAACTGGTGACCTTCCATTGTTTTGAATACGTTATCTATGTGTTTCAAGATTCTGTGTTGTTATAACATATATTATATTTGGGATTACACTTTCTTAGTAAAGTACAGATTTTAGTACTTTTGTTGGATTGAGTCCCATCCGGGATTCGGACCCACACCCTCAGAGTCAGGCACCTAATCGCCATTACACAATGCCATTTAGAAAGTGGTCAAAGGTAACATTATGTTATATTTAGTATTACACTTTCTTAGTAAAGTACAGATTCTAGTACTTTTGCAGGGGTGGAAATAACCCATTGCCCGACGCCCGAGTCCAGTGTTTTTTTCTATCGGGCAAGCAAATTTGTATATCACACTGTACCGGTGTCCAGTTGACTTTCCAATATTAATTATGTTGTTTATTTAAAAAATCAACAAGAAAACGGCTGGTATAGTGGAAAATGATCAGGTCAAGTGATTTTACATATGCCACTGTACTGGAGTACACTAGCAATTTTAAAATTATTTCCACCCCTGTTTTGTTGGGCTTAGTCCCATCCGGGATTCGAACCAGACACTCTCAGAGTCAGGCAAGGGTCAAGTTAGGGGGTCGTCTTATCTATGAGATCATCTTATCTACAGTAATATACGATATGTTACATTTGACCACTTTCTAAATGGGTTTGTGTAATCATGTGTTGTTATAGTTTGCAATATTCTACAAGGTATTTTGCTAGGCATGTTTTACAAATAATTATCATTGTTTTAGTGAGGACCCGAAGTAAGTGGTCTTGTTGCTGTGACAACTGTCAATGCACTTTAATTCTTGTGTCATTTTATATATCACCTCATCTTAGTCATGTTGTATTAACCTTGCTTGTGTAGTGTGCTTGGATTTGAAAATCTGAATTAACAGTCTTTACATTGATCCAATCTCTGTACGTCAGACATGATCCACACTGTACATTTGACATGATGCACTCTCCATACATCTGACATGATCCAATCTTTGTACATCTAACATGACCCAATTTCTACATTTGACACAATCCACTCTGTACATTTGAAATGATGCACTCTCCTTACATCTGACATGATCCAATCTCTGTACATCTAACATGATCCAATTTCTACATTTGACATAATCCCCTCTGTACATTTGACATGATGCACTCTCCATACATTTGGCATGATCCAATCTCTGTACATCTAACATGACCCATTCTACATTTGACATAACATTTGACATGATGCATCCATACATTTGGCATACATTCTGTACATCTAACATGATCCAATTTCTACATTTGACATAATCCCCTCTGTACATATGACATGATGCACTCTCCATACATCTGGCATGATCCAATATCTGTACATCTAACATGATCCAATTTCTACATTTGACATAATCTCCACTGTACATTTGACAATGCACTTCATACATTTGGCATGATTGACATATGATCCAATTTCTACATTTGACATATCCCTCTGTACATATGACATGATGCACTCTCCTTACATCTGACATGATCCAATATCTGTACATCTAACATGATCCAATTTCTATATTTGACATAATCCCCTCTGTACATTTGACATGATGCACTCTCCATACATTTGGCATTTCCGATGTAACAATCGTAGATTGTGTGTAGTGTTAAATTTGAATGTTGACTTACTTCTGAAGCACCATGAAAATGAAAGGCTGAAAGGGCATATGAAAACTCTGAATGCACAGTAGATGACATGACCATTCTTTTCAGTATTGTGTAGAACTAGATGGAAGCATGTGTTATAACTTCATTAACAAGTCACATAATTTAATGCACAGTGAGACTGAAAGGAAGCCAGTGATGTATGGGGATGAAGTGGATAATGATATTTAAGATTCAGCACTGTGATGGGTTCAACATTGCCAATGTACTAAGATGGGATGGAATGTGTTTTATGGCTGGACGTGAATAGTTGGATGTATTGGTGCAAATGTTTATTGGTATTATCATTTAAGAAAGAAAATAAATATTGATGATTAAGGTCCACTGATGAATACGGATGGTGAGGTTTCCAGATGGATATGGAGGATGAGGTTGACAACAAGTTGTATTTTTAATGGTGAATACTTGTAGAGTTCACTGATTAATGTTTTACATGATTTGCATGCTGGTACATATCTAGTAAATGTTTTACTGTAATCTATATGTTTTTAATGGTAAAATTTCATTGAAACTAAAGTTTTTACTGTCATTTTCAAATATCAATCTTGTTTGAAGTTGAAGGAACATCCACATATAACATATAAAGGTATGGTTGCTTTTTTTTCAGGGTCGAAGTGTATGATATGTGAAACTTTCCTGAAATTGTGTATGTCAGTATTAATTTGTTCGTAGAAATATGTATCATATTCACCATTATAAGCAATTTGGGCTATTAGACAACTAAAACAGACATGAAGGGGCACTTATTGAAACAAACAAGTTAATATATTTTCAACAGTATATGGTACAAAGACTTTGGGCAACAGTTTCTTGGTGATTATCTACCTGTCTAATTTTCTGAATCTGTAACAAAAATCTGTAACATAGACTAGAAAATACAGATCGAAATAAAGAAGATTACTTACAGACTGGTTTACAAGTTGGTTGATAGAGTTTATTGGAGCAGGGAAATTCATATGGCAAATATGGTATATGTGAAATACCCCTAAATGGAATGATTGTTTGATGTTATGTTATTTGGTGAAGAATTTACCACTTGAGAGGATGATGACTTGAGAGTGAAGTACACATGACGTATTCCAATAAATCTACATCACTCTTACATCGCTCACATAAGTATTATTCATATTTCTTCAGAGGCAAAGGCAAAGCCAGTCAGATAATTATCATCCCTGATGAAGCACGGGAACAGTTTGTGGAAGGCAGCTGTCTTGTGAGCGCTGTCAGTCAGGCAGTATGTACAACTGGAGCTTCCATCAAGGACGTCCCTCTCTACCGCTATATTGCCGATCTCAAACACAAAGAAGTAAGCACAGATATTGTTTACAGATTATGTTTGTTTGTTGTTCAAGGTGTTGAATGCTGCTCTCAAAATTTTTCCTGATAAAAGCAGGAAATGATCAAGTGCGGACCAGTGAGTGATATTGTGAGCAATGACCCTTGCTGTCATGGTACAATGACATGCAAGCATCCAAGTCACTGAGACTGACTACCAGGGGTGGAAATAACCCATTGCCCATCGCCCGAGTCCAGTGTTTTTTTCTGCCGGGCAAGCAAATTTGATCACACTGTACCTGTGTCCAGTTGACTTTCAATATTTATTAGGTTTATTTTTATTAAAAACAAGAAATTGCTGCGGTATAGTGGCATAAAATTATCAGGGCAAGTGATTTTACTCACTGTGACATTACACTAGCAATTTTAAAGTTCTTTCCACCCCTGACTACCCAACCCATCTGATCACCTCTTACGACTTGTGTAGGTTACTGGTTACCAATGTTATCCAAGAATCCTCACTGGAGAGATTACCATTATGTTTTGAATAACAAATTAATTATGTGCATGCAGGTTATCACTATATATGATCATGACAGGTAGATACTGACAACTTTCTGTTCTGTATCAAAAGTGATGTTCAGATAGGAACCAGTCAAGTTAACCATACATTCAGGCTCAAATATCAGCTGATATCATTAGATGCATGTGTCACTACATGTACACTAGTGGTGTTCCGATTAATTGAAATAATAGAATGGTCGCAGTGACCGAACGACCAAGCAATCGATCACATTTTCTCATAATCGAACACAAACGATTTTGGAACTGCTGTTTTAGTCTTTGAAACACTTTTGACGATGGAACATATCTTCGAAGTTGTCGGGGCCTGCAAACTTGTTTAATTCTGAGAAAACTCACTTCACTAACTGAAAAGTCATGACTGAATATTTCTTGAAGACGCAAGGAAGTTTATGTTGATGATATATTACTCATCACTTTAAAGTATCAAGTTGCATCATCTTATACCTACCTGCAATAACAACCTGGATAGGAAAATCTGAAAAATGATGCTAACCAATTTTTTTCGATGATTGTTCGTTGGTAATGAAGCAATCATCAATTGTGAGATTTCAACCAATTCCCAACACTAATGTACACTATTTGATTATCTGACTGATCCTGTACTGTTATTATGTAATTGACACAATTAACAAACTTTCTGTTAGATCTTTACATGTTTGTAAGATTTTTCAAGGTGTTTCATGGTGTGTATTTTTGCATGAACTCAAAAATAAATAGGCCACACTCAATAATGGACATCTGTTTCCTGATTGGCTGAAAAGATAATGGAAGGGATTTGTTTTTCAATTCTGTGGTAAACAATGTCATGGATTGTTGTTGATGATTGCAAAATCAATCAGTTAACATATTGTTGACTTTGGTTTGTGACACTTATTAATATGTCGTGTATGTAATTTATGTACCCACCAATGCAAGAAAAATATTTGAAGTCAGTTCTCAAATATGAAGGTTTCCATTCAGTGAAAAAAAATTCAATGTGACATTAAGATCTTTTTTGTACCTGTTGTAGTGGAAACAATGTCATTTGCAGGGAGGAGGCAATAAACATCACTTTGTCTTTATAGTGAGTGAATGAGTTTAGTTTTACTCCGCACTTGGCAGTATTCCAGCTATATGGCGGCGGTCTGTAATTAATCTAGTCTGGACCAGAAAATCCAGTGATCAAAAGCATGAGCATCAATATATGCTAATTGGGATACGATGACATGTGTCAACCAAGTCAGCGAGCTTGACCACCCGATCCCGTTAGTGGCCTTTTACGATAAGCATGGGTTGCTGAAGATCAATTCTAACCCAGATCTACATGGGTCATGTGTATACAGACTGACCACATGAGGTGTATGTTTTTCACAAAAGTTTGACTGACCAGACAGAGTGCTAGGTGTTTCATGGGTAAGGTTTTATTTTTCTACAGATGCCCAACACACTACAGCTTCCATTGCCAATGGTGACCATCATACAGAGTGGGAAAGGAGCTGCAGGAAAAATGAACTGTATCAAGGAGTACATGGTCATCCCCAAACCTGGTGTCCCTCTCCGAGAGGTCAGTATGTGGGAAGTTTACATGGAAAGGATACTGACTTCTCATCTTGCCAAAGCTGACATCATCAATTTGTAATCATTTGTTGCTGCTGTTGTCACAGAAATAGCTAATACAGTGTTAATGTATCCTAGTCTCTACTCAAGATACTGCAGGGCAAACCCTGATTAATTTACTCAAGTTAGTCTGGAATCTTGTTCATAGGGTGTCATTGTATATATCAGATTTTTTTTCATTGTTACACGTTTTACAAAATTAAGAATGAAAGGCATTCTATTCTTTGCTTGCCTTAACCCTAATCTGAAAAATACTATGAAAACATCAAGGATTCAACCATTATTTTTATCACTACCTTAAGTCAAGTGCCCAGTTTAATACCTGTAAAGTATAGTGTATCAGAAATATAGCACAGAGGATCCATACTACCCACAAATGGATCTTTTTGTGGTTTTGTTAGAGGTAACTGGCAACCTGAAACACTATAACTCAAGAAAGGGAAGGATAATTGACTTCACATCTCCATCAACTTGTTTCACTTTCATTGTTTTTTAAGTTTATTACCCTCTCTTTTTGTTGACAGAGCATAAACAACATCCTGGGAATCTACAACCATGTCAGTAAAGCACTGTCTGTCAAAGGAGGGGTGAGTTTCTCTAAAACCATGTCAGTAAAGCACTGTTTGTTCAGTAGGGGTGAGTTTATCTACAACCATGTCAGTAAAGCACTGTCTGTTAAAGCACGGGTGAGTTTCTCTACAGCCATGTCAGTAAAGCACTGTCTGTTAAAGGAGGGGTGAGTTTGTCTATTTCCATGTCAGTAAAGCACTGTCTGTTAAAGGAGGGGTGAATTTCTCTACAACCATGTCAGTAAAGCACTGTTTGTTCAATAGGGGTGAGTTTCTCTACAACCATGTCAGTAAAGCACTGTCTGTTAAAGCTGAGATGAGTTCCTCTACGGCCATGTCAGTAAAGCACTGTCTGTCAAAGGAAGGGTGAGTTTGTCTATATCCATGTCAGTAAAGCACTGTCTGTTAAAGGAGGGATGAGTTTCTCTACAACCATGTCAGTAAAGCACTGTTTGTTCAATAGGGGTGAGTTTCTCTACAACCAAGTCAGTAAAGCACTGTCTGTTAAAGCTGAGATGAGTTCCTCTACGGCCATGTCAGTAAAGCACTGTCTGTTAAAAGAGGGGTGAGTTTCTCTACTACCATGTCAGTAAAGCACTGTTTGTTCAGTAGGGGTGAGTTTCTCTACAACAAGTCAGTAAAGCACTGTCTGTTAAAGGAAGAGGGGTGAGTTTCTCTACAGCCATGTCAGTAAAGCACTGTCTGTTAAAGGAGGGGTGAGTTTGTCTACTTCCATGTCAGTAAAGCACTGTCTGTTAAAGGAGGGGTGAGTTTCTCTACAACCATGTCAGTAAAGCACTGTCTGTCAAAGGAAAGGGTGAGTTTCTCTACTACCATGTCAGTAAAGCACTGTTTGTTCAGTAGGGGTGAGTTTCTCTACAACAAGTCAGTAAAGCACTGTCTGTTAAAGGAAGAGGGGTGAGTTTCTCTACAGCCATGTCAGTAAAGCACTGTCTGTTAAAGGAAGAGGGGTGAGTTTCTCTACAACCATGTCAGTAAAGCACTGTCTGTCAAAGGAAAGGGTGAGTTTCTCTACTACCATGTCAGTAAAGCACTGTTTGTTCAGTAGGGGTGAGTTTCTCTACAACAAGTCAGTAAAGCACTGTCTGTTAAAGGAAGAGGGGTGAGTTTCTCTACAGCCATGTCAGTAAAGCACTGTCTGTTAAAGGAAGAGGGGTGAGTTTCTCTACAACCATGCCAGTAAAGCACTGTCTGTCAAAGGAAAGGGTGAGTTTGTCTACTTCCATGTCAGTAAAGCACTGTCTGTCAAAGGAAGGATGAGTTTCTCTACAACCATGTCAGTAAAGCACTGTCTGTCAAAGGAAGGGTGAGTTTCTCTACAACCATGTCAGTAAAGCACTGTCTGTTAAAGGAGGGGTGAGTTTGTCTATATCCATGTCAGTAAAGCACTGTCTGTTAAAGGAGGGGTGAGTTTGTCTATTTCCATGTCAGTAAAGCACTGTCTGTTAAAGGAGGGGTGAGTTTCTCTACAACCATGTCAGTAAAGCACTGTCTGTCAAAGGAAGGGTGAGTTTGTCTACTTCCATGTCAGTAAGGCACTGTCTGTCAAAGGAAGGATGAGTTTCTCTACAACCATGTCAGTAAAGCACTGTCTGTCAAAGGAAGGGGTGAGTTTGTCTACATCCATGTCAGTAAAGCACTGTCTGTTAAAGGAGGGGTGAGTTTGTTTATATCCATGTCAGTAAAGCACTGTCTGTTAAAGGAGGGGTGAGTTTGTCTATATCCATGTCAGTAAAGCACTGTCTGTTAAAGGAGGGGTGAGTTTGTCTATTTCCATGTCAGTAAAGCACTGTCTGTTAAAGGAGGGGTGAGTTTCTCTACAACCATGTCAGTAAAGCACTGTCTGTCAAAGGAAGGGTGAGTTTGTCTACTTCCATGTCAGTAAGGCACTGTGATTGAGTGCAGTGACGAGCGACCAAGCAATCGATCACACATTTTCTCATAATCAAACACAAGCGATTTTGGAACTGCTGTTTTAGTCTTTGAAACCTTGATGATGGAACATATCTTCGAGAAGTTGTTGGGGCCTGCAAACTTGTTTAATTCTTAGAAAACTCACTTCACTAACTGAAAAGTCATGACTGAATATTTCTTGAAGACTCAGGAAGTTTATGGTCTTGATATATTAGTCATCATTTTACAGTAGCAAGTTGCATCATGTTATACATATCTGCAATAACAACCTGGATAGGAAAATCTGAAAAATGGCGCTAACCAATTTTTTTCGATGATTGTTCGTTGGTAATGAAGCAATCATTAATTGTGAGATTTCAACCAATTCCCAACACTAGTTTTATTTTTCTACAGATGCCCAACACACTACAGCTTCCGTTGCCAATGGTGACCATCATACAGAGTGGGAAAGGAGCTGCAGGAAAAATGAACTGTATCAAGGAGTACATGGTCATCCCCAAGCCTGGTGTCCCTCTCCGAGGTCAGTATGTGGGAAGTTTACATGGAAAGGATACTGACCTGTCATCATGCCAAAGCTGACATCATCAATTTGTAATCATTTGTAGCTGGTGTTGTCACAGACATAGCTAATACAGTGTTAATGTATCCTAGTCTCTACTCAAGATACTGCAGGGCAAACCCTAATTAATTTACTCAAGTTAGTCTGGAATCTTGTTGATAGGGTGTCATTGTATATATCAGATTTTTTTTCATTGTTACACGTTTTACAAAATTAAGAATGAAAGGCATTCTATTCTTTGCTTGCCTTAACCCTAATCTGAAAAATGTGCCAGGGGGCTCCCAGACTCTTATACTATGAAAACAACATCAAGGATTCAACCATTATTTTTATCACTACCTTTATCAAGTGCCCAGTTTAATACCTGTAAAGTATAGTGTATCAGAAATATAGCACAGAGGATCCATACTACCCACAAATGGATCTTTTTGTGGTTTTGTTAGAGGTAACTGGCAACCTAAAGCACTATAACTCAGGAAAGGGAAGGATAATTGACTTCACATCTCCATCAACTTGTTTCACTTTCATTGTTTTTTAAGTTTATTACCCTCTCTTTTTGTTGACAGAGCATAAACAACATCCTGGGAATCTACAACCATGTCAGTAAAGCACTGTCTGTCAAAGGAGGGGTGAGTTTCTCTACAACCATGTCAGTAAAGCACTGTTTGTTCAATAGGGTGAGTTTCTCTACAACCATGTCAGTAAAGCACTGTCTGTTAAAGGAGGGGTGAGTTTGTCTATATCCATGTCAGTAAAGCACTGTCTGTTAAAGGAGGGGTGAGTTTCTCTACATCCATGTCAGTAAAGCACTGTCTGTTAAAGGAGGGGTGAGTTTGTCTATATCCATGTCAGTAAAGAACTGTTAAAGGAGGGGTGAATTTCTCTACAGCTATGTCAGTAAAGCACTGTCTGTTAAAGGAGGGGTGAGTTTGTCTATATCCATGTCAGTAAAGCACTGTCTGTTAAAGGAAGGGTGAGTTTCTCTACAGCCATGCCAGTAAAGTACTGTCTGTTAAAGGAGGGGTGAGTTTGTCTATATCCATGTCTTTTAAGAACTCTGTTAAAGGAGGGTGAGTTTCTCTACAGCTATGTCAGTAAAGCACTGTCTGTTAAAGGAGGGTGAGTTTGTCTATATCCATGTCAGTAAAAGCACTGTCTGTTAAAGGATGGGTGAGTTTTCTCTACTTCCATGTCAGTAGAGGCTGTCTGTTAAAGGCAGTGAGTTTCTCTACGCCATGTCAGTAAAGCACTGTCTGTTAAAGGAGGGGTGAGTTTCTCTACCTCCATGTCAGTAAAGCACTGTCTGTTAAAGGGAGGGTGAGTTTCTACAACCATGTCAGTAAAGCACTGTCTGTTAAAGGAGGGGTGAGTTTGTCTACATCCATGTCAGTAAAGCACTGTCTGTTAAAGGAGGGGTGAGTTTCTCTACAACCATGTCAGTAAAGCACTGTCTGTTAAAGGAGGGGTGAGTTTCTCTACATCCATGTCAGTAAAGCACTGTCTGTTAAAGGAGGGGTGAATTTCTCTACAACCATGTCAGTAAAGAACTGTCTGTTAAAGGAAGGGGGAGTTTCTTTACAACCACATCAGTAAAGCATTGTCTGTAAAGCTCTATCTGTCAAAGGAGGGTGAGTTTTTCTACATACATGACAGTAAAGCACCCAATCTGAAATGATACCAGGGTATAATGATAAGGTGAGATACAGCAATAAGTTAGTCAATGTAAGAATAAAACCAAGAATATATCACCAGAGAAAATATTAATGTGATTATCTTGTTAGTAACAGATTTTGGTTGCTTAAGAACTGTCCTCAGTACTTTTGTTGTTTTTGTGTTTCCTGAGGTATGAAAGTAAATATTTATTTAACTGTGCATATCCACATCAGGCGAACAATGAAGCACATGGCATCACTTGCAGTTTATTTATGTTAATATTCTCAGAATATTAAATGTATCCGGTATGCTTTTGTTTGCAGTTAACTGCAAGAAATGTTAATGACATCGGTGCCCTCTGCCCTGTGTTTGACAAGCCTGAGCAGGGCCTGGACCTGATCCAGGAAGCCATGACTGCCCTGTCTCTCACCCCAGGGGAGGATGTCAGCATTGCCATCAACATAGCAGCTCACGAGATGTTCGACTTTGTGAGTTGATTGTCACATCTTCATGTATTCCAACTAAAATTTGTATGGATAGAATACTTACTAACACATCATCTTAACATATGTCCATGATATTTCTTATTTGTTCGGTTTATCGTTGAGTGTTTTGACATGTTTAACATCCTCATCAGATCTGCAGAAGTTCTGTAAGTGTGGCACAGTAGGTAAGGAAACTGAGATAGAATGATTTTTAAGGCTTTCTGTCAGTTAAGTTTGTTTTAAGAGGACATGTCTGTCTTTCACACAGAGTGCTTCTGTTCTAGCCAGGCAAGCGGTGTAGTCAGGAGGTAATATGAGTCATTAGATCGTGCTGTGATGAATATACTATATACATACTCAGTGATTACACAAGGTTTTTGTGTTTGTTTCCAGACTTTAGGGGAGAATGTTTAGAAGTCATGCATGTACGTATGTACATGAATGGAAAACATGTGAAGTCTTAAGAGTGACTTGCTAATTGTTGATTGTCAATGAAAAGATATTATGAATATCAATTTGAAAGATATTTTGTCCTTATCTTACTTCCTCCTTTGAATTGTTCCTGGAGAGATATAATTAGACCAAATCATATCTTTAACCACAAATATGTGATGATATATTCAAGAGAAATATTAAAGATATTTTCATGTTATTCATATTCAAGGTTGGCTCACAGGTATGTCATAGTAGGTGACTCAATGGATGTATCTGCTTGTCATGCCCTGAATGACTTTACTGATAGCACGTCAGTATCCCTATTGTGGCAAAACGATTCTCACCACATCAGTCACTGGTTTGTCTGGTCTAGATTTGATTATTTGCTTATCACAGTCAATAGCTGAAATATTGCTGAACTCATTAAACAAAACACAAAAATTTACATAGGTCATCATGGCTTTGTTAAGGCCTGGTCGATCACAGCATTTAGTTGTTCATGGTCAAATTGTTGGTATAAACTATTATTTGTGTTGTGTACGGACACAGCCTGAAGATGAAGACAGTGTAAGTTGGGTAATGTCAGTCTGTATGCTTGTTGTCCACATTATCGGATGCATGTAACCAACTCATTGCGCACGGGGCTACAGGTATGCAAGTCTACACTAGTGTGTGGTAGAGTAGATGATATATCTAGCATATATATACATGTATTATCAAGATCCTTTTTGTACTGTTTGCGCTGAATGAACTTTCACTCAGGAATGTGTTTAGTCATCTTCATTCACACAAATGCAAATTCCAAATAGTACATTCAAGCTTTTGTAGACTGCCTGATGTTCATCTTGGAAATATCTTAATATCACTTCCAAATATGATTGATAAATTGTGTTAAGGAAGCTTGAGTAGATAAATTGTGTTTAGACTACCAAATTGAGTAGAAAAGTTACCAAATCAGGTATGAAGGTGTGAGTATCAGGGCTCCAGATAAGATGCATATCTGCATAAAATACCCATGGATAATTCAGATATACACATGAAAGGTCAAATCAATGAGTGAAAGATACACATAACTTCCTCAGAATACGAGTCAGATATTTTTTACATGCATGAACCAAACCTGTCAAAATATTGTTAGCAAGGAAAAAGTTAGTGTCTGATATTATCAACGATTAAATTGACAATGTAGCTAAAGTCTGTATTAAGAATAAGCACGATGGGAATAGTGTCAAACGATTTCTGGTTGTGTCTCTGTGAAAGCATTAAAGCAGTGTATGAAATAAGGCCGGTCCGACCGCCCGAGACGGGCTAGATTTCAGACGGACAGTCTAGGTTTACAGTTAGCCAGGCTGATGGTCTGGTAAAAAATTTAGATGTTGTATACATCTGAGTCATATCTTGGTGTCTGGTCTGGTTATATAAATCCATTTTGGACTGATAACATTTTGAAGTTAACAGCCCTGATGTCTGGTTGGGGTTTTGGCTTATTTCATACACTGAATAAAGCCATGCAACCTGTGAAACACTCCTTTTATTCCCATTTGGTATTTTGCACCTGAGTCAAAATAATTATCTGGAGCCCTTGAGTATATTCCTGTGTGCATGTGTAGGTAGAAGGACAGTACAGCATCATGTGGAGGTTAGTTGTAGTGTACCTAAAAATACAGATTCAGCATGAACTCAACATTGATACAAGCTGCATCATTATGCTGTATTTTTAGTGAAATGCTGCAAAGTAAATTTATTACAGCTATTTGAAAATACTGGGAATAGTGTTGGTGAATAAATAATTGGCTTGAATGAACATGTGACATTGAATAACACATCCGAAAGTGAAATGTAACTCACAGTCTCACAACTGATGATTGCGTATGTGGAGGGTCATCAATAAGTCATCAGTCATTATGAACCTATATTAGGCCATAATAAATTATGAGTTTCATCAGGAGATATTTTTTTCATGTATTTTGATTGTCCAGGACAAGGGCAAGTATGAGGTTGTGACCGGTCAGCAGAAGACCTCTGAGGATTATGTGGAGTTTTTGGTGGAACTACTTGGACGCTACCCTGCCATCAACGCTGTCATTGACCCACTCAGGAAACAGGTAACATTAATAGTCAACTACTGTAAATAAACCTAAAATCAAACAGAATCAACACTCAATGCAGTCTGTTTGTGATTGAGCCACTATTTGTACAGCGAATTTGAATATTTATTTCCTTGTCTAAATCTTTTATTAACAACCGGTAATATAATAGTCTGTGGCTTTTATGAATAAAGGGGTGAAAGTTTGTGTTTGTGAGAAGTGTATAGCGTATGATAGAGCATAAAGCAAATATTTGTTATAATTGATTATTTTGTAGTCGCAGTTTTCCTGTTTCTAAACATAAAATGAGCGACCAGCAGTATACACAGTTACTGTTTGTTGCTGTGAGGAGACTAAATTATGTATATAGTGCTGTTTGTGTACAACATTAACTGTCGGTGCTACTGGACCTGTAGGTATATATCTGGTAGCCATACTGTGGATGTCTGTATCTGCTAGTTTGTACTTGTCCCACTATAAATTTATCTAGATTAGTTCACAGTCTGATACTCAGCCCCATGTCTCACATTTCATTTTACAGTTATGACTTTGTGGAAATGACTTTCATCAACAGCAAGCCCAATACTAGAGAGGAATATTAGTGATTGCTTAGTTTAACATGATTGAAAGCAGTGTTATTATTTTAAACAGTATTAAAATACTTCTGAACTTAGTCATGTTGAAATCAATTCATCGGTTCTGAAGGGATACATCTTTGCATGAAAATCCAAAAACATTTCATAGTCTGCTGCATCAGGTAAACTTCCTTATCAGTCAGTAAGTTTCATCGCTGACATCTGATTGGCTCCAGATCCCATGCATCCTTCATTTAGATTGGGCAGTCAGTATCTGCTGTGGGTTCACTTAAACAGATCACCCTCGGAGGTGTCAGATCATGAGGCGAAGAGGTGTTGTATTGAGGCAAAAGATCTGGTTTTAATGAGATTGAATTGTATTGACAAGACTTAGTGACCCTTACACATCATGAAATGAGCTGTCATCATCAGAGAGCCACCGTGTTAAAAGGTGATATCCTATATAGTGTTGGCCTGTTTCTTAAGAAGGAACTTCAACATGAACAGCTGATCTCATTTCTTGCCTCTGTCCAGGATCGTGAGCAGTGGATGCGACTGTGTGACCGTATCTCCGTGGCTGGGTACATCATTGGGGACTACGGCTACCACCGCCCAGGTCTACTGAAGCACGAGGAACTGGATGAGGACTACCAGACCAGTGGAATCATCCTCAGATGGGAACAGATGAACACGTTGTCAGATGTCATTGCCGTGGCCAACAAGATGGAGGGTGAGATGACACTTGTGCAGTATAGGACACGATGGAAATATAGACAAATCCATGACAAATCAAACCGTTTTCCATTCATTTCCACAATTTGTTAAATAACAGTGTGTAGATGCAACTACAGAAGCTTTATGTATTGTATTGTATTGTTTTTCAGAAGCCCAGAATCAGATCGTTGTGACAGCTGGTCCCGGGGAAGCAAGCCAGGACATCCTTGCTGACTTGGTAGGCAAATCTTGTATACACCACATCATTGTCAATCAGTCTACAGGGCATTCAAACACACCACATGGCATTCAACCAGAGTACTTGACATTGCTCAAGACAGTTTGCCATCTTTGATCAGGTTCCTGAGATGAAGGGCAGCTCTGTTGCCATTACAAGTTTGAGTAAAGCCCCAGTTACCTTTGCTTGTCTTTGATTTTGTTGATTGTGTGGCATTGTACCCTGGCAGAGTTCATATTAAGCACTTTATCCTTCAGAATTCTTCTGTATTCCATTATCACAAATATCTGTGAAGCAGATAGGTGGCCTTGTAGATAAAACATGGGCTTATGATTCGATCCCCACATGGGTACAGTGAGTGAAGCCCACTTTTGGTGCCCCCTGCTAGAATATTGCTGGAACATGGTACAGGTGGTGTCAGACCATACTAATCAAAATATGTTATATAATCCCGGAGCTGGAAGGGAGATTAGACTTTATCATATTAGTGTGGATAACATAAAATTTGTTTCCTGGAGAGAAAGCTTTGTTGTACATTTAAAGGATGAATACGATTTGATGATTTTCTGATTACTTTCACTTCTTCAGGCTGTGGGTCTTAATGCTCGTTTCCTGAAGCTTGGAGCACCTTGTCGTGGGGAAAGGATATCGAAGTTGAACCGTCTGCTGCAGATAGAGGCAGAGCTAGAGGAGCAAGGCATGCTGGGATATCACGACGCTCATCTGTACCCTCGTATCGAGCTACCCCCTCCACCTGTCGCCACAGAGACAGAAGCTGAAGACAGTTCTCCGTCACCAGCCAAGAAGGAAACGAAAAAGAAGTGAGGCGATGGCAGCAGTGAAGGATGTTCACGTGATGTTTGACAGTATTAGGATGATGTTTGCCTGGTAACTAGCTGTTCTAGATGCTTGATCTAGACCTTCATGCTAGTGAATTATGTAAATATCAAGAGGTTCACTAACACCTAGGATGACTCATCGAGCGCAATGATTGAGAAGACTGTCAAAGTACTAGTGCCAAGTGATATGGACCACTTCTTCCAGGACATCTCTGGTCTTACAGTTGATATTCGCCAGATTCAGGGAAACCAAGGGAACATGTAATCAGTTTTGTTACAACTGATATCTTCTTACATAAAAGATGTAAATATTGATTTTCCAAAGAATTGACTTCTGTTCCTTCTTCTACTTGTCATATATTTATCCCTCTTTGTTTAACCTGAGCTGATTGTACATCTAACCATTTTTCACTTGTCTGTGTCATGAATTTTGTGTTATATGTAGTTGAAGATGCTTTCTGATTTCAATGGGGCAAGCCTGACCCTACAATGTCTAACAAACTAGACATCATTATACTAGTGTATGAAATTGCTATGGTGTGGAACACTGTGTAAAAAGGATATATACACTCGCCGTATAACCTTGATTCGTGGATATAAGGAAAGTGCGGTGAAATTCATATTTTAAATGCATGATTTCATTTTGTAATCGCACTGATTATTTTATTCATTGATTCAGCAAATTGAAAATGCCTAATATTCCACTCGTGAATCAAACGTTTGTTTACGGAAGCCATTTGCAATCATCACCCTTTCATGTGCCCACAAAATGTGACGTCACCTTGTTTCGTGGATTACGTAGTCGGTTACTTTATACCACTATGTACGACATCCCACTGCAGTAAGTTATGACACCAAGGAAAGCAGACAACGAGAAGTGAGAAGGTTGGAGCTAACGGTATCTTTTTTACTTGACATTTTGTAAAAATAAAATTTGGCAATGGTGGTATTAGTGATCTGGGGCTATTTATCTCAATGCTGGACAATTATATTTAGTGTACTTGCGTGTAATGCAGAGATTCGGAACTTTTTTTTCAGCGAGGAGTGGCATTGTATGTACATCAAAAGTACCGCTTCGTGACGTCAGTCGAGACTTAGTTTAAGAGCTAGCATGATAATTTCCGCGATCCACGAATCAAGGTTATCCACGAATTTAGGTTACGGTTCTGTATTTCTCAAGGCAAGTGTCACATCACCCAATTATAGGCTGTGACAGATTAACTATAGGTCATACGAGTGAGCAAGGGAGTTTAGTTTAACACAGCCATGAACAGTATTGCATTTACTTTACAGGTAAGTGTAGGAGGAAGGCCAAAGTGATGTTGGTCTTTGATGTTAACCATGCACACATGTATAGTGCTGACCAACCTAGAAACATCTTCAGGGCAAATATTGTCATATGAAAACTTCTGTGTTCCCTAACTTCTTTTGAGTAGAATATATGAATCAACGTTCTGTACATAACAATTTGTCTGTACAGATGTGTACATATTGAAATAAAATACTTTCATAAACGTTTAGTGTTTGAATGTGTTGACTGTCTGATATGGCATACCAACAACAAAAAATAAAGATAACAGCAGCTATCACTGCTAATAGGACTAAACCCAAGAAATATTTCTTCTACAAGCCACAAAGTTCTGTAACAGCACCTTCAGAAGCAGCAGGATATGGACACACAGATGCACACCAAATTAAGTATAAAGCATACTAATATGTTCATGTCTGTTGACAAAAGATTGCCATACTGAAAAACTGTGGAATTAAGCTTCCAAAAATAAGTGTCCAAAAACAAGTGTGCACTTTTAAAAATTATAAATCTGTACAAATGATGAAATTACAAACGCAAAACATCAAAAAACAGTTTATTACATCACAAAAAGTGCACAGAAACCACTGAGTACAGGAAGAATACTGGCAGCACAACTGTTTTTAATCAAATTCAAACCTGAAGCATACCTAGGACAGTTAAGCATATATATATTGCTCAGTAGCCCAACACCAACTAGGTGAATTGCGAGACAGTTGCAGTGCACACTGGTTAGGACTATTACCAGTAAGGCCAATTTCTATAATACTTAGATCAGAGACTTTGTCAAATGGAAGCCTAAAGGCAAAATATATATCTGAAAATGTAAATTCACTGTTATAATCCATTCACTGGATAATTGATAATGCCATCATGATCTTTCAGACACACCATCTCTGTTTTTCTTATTCATTATGTAATCTGTGTACATTTCTTTTTCATGATTCATAGGGTGATAACAATGTAAGAATTGTTACAGGTAACGGAGTCTGCAGAATCTAGTAATTCTAAGTGCATTTCTATTTTATTTGTCTGTAAAAAGGTCTGTAATCCCAGTCCTCAAAATAACTATAGTTCACATTTGTTTGATATGTAAAATATTTACAAAATATTGCATTAGAGCTAATGTATGATACTGATGAAAGTTTGCTAATGACAAGCCACAAGAAATGCCACACAGACTGAGTATTAATGGTAACAGCAAACTGTAATTTCTTTCAGACATAATAATGATATCATAAGACATTTCACTCTGACAATGACCCCTCTTAGGATGGGAAACTGAGAACAGCTCTATAGCATCATGTCCATTTGAACTCCCAATCCAAATGAAGGGTGAGAATTTTTTTACAACCATGATCTGAAAATTTCTATTGAAAACAAATTCACGCAAATAACAAAAATCTTTGACCACTTTCCAAGATGATCAATTAATAATATAAACTGTCTATATAAAAAATGGTGCAGCCTTTACATTTAGTACAGGTTGATTTTATACGTTTTTGAGATACAGAAATCAGGTATTCTGGTCTGAATGTTTTGCACCTTCATTTAAGAATGTAGAAGCCTTGTGACTGATTGGCTGATGAGAAGCTTCACCCCAGAAAAACAGAGGTGTAATAAGAGCAAGGCATCACACTGGAGTAAGAAATTGTTTTAATGACATTGCTTCAGATATATCCTGATAACTATGCTGTCATACTTGAGTACCCACATATCTAGGTAACCATTAGGGCTGGCTATCAATATCGATCTTTTTAGCCAGCCCTAGTAACTACACTGTCACACAAGGGGACCCACATATCATGGTAATGACATTGTCAAAGACCTACAAATCCTTGTTTAAGATTGAGTGATGGTGTACTACTGCTACCCATCTTAGTCCTGTTTCATGAGTAACGTTAGCACTACGACTGTCGTAAATCTGAAGACATACGATAATCATGGAGCGAATATCTCTGCGTGAAACAAGCCCTGATAATGCCAAGCTAAAGAGACAACTCACAGAGACCCCCTGTTCCATTGTTAGTACCGTAATATGTTTGTGTCCTATACGAATGCTAAGCATTAAACCATATTTACTTATGTACAAAGTACATGTACAAAACTATAAGGATTCATTAAACACGCATAAACAAAGCATATTAAAATCTGTGTGTATAGAATAAGATATTCACAAGATAGATTTTTATGTGTTTTTTTCATGTGATATCGAACATGTGAAGATCCGGGTTAGAACTGATCTTCAGTAACACATGCTTGTCATGAGAGGCGACTAATGGGATCAGGTGGTCAGACTTGATGACATGGTTAACACATGTCATCGTATCCCAATTGCGTAGATCGATACTCACTCACTCACTTTATATAGAAAAAGAGATCAAACAAACTTTCCTACCCTGTTTTGACATTAAATAGAAAATCTTGCACAGATAATGAACACGTCACATCTCAGATATGTCATTCTGTCTCTAGATATATACACGACATACTATAATAGTTAATAAATTTGGTAAATAATCCTTTGTTGACTACCACCAGAGCTGGTTGTATGTGTATCTATCACCATCTTGGACCAGACCATGCTTCAATTCCCACAAAGCACTGATTCAGGGACGACAAGCATGCTCTGTTCTATTTGTCCTTAGGTCGTCAATGAAAGGATTCAGAAGTCTCATGTGACCTTTACCCTTCATCCATGAGTGTTGTGTTCAGCAGTGGCCATCTTGTGTTTCTGTAATTGGACAAACATACATGACTATGTGTATACTATCAATAGTCACAGATATAGGTACAGGACTCACCTTCAACTAACTTTCGGTACTCAGTTCATAATGTACTGTTCATGGACTGACAATGAATCTCCTAGGATATTTTCTAAATGTATTCAAAATGTGTATCCTTACATTCCAATGCCCAGAAGGGGCTGTGGGGTAGCCTAGTGGTTAAAGCGTTCGTTCGTCATGCCGAAGACCCGGGTTCAATTCCCCACATGGGTACAATGTGTGAAGCCCATTTCTGGTGTCCCCCGCCGTGATATTGCTGGAATATTGCTAAAAAGCGGCGTAAAACCACACTCACTCACTCACTCCAATGCCTAGTTTGTAGTAGAGAATGTACTGAAAAATCAAACAGTGTTCTTTGACCTAAGGGAAATAAACACAATTTAATGTTTATTAACAAACTTCGGTGAGGTTAAATGAGGTTTTATGTCACTTTCAAGTTTATATGCATGCAAGTGTGCATGTGTGTCTTGCAACTTGGGTTAGTCAGGAATAATGCAGGTGCAAGCCCATGGAGAGAAAATCTGCTACAGTTTAACATGCATATCCCTACTCAGTGTATCAACTACAAGCCAAACAGTCTTTGTTGTACCCCTTTAATGCCCAGCACCAGGGCAACAACAAGTACCATTTTGAAATGTCTTTTCCTGGGGCTCAAACAAGTAATATCATCTTAAACATCATGAATACATGAACTTTATTTTGTTTAAGTGTAGGAGCTTTGTATTTCTTTGCCAGTCAACATCACATTCAGCAACAAGCCAGCCATATGGGGGTTGTCAAGATCAGGGCTCCAGATAATTTTTCAACATCGGGAGTACTGGAAAACCTTAAGTGTACATGTAGAGTACTGAATGGAAATTAATGGAGTATCAGTAATCTTGTGTTTCGTTTCATGTATGCACCACAACATTGATTCTTGTGTAAACAGGTCAATGAACAATAAAACAAGACTTTTTCAGATAAATACGTTTGTAAATGATTCTAAGACCATACACCATTGCTGTGGTGCGTATTTGCTACGTTTTCTAAATTATTTCCTACCGTATCGTGCATATTTTTTATCCGTACATACGCCGATACGGCCCTTATCTGGAGCCCTGCAAGATGCAGCTGACAATGACTGATATTATGAGAAACAAATAGAAACAATCCAGAAAGGTTCAGGTGAGCTAAAATACTATGACAAAACACACTTTAAGACTCACCTATTGTCTCTACCTTAAGTTTTCATTTTCTTCCTTCACAGATGGCAATGTTTTCGATTGGTGTACTGGTGCAAATACTGAAGACATAACATACACATAGTTTACTAAAAGTAATTATACATTTTAGGGGGGGATCTCCCCAATTTCCAATGATACAAACTTGCTTTAAACAGTCATTTTGCTAACTTGACAATCATTCAAACAGAAACAATTTTTCCAGTAATCTAACTGAACACTGATTTTTAGATCACTCTCAGACTGATCACAGGATAAATAATCCCTTTGTCTGAACCATAAAAAGCTGGTTTGTAATTTCTGGCATGTAATACAATAGATTTTTTTATTTGAATTGTATAAATTCTTGAGGAAATCCTCACCATCATCATTCTCTGTGTCTGGCTTCCGGACCCGTCTGAAGGCCTTCGCCAACTCTGAGTTCTCGTCCAAACTCTGCGCTGGTGCCGACAAATCCCCCTCACTGCGGGTTCGTTTCATCTTGTTCTGAGATTCAGAGAATATATGTACAGTCAAGCATTCATATGTCGACCATTGATGTCTCAAAGTGAGAGCTGAGTCCCTGCGCATGAGTTATCATTCACCATTTTTCGGTTGTGTCAAAAACCTCAGATAACTTGAAGTATCTAATCATAGTGATCAAGTTACAAATAGATCAAAACAAAGCAACAGACATTATAAGATCATAATTCAAATGTAGATTCTTTTGAAACCATAAAGGAACATCATCAATAATAACATACCAAATTAATGATGGTTAAGTTAACAAGGTTTTACTGTACTTTAATATGATTATCATGATCATATTATTCTATTTTATATTTTAATCAGGTGATTTGGAATATAAAACAAGATTCACAGACTTTAACAAACTGCAGACCCAAGTTCATGAACGTTGAAAGCAATCCTAAACAACTGGGCCTAGATTTTCGAAGCTCTCTTAGCGCTAAAATAGTCGTAACTGCCATACATTAACATTAACTTACGACGATCTTAGCGTTAAGAGAGCTTCGAAAATCTAGGCCCTGGGTGGCATTGTTCAAAGCAATCTTGGCGCTAAGGTGATTGTAACTCTCACACTTTAACATCAACTTACAACAGAATTAGCGCTAAGGTTGTTTAGTGTGATGTCTATTTTGACTTACCAACACATCATGTAGTTGGTGCATGGCGCTGTCTGGTCCTGGCACCGATTCCTAAAACAAGGAGGCTTGAAATGGTACATTTAACATTATGTCCTGTACATGTGTTTATGTCATGTAGTGTATCATCAGTGAGAGTTGGTTGGATTGTTGTTTAACATTGCACCTAGCAATATGCCACCTATATGACAACGCCTGTAAATAATCGAGTCTGTACAAGACAATCCAGTGATCAACAGAATGAACATCAATCTACGCAATTTGGATATGATGACAAGTGTCATCCAAGTGAGTGAGTCTGAACACCCGATCCCGTTAGTCGCGTCTTACCACAAGCATGGGTTACTGAAGGCTCATTCTAACCCGGACCTTCACAGGTATCAGCTGTCAAGTGTATTGAAGTGACACAATGTAGGCTTTGAAATTTAGTTAAAAAAGTTTATGATTGAGCCAATTTAATTTAATTCTAACCCAGATCTTAACTGGTGTCCGACAGTGATCAGAAGGAATCCATTACCACAGACCTACAGCCATAAGAACTGTTGACATAAGCACAGACCTTTGTAATAGCCTTGGAACATACAGGCTTCAGGACTGTCAGTGTCATGTATTACCAATCCTTTTCCGCATATGAATCCTAACGTCACATGTAACCAGGGGAGATAACTCTCATTAAAAACGGATGCCTAGAGCACATGGCCAGAACTGAGTGTTGTGTCATGTATTGGATTGAATTCCGGAAAGCAATAAGCTGTAACTGATGCAGTGATCACAGTCAGGACATACCTTTCTCACAGGTTTCAAGACCTTGTTGAGAGATCGGCCATCTTTGATTCGCTTCATCATTTCATCGAGAGCCTTGTTGTAGCCATCGTTGGTTGCTACTCCACCTCCGGCCACTGTTAACATCAGACACAGTTATACTTTGCTGTGAATGCATGGTTACACATACACTGTCACACACAGCTACAGTAGAAACACAGAAATTGTCTATTGTCAACATCTTACATAAGGTGAGGGACGGGCTACCAAACTTTGGATGTCTGTGCCTAGAAGAGCAACACAGTATGAGAGAGGACTCCACTGTCAACATCTCAAACAGTTACACATTATGAGCCACGCCCAATTTTGCCATTAACCACTGGGTTGGTTGGTTAATAATCAAGTCTAGACCAGACAATCCAGTGATCAACATCATGACCATCAATCTACGCAATTGGGATACAATGACATGTGTCAACCAAGTCAGCAAGCCTGACCATCCGATCCTGTTAGTTGACTCTTACGACAAGCTTAAGCATCGGTTACTGAAGATCAATTCTGCCCTTGATCTTTGAACCACTGGGCTTGACCACACCCATTAAAAAGGCTGACTGTTACAACAAGAAGTAGAGTGCTGGAAGTTGTTTCAATCCATATCCGCAGAGATGTCCGATACTTACATTTCTTCTTGACCTCTGCCTTTAACTTGGACTTCCGCCTGAAGAACCTGTGAAAGAATAGCAACATGCATCAGATCCACATGTCATCACAAGGATCAATTCACTTTGGTTTTGATAACACATGTCAACAATATCAGCAAGTTTGACCATACGCACAGTGGCCTCTAATAACAAACATGCTACTACAGGCCACCTCTTATTTATTTTTTTCTTCTATTTTTTCCATCAAGTTCTAAATCAAAGATCTGTAAATTGTCAAGATCCTTGTCCCTTTGAATATAAAACATGATAATGTTCCAGGCATGCATGAATGCCCTCTTGATGACGGTGAAGCCCATTTCTGGTGTCCCCCGCCATGATATTGCTGGAATAGTGCTAAAAGCAGCATAAAACTAAAACTGACTCACTTGATGATGGAAAAAGGGATATAGCTTGAGTAAATGGTTGTATGTTGAATATTGCTATAGATTTGGGATGTAAGTTGTAAGCAGAGTTGTGTATTCAGCACCAGTTTTTAATTTGGAGGCGAAATTACCATTAGGCCAGACCAATGTTATTTCCTGTTTTACAGATTTTTTTCCTCAGAAAACCTAAAGGCAGGAGGGAAAAAATAAAAATAAAAATCACTTGTCAAAATAATTTTCCTTTTAAATACTAAAAGTATTTTATTTTTGGCAATTTATGAAGTTTATATGGGGCAAAAAGCAATAAAAATTTTTTGGGTAAGTTTACATTTTGGCCAACAAAAACATGAGGATTTTATTTTTGGAGCGGGGAATATTAATTTTATTTTTTTTCTTACTCTTGCAAAAATACAACCGGCAGATCCGTAAAACAAGAAATAAAATTGGTCTGGCCTTAAATACAAATAAACTCACGTTTTCTTGATGACTGGTGGAGGGGGTGGTGGGGGTGGAGGAGGAGGGGGTGGTCGTGTGGCATCTTTGTATTTCTCCTCTAGGGTCTTATCTGCAAGATGTAAGTTCATATTCATGATATGGTCAGAACGTTATGCAACATAATCACAACATAATCATCACATAATGTACAGGGTCGTGCAAAAGTATTCGGACACTTGACGTAATTTCCATAGACTTACATGTTAATTTAGTATAGCATAAATAATTTTCATGAATTTGATTTTCGTAAGATACAAGTCAAATTATGCACATTTGTGAGGAATCATCTTACCTACAATCACATAAGTTTGATTTAATTTTCTGTTGCTTCTTTATCGAATGGCAACAATTTAATCAACATGTGTACAGTGCCGTGAACTCCTTTAACATGGCGGCCTATGGGATTGTGCATTGTGGAACCAAACGTAAGTTGATAAATGTGATGTCATTAGTTGAATAGTGGTCGGAAAATTGAACTGAATTTATGTGCACAGAGCAGAGATGTTTTCATATTTGCCTGTAAAATTTTGAAAAGATCCATCCTAAACTCACTTCATGAAAATTATTTATGCAACACTGAAATAACATGTTAGTCTATGGAAATTATGGAAATTACATCTGAATAAAAGTATCCTGAATCATGCTTATTTTGTCTCCTTCCGGGTCTGTAACATATCTTCTATTTTTTCTGCTACTGCTGTAACCCTGTACTTCCACCTGTCTCTGACAGGGGACCACAATAGTTAACTTTTGGTCCTGGCTTCTGTTAACATTTTATGTGGATTTTATGACTCCATCTCTTGATGCAAGCATCAAGTGGAGAAGCGACCCTTTCCTGTACGAAAGTATCCTTACAAGTACTGGGTCATATCACTTACGCTAGTCTGTCCTTAGACGTGCATATAGACTCCAAGCTGAACTCTTCCGAGTGTAGGCTTTAACAAGTCATGTGATAAAAGGGCGAGACTTCGTCTCAACGCCTTTGAGGGACTGTCAACTGTTGTGCAACAACCAGCGGGACGAAATGGTGAATGCCGGAGACGTCCTCGGTGGCGATGTCCCTCAGGTAATGGTTGCCTAACACCATGTCTGATTTCCAAAAGCAGCCCTCCATTATCGTCCTGATAAAGCAATTCCCATGTAGATCGAGTGTTGACGCCAGAGCTCTAATCTCGTGTGGGTTGGAGGCTCTTGGAGGATCTAGTCCAGCTGCTTTGTAGGCCCGTAGTATGACAGTTCTGATCCAGATTGATATTGTAGTGCGGGAGACCTCTGTCTGTGTCGCTGTTGATATCGGGACGAAAAGACGCTTGAATTTCCGTCTCCTGATCCTGGATTTTTGTAGGTATACTTTCAATGCTCTCACTGGGCACAAGGATAGATCCTGCGTATCCTGTGGTCCAAGGACGGATGATAATGCTGGGAAGTGGAATTGTCTGTCCGGTTGACCTGGCAGTTGATTCTTTGCGATGAAATCCCATCGTAGTCCCATATGCACAGTGTTTTGATTTTCATCAAATCGTGTTCTCTCGTAGTCCAGAGCATGTATTTCTGACATCCTGGCTGCTGTTGCTAGGGCGAGCAGGAACAGCGTCTTTTGCGTCAAGAGCTCGAAGGATGTCCCTCTAATGGTTCATAGACGCCGCTGGTGAGATCTCGTGAGAACTACGTTGAGGTCCCAAGCCGAGAGCTTTAAATCTCTGTTGTTGGTCCTCAATTTATAAGAGCGTAGTAAGGCCAGTAACTCTGGTACTTTCGCCAGTTTGGCACCCGGCCCTCATGGAGATGACTGAGCTCAATGCAGCTAGGTATGTTGAAAGTGTTGACCCATTTAACCGCTTTGTTTGTCGTGAGGTGACAAAGGTAGTCCGCCACTTGAGGATGTGTTGCCTTTATAGCTGTAAAGCCTGTCCTCGCCAGCGTATGTCTCGAAGCTTCGCCACTTGTCGTCGCACAAGTTGCGCCGTGAGACTGCGTGAGCTAGTGTGACTGCTTTCGCTGCCCTGGCGGAATATCCTCTCTCTTGTTCAAGCACGCCTTGATACAGTCCACACGCAGCCGAACACCCTGGGTTGCCGTAAGGCGCCTGCTTTGTGTGAGGATGTACTAGTAGATTAGTCCACTCTGGTAGTTGCAGTTGAGGTTGTCCTAATTCTTGTATGAGAATGGGGAACCATATTCTCGCTGGCCAGTAGGGCGCGACCAAAATCAGTTGTAGGTCCTTCCTCTGGCTGTTTTTCTGCAACACCCTCGGTATTAGAGCTGGTGGTGGAAACGCATACGCGTTTAGTCCTTCCCAGGAGATGCTTAGAGCGTCCGTTGCCCATGCTTGTGGATCTGGTATTGGTGAGACGAATGTTATCAGTTGATTGTTGAATCTTGTGGCGAAGAGGTCTATTAGTGGTGCTCCCATCTCTTGTATGATCTGCTTGAAGATCTCTGGGTGTAGCATCCATTCTGTTGGGGACGGCTGTGTTGGACGGGACAGTGCGTCTGCGATCACATTCTTGGCTCCTGGAATGTGGCATGCTCTTATGTGGATGTTCAGGTCGTCTGTTGTGCCGAACAGTTGAAAGCAGAGGTCCAGGAGGTTCGACGATCTTGTTGATCCTTGCCTGTTGATGTAGAACGCCACTGTGGAGTTGTCCGTATGTACCATCAGATGCGCATCCTGCAGAATGTTGGTCCAGTGGAGTATGGCGTTTACTACTGCTTTCATTTCTAGCATGTTGATGTGCAAAACTTCCTTCTCTTTGGTCCATGTCCCAGCTGACACGTCGTTGTCGAAATGTGCTCCCCAACCTTGTAGTGATGCGTCCACGAGACGCGTCGTGCACTCCGGCTCTGCTAAATAGGTGCCTCCGCAAACATTCGATCTCTGGGTCCACCATAGTAGATATGGGCGTAGTGCGTACGGGAGTCCGAAGGGTTCCGGGTCGTCCAGATGAGTATTGACGAAGACCTGTAGAGGGCGTAGTTGTAGTCTCCCTGTGACTGTCATCTTGAGCCATCGGTCCTCTGGTACCAGTATGCGGTTCTGTGTTGTGATGAACCGGATTCCTAGGAGCTGTAGATCCTGTGTAGGTTCTAGGTCCGACTTGAGGAGATTCACTAGCCACCCCAGTTGTGTAAGCAGTCTGATGGTGAAGTCCAGTTGAAGTCTGAGATGCTTGGGATCTTGATGTACTTGAATCCCGTCGTCTAGGTAGAATGCATTGCGTAGACCTCGATGATGTAGGTATGCGACTATGGGCTTCGTCACCCTTGTAAACAACCAGGGGGACGATGATATTCCAAATGGCAGGACCTTCCATTGGTAGTGTCGTCCGTCCAGTATAAACCTCAGGTACTTCCTTGAGTCCGGATGTACAGGAATATGCAGGTAGGTGTCCTGTAGATCTATGCTGGCCATGTAGTCCATCGGACGGATGAGGTGTAGGAGTTGTGGTAGATGTATCATGCTAAACTTTGGTGGTCTGCGTAGATAATCTTTGTTGAAGGCCCTCATGTTGTAGATGAGTCGGAACTTTTCTTTGGAGTTTTTCTTTGGCACTAGGAAAACTGGGGAGTAGAATCCTGGTGAGAGCTGGTCCTGGTCCACCACTTCTATGGCTTCCTTCTCTAGTAGAGATGTGACCGCTTCTCGTAGCCTCTCTGTCCGATGGGTCTTGAAGTTGAACTTGTGAGGTTAGGCCTGTCAACGGGCGGAGTTGCTTGTAGTTGTATGCGCGATATCCGTCTCTTAGGATGCTGGATACAAAAGGATCTTGAAGAATTCCCCAGTTCTCCCAGTAGGTTTGAAGGCGTCCACCCACTTGTGAAGGTTGTACAGGAACGGCTGGGGGTGGAAGACTCCAGTCGTCCCGAACCCCTCTTTCATCATCTCTGATCCTTGGCGCCTCTGGGTGCCCTGCCTCGTCCAGGTCGTCCTCTATAGGGCGACGAAAAGAGTCCTTCCCGCCTCTGGAGAAGCTCATTTTCTTGTCTCTTGCCTTCTGGATGCCTGGGAACTTCGACTTGCCCGAGTAGCGCTGGGACGTCTGCCTGATGACACTGGCTAGGGTATCGATGGACTTTATCATGAGGACCTCTCTGGAGTCTTTGGTAACTTCTTTGGCGACGTCGTCAATCTCCCATGCGAAGATGGATGGCGTCGACCATGGGGCTGTGTACAGCGACTTCGTGAAGCGTTCACTCCAGTTGCAGGATGCTTGTAGACCTTGCCGCCTTGCCAACGTCAACCCTGCTGAGATGGATGATAGATGGTCCGTCATAAACTGCTGGTCCTTCTTCTGCATGAGTAGAGCTGAGTAGATCATCCGGTCCTCCTCTGCGGTAGAGTCCTTGAACTTGGCGATGAGCGTCTCGTTCACTGCCCTGGATCTATTCAGACCGAAGAACATCCTTCTGGTTATAGTCTCTATCTGCGCCAGCTTTTTGACGTCAATCTTGTAAGACTTGGTCCGGGCGGCGTTGATGACCTTGTAGTTATCATTGATGTCCTGCGCCTTCATGAAGGGGTCCATATTGTGTAGAGAGAACGTCTTAGCAGTGAACTGTGGAATATTCGGCGCCTGGGATTTCGTTGCCTTCCGGAAGGCTGCGTCCAAGTTCTCTGGAACCTCCGAGATGGGATCAATTGGCGGTAGAGTGATTGTGTCGACATCATTGTCTTTCATCAGGTACGTGAGAGCTGCATTCTCTTCCTTAGAGGGTGACGCTAACTCCAGTCCGTTGGCCATCCAGTATCTGATCTCTGCGTCGGAGAAGATAATACCGCCATCGTCCTCTGTTTCGGGGCGCTGATCGGAGATCGTTGAACATCCTCCGCTGGGGATCTGTGTGGAGACCTGTGCGGAGACCTGCGTGGAGACCTTCGTGGAGACTTGCGTGGAGACCTGCGCGGAGACCTGCAGAGCTGCGTGGAGACCTGCGTGGAGGTGAGCGTCTCTTGGTTCGTGAAGGCCTCGGCGAATCCCTCGACGATCTGTGAGATGTTGATGACGTCATTGAGGCTGTCTCCGAAGACCTTCGCGAAGGCTGTTCATCTGCGTCGTCCATGGAAGGCCTCTCCAATGCGTCGTCGGCGGGGGGTCCTTTGTGCAGGTCCGGGTCCTCCCTGCGAGTGGTGTCCAAGGCTGATTGTCGATCTTTTTCCTGCGCGTAGCGCCTCTCCATCATTTCCATGATCTGTTGTGAGAACTGCTGCATGAAGGCCCCGGGGTTGAATGTCTGCGGTGATAGATGAACTGCCCTCTCTGCGTTGGTAGCGATATGGTCCAGGGATTGCTCATCTGCCGTCAGTGTAGATACCTCGGACTGCGTAGATAACTGTGCTGATGTTACCGTTGCTGAGGCCTGCTTCTTCTTGGGGTGATGTATCTCCGGGATGAGGAGCGGCGGATCATCATAGAGTTCTCTTTCCTCTATCGGAACAATCTTGGCCGAGAAAGTCCTAGTTGTCTGCGCAGACGTCCCCGTAGAGCTGCTCGTCGACTTAGGGGTGCGTGGCCATCTCTGCGTAGAGGATGGCTTCTTCTTCTTCGTCTGTGATGAAGGGATGTTCGAAGTGGCAGGCGGACAACGTCCCACTCCCATCCTCCGAGGACATCCCCGGCGGATCAATGGAGGGAAGAGGGTCATCTGACATCAGTTGACACGTGAGGGACACAGCCGGCTTATCCATGACTTGAACAAGTCGCCTGGATCTGTCTTTTGCACTTCTGGCACGCAAAAATATATTTATTAAATTCAAAATTGGTTAAATGCTGACAAAGGTTGCAGCGAGAGCTGGAAGTACATGGTGTTGTGCAGCTAGGGCACAATAAATCGTCTGTCAGCAGCAAACCTAAACCTACAACGAACAGGTTTTCATGAAATGTAAACAACTGAACAAACATGGACAAAACCGTGAATAAACAGTGAAATTTCTTAATTAATTTCAAACCATATTGTTGAAGGATACTCCCTTAACCCCTATAAAGGTAATGTATAGGGTAATAACTAATAAATGAAAGGATATAGTGCCGTATAGAAGACACAGGCGCTCTCCCAACCGTCCACTAGGGCGAAGAAGGAGAGAGTGAAGCATGTGGGAGCGGTGGCGTCACTTTTCCCGCCAAAACGGCCAGAGGGATAACTCATGGTGAGTAGTGATTTTACGTATGTTTTTATTGAAGGGAGCTTCAATAGAAGATACAAGTGTTCCACTAACGTTCGCAAGAGGAAGGAGACAAGCAATAAGCATGAGTCAGGATAAGGAAAAATATTATTACATTATGTTATGCCTTCACAACATTATAACATATTGTAACATCATCACAACATAATCATCACATAATGTAACATCATTGTTACTTTATGCAGGTTACCAATATTTGAAAAGCGGTACACTTGCATTTACAATTCTTGACATTGAGAGAAGGTAAGATAAGAGATATGAATAACAATGATATATGAATAACCAACTTGAGTACCAGCTAAGTTGAAACCTAAAGACAATTACTTCATAGACAGGGGCCTCCTGTGATATCTGTTACTGTCAAGCAGTTTTGAACTCACACTGTGCCTGCAGATCTGTGTACTGTTTTTCCATCTGAGTGTATTTCTCAGTCACGTCCTGCATACGGGAACTCAGAGAATCTCTCTCCTCCAGGAGGGTCTTGTTTTCAATCTCCAGGGAAGCCATCTCATCCTTGTTGCTGAGGCCAGCAATCTCTTCCTGTAGCTCCTTCACCTGTAGGAAGACAACACATGTACACTACTTATGACGCTACTGATGAAAGCCCTTGATATCCTTGACTTAAGGGGAGACTACATGCACGAAACAAGATGCTGATGATCTCCCTTGACATCCTTGACTTTAAGGTAGACAACATGCCCGAAACAAGATGTTGATGATCTCCCTTGACATCCTTGACTTTAAAGAAACTACATGCCACTAAAACAAGATGTTGATGATCTCCCTTGACATCCTTGACTTTAAGGTAGACTACATGCCTGAAACAAGATGTTGATGATCTCCCTCGACATCCTTGACTTTAAGGTAGACTACATGCCCGAAACAAGATGCTGATGATCTCCCTTGACATCCTTGACTTTAAGGTAGACTACATGCCCCAAACAAGATGTTGATGATCTCCCTTGACATCCTTGACTTTAAGGTAGACTACATGCCCGAAACAAGATGCTGATGATCTCCCTTGACATCCTTGACTTTAAGGTAGACTACATGCCCGAAAAACAAGATGTTGATGATCTCCCTTGACATCCTTGACTTTAAGGTAGACTACATGCCCAAAACAAGATGTTGATGATCTCCCTTGACATCCTTGACTTTAAGGTAGACTACATGCCACTAAAACAAGATGTTGATGATCTCCCTTGACATCCTTGACTTTAAGGTAGACTACATGCCCGAAACAAGATGTTGATGATCTCCCTTGACATCCTTGACTTTAAGGTAGACTACATGCCCGAAACAAGATGTTGATGATCTCCCTTGACATCCTTGACCTTAAGGTAGACTACATGCCCGAAACAAGATGATGATGATCTCCCTTGACATCCTTGACTTTGAGTTAGACTACATGCCACTAAAACAAGATGTTGATGATCTCCCTTGAGATCTTTGACCACACTTCTAACAGAAGACAGTGATGACCATCCTTGACTGACAGTGGTAGAAGACATTGATGATCTCTTTGACAACTTTGACCACAAGGAGATACCATATGCTACGAATGGAAAGCCATGCTTACCTCCCCTGACCAAAAGGGGAGACAACACACTACTACAGAAGGTCATACTTACCTCCCTTGACCAAACGAGAAGTAAACACATCACTACAGAAGGTACTGATCACCTGTCTTGTAATTCTTTACCGAAGAAAAAAGACTACAGATAGAAGACTTTGATGATCTACTATAACATAACAGCTAACAACTGAAAAAGATCAATGTGATCATGTCTCATTAGGGACTGTTCATAATTTATGGCTAGGTGGGGGTGATGATGATTTTAAGGGGGGGTCACCCATTTTGTTCTTGGGAGGCAGGGGGTCATCAATTTTGTACACATGTACTAGGGGGTCATCAATTTTGTACACATGTACTAGGTGGGTGTCAGCAATTTTGTACATAGAAATATTAAAAAATTATGCTTAAAAATTATGGGAAGGTAGGGGGGGTCATTGATTTTGTACATGACATGCAGGGCGGGGTCACTTACTTTGTACATAAATTTTACGGGGTCATTCACATTGTACATGCTTCTCCATGAAAATCATCATCAACCCCCTAGCCATAAATTATGAACGGTCCCTTAGATTCTTGACCAAAAGCTAAGGACACAGAACAAGTCACATGTTCCCTTCACAAACATTGGACTCCTTCCTCGTCTCACTACACAGACCGTAAGTACATCTGTGTTCCACCCAACACAGATCTCTATAAGTCCCCCTCACCTGTGTCTGGTGCTCTGCCTTCAGCTTCTCCAGATCTGTGGTGAGATTCTCCACCTCGTGCAGTGCCTTCATCAGCTGTGGGTCGTTAGATACCTTTGACAACAGGATGGAGCTCTCCCTCTTCATGGCAGCATTGTTGGCATAAAGCTATGAAAGAATAACATTTTCTTTTTAATTTGCAAGCAGCTTATCATTTTTTTTCTACAAACTGGTATGTTTCAGTTTGCAAAATTTCAATTTTTGCAATAATCAGTTCTAACATTTCTGAATATGGGCTGAATAAAATCATCCCTACCTGCTACTGAAAAAAGATTATGATTATCTCCCCTGAAATCCTTTGCCAGAAAGGACTACAGGCTATTGATGAACTGCCTCTGGAATCTTGACCAAAAGGAGAGATTCTACAGATAGATGGCACTGATGATCTCCTGAGATGCTTCACCGAAAGGAGAATCTACGAGATCTCCCTTGAGATCCTTGACCTGGAGGGGAGACTATCAATGCTACTGATACAGAGCTCTGATGATAACCATTGATATCCTGAAACATCACATAACTGAAAGAAGATCAATGTCATGACTTCACTTGAGATCCTTGACCTGGAGGGGAGACTACATGCTACTGATACAAAGCTCTGATGATAACCATTGATATCCTTGAAACATCACATAACTGAAAGATCAATGTCATGACTTCACTTGAGATCCTTGACCTGGAGGGGAGACTACATGCTACTGATACAAAGCTCTGATGATAACCATTGATATCCTTGAAACATCACATAACTGAAGAAGATCAATGTCATGACTTCACTTGAGATCCTTGACCTGGAGGGGAGACTACATGCTACTGATACAGAGCTCTGATGATAACCATTGATATCCTTGAAACATCACATAACTGAAAGAAGATCAATGTCATGACTTCACTTGAGATCCTTGACCTGAAGTTAAGGAGACAGATATTAGGATGTTCCACTCAGATCATATATTCACAACAACTGTAAATATTATAACTGTGAAAATTTTTGCCGATTCCACAAAGTCACACATGTCCTCCATGGTCTTTTGACACACTAAGAATCTTGATTCATGAGAAAATCATATGAGGTGAACATGTACTCACCTCTGTTGCAAAATTTTCAGCTGTGTTCTGGCACAAGATGGCTGCCTCATATTCTTTCCTCAAGGATTCATATTCCTGAAAAGCCTGCTCAGACGCTGTGGATACAAACAGAAGATAAAGATCTCTCTACTTTCTGGAACATACTGCAGTGAATTATGTGCTGTTGAGCATACAAAATGCAAAACTTGAATGCAATTCTATTATTTTCACAACTCAAGAACCCGTGAAGGTCCGGGTTAGAATATTGGCCTTCAGTAACCCATGCTTGTCGTAAAAGGCGACTAATGGGATCGGGTGGTCAGGCTCGGTTGACTTGGTTGACACATGTCATCATTCCCAATTGAGCAGATTGATGCTAATGCTGTTGATCACTGGATTGTCTGGTCCAGACTCGATTATTTACAGACCGCCACCATATAGCTGGAATATTGCTGAGTGTGGCGCCAAACTAAACTAAACTCACTCGCTCCTCTGTAAAGTACTGATTCTAGTACTTTTGTTAGGCTGAGTCCCATCTGGACACCTTATCACCAGGACACAAAGTCAGCGATCTAACCCACTCAGCCACCACAGCTTGCGGAAGTGGGAACTAAAATCGGAGTTGAATGAACCTCCAATGCTGCTTTCCTTGTGTAGACGGATAACCATCACCTTTAACTTGACAGCCTCCTCCACTGACCTTGTGTGAGTTGTTTGAAGGCATCCTTGTGTTGTTTTAGTGATTCCTTTGTCTGCTTGAGTTCCACCTTCACCCTGTCATACTGGAAGAAATATAACAGATGTGAGGTGGTGAGGTGAAATTGGGTTTTACGTCGTACTTGAGAATATTTCGCTCATATGACGACGTGCATGCGTGTGTATGTGTATGTGTGGCTGCTTGTACTAGCCCAGACTTAAGCTGGTTTTATAGTGCTAGCCCACTGAGATACCATGCCGCAGTGAAGCATGAAGACCCCACTCAGACACATTATATTGACTCCGAGCCGACCAGTCCTTGTTGTACCCATTAATGCCGAGCGCCAGACAGGGACCAGCAAGTACCATATTTTAACGTCTTTTGGTCAAAAGTTGCAACCAGTAAACTATATTCCACAACATTGTGTCCATCTGATGGTACTGTTCTACTCTAGAATTATTAACACTGTGTCAAACTGAGGCATTTTCTGTATCCCTGTGGCCCATCTTTTCTTGTGTCTCTCTTTGCACTACCTTCTCTCATATCTCCCAGTGCCCCATTTTCTCTCATGTCACTCTGTGTCCCACCTTCTCTAGTGGGGCAGTGGGGTAGCCTAGTGGTTAAAGCGTTCGCTTGTCACGCCGACAACCTGGGTTCGATTCCCCACATGGGTACAATGTGTGAAGCCCATTTCTGGTGTCACCCGCTGTGATATTGGTGGAATATTGCTAAAAGTGGCGTAAAAGTAAACTAATAACCTTCTCTCGTGTCTCCTTGTGACTCTGCTTCTCTGCATGCAGGTCTTCCCAAGTCTGCTTGTACTGAGTTGACAATTGACACCGCTCATCCTGGAGCTCTGCAACAGCCGCAACATCACCATTAATTCCACAACATCATCATTTCAGTATGAGAGCAGTTTTTCCTGAGAATATCTAAACTTTAACAAGGTATTTGTTTGTAAACAATACACAATGGCATTTAAAAAAGTAGTCAAATAGCACTGAACTCCATGCTGCACAAGCATGCTCTTAGGGCATAATGTATTATCATGGATAACTTATCCCACTTGGTACCCATTTTCTGCTTAGAGTGAGTGAGTATGGTTTTACACTGCTTTCAGCAATATTCCAGCAATATCATGGTGTGGGACACCAGAAATGGGCTTCGGACGTTGTACCCATAAGGGGAATTGAACCTGGGTCTTCGGCGTGATGAACGAATGCCTTCTTAACCACTAGGCTACCCCACCACACTTTTTCTGCTTAGATGTAAGTTAAAGATGAAGAGAGTCTATTTTCAACTGTCTCCTAAAAATATCATTTCCAGCACTTGCTATGAGATGAAAAAACAGAGGGAAATGACCAGGTCCACGAATTAGATCAAGTGTTCTGGTCACATGGGCAACTCATCAATGATGTCTCAAGCTGTGAAAATGTAATTTCAACATTGATTACATTTCTGTCCAGTAACAATACAATAAAATACAATACCCAGGATATATATTAGGTAACCGGTATAATCTGTATCCTTGCATTGACAGGCAGAAATAACAGGGAAGGATGCTAATGATTCCTATCAATAACAGGAAAAGGTATTTATTACACTAGAACCATCCAGATAAACATCATCAACACCATTAATCACACTAACACACATTTCATCACAAGCACACACACATTTCATCACAAGCACACTTGTAGCCTTGGTAACACATTTTTAATCAGACCTGGGATTCTATTTAAACACCTGGGCCTAGATTTTCGAAGCTCTCTTAGCACTAAGATCGTCGTAAGTTAATGTTAATGTATCGCACTTATGACTATCTTAGTGCTAAGAGAGCTTCGAAAATCTAGGCACTGAGCTTACCTTTTAAGTTATTATTATTATTGTTTAAGTTAACACACCCATACCTGCAAATGTACTCACCTGTAAAATAATTAACAAACCTGTAATCCATATGCCTTTAATCCCATTTTTACATCTGTAATCCAATTTACGCACCTGTAATCCTTTCATTGAGTTTGTCGAGGTGGTCCTCTGTAAGGCTGTCTTTGCTGAGGTCAAGGTCACTGACCTCCAGTTCCCCGTCCACAATATCCTTATCTGCCCTATCCAGGATTGCCTGGCTCATCCGCTTCAGATTGCGATTCTCCTTCGTCACCTGACAACACAACACTTGATATATAGAGTGGTTAAATTACAGTGGAAATAGTCAAATCCAGACTCTGTGCAATCCGGTTTTCTCCATAATCCGGACTTCTCTCTTCTTAATTTTTCATTAAAGCATGTTTATAATCAAGACTCTATGAATTACAGATGACAGACTAAAATAACTGTCCCTAAATGAACTTCCTATGAGAACAATAGTTTGAAATCCAAATATAGCTGACTAAAATAACAGTTTCGACAATCAACTTGCTATGAGAACAATGCTTTGTAATACGTACGCAGCTGACTAAAACACCAGTTCCGACAAATCAACTTGCTATGAGAACAATGCTTTGTAATCCGTCATAGCTGACTCAAACACCAGTTCCGACAAATCAACTTGCTATGAGAACAATGCTTATAACCTGCTATGAGAGAACAATGCTTTGTAATCCCAACATAGCTGACTAAAATAACAATCCCAACAATCAACTTGCTGTGAGAACAATGCTTTGTCAATCCAGAGTAGCTGACTAAAATAACAGTCCCGACAATCAACTTGCAATGATCAACTTGCTATGAGAACAAT
Source organism: Haliotis rubra (assembly GCF_003918875.1). NCBI lineage: Eukaryota > Metazoa > Mollusca > Gastropoda > Lepetellida > Haliotidae > Haliotis > Haliotis rubra. Next base: position 359,675 of record NW_025767001.1, read on the forward strand.
GCTTTGTAATCCGAACGAAGCTGACTAAAATAACAGTCCCAACAATCAACTTGCTATGAGAACAATGCTTTGTATCCAGGAGTACCTGACTAAAATAACAGCTGACTCAAAAAATAACTTTGTAATCAAGACCGACAATCAACTTGCTATGAGAACAATGCTTTGTAATCCGAACGTAGCTGACTTAAATAACTGTCCCGACAATCAACTTGCTATGAGAACAATACTTTGTAATCCAGTCGCAGTTTTACTAAAATAACAATCCCGACAATCAATTTGCTATGAGAACAATGCTTTATAATTCAGTCGCAGCTGACTAAAATAACAGTTCCGACAATCAACTTGCTATGAGAACAATGCTTTGTAATCCGAACGTAGCTGACTAAAATAACAGTCCGACAATCAACTTGCTATGAGAACAATGCTTTGTAATCCGAACGTAGCTGACTAAAATAACTGTCCCGACAATCAACTTGCTGTGAGAATAATGCTTTGTATCCAGGAGTACCTGACTAAAATAACTGTCCCGACAATCAAATTGCTGTGAGAACAATGCTTTGTAATCCAGACGTAGCTGACTAAAATAACTGTCCTGACAATCAACTTGCTATGAGAACAATGCTTTGTAATCCAGAAGCTGTAGCTGACTTGCTATGAAACAACTGTCTAATGTAGCGACAATCAACTTGCTATGAGAACAATACTTTGTAATCCAGAAGTACCTGACTAAAATAACAGTCCCGACAATCAAATTGCTGTGAGAACAATGCTTTGTAATCCAGACGTAGCTGACTTAAATAACTGTCCTGACAATCAACTTGCTATGAGAACAATGCTTTGTAATCCGAACGTAGCTGACTAAAATAACAGTCCCGACAATCAACTTTGCTATGAGAACAATGCCTTGTAATCCAAAGGTAGCTGACTAAAATAACTGTCCCGACAATCAACTTGCTATGAGAACAATGCTTTGTAATCCAGATCGTAGCTGACTAAAATAACAGTCCCGACAATCAACTTGCTATGAGAACAATGCTTTGTAATCCAAAGGTAGCTGACTAAAATAACTGTCCCGACAATCAACTTGCTATGAGAACAATGCTTTGTAATCCGAACGTAGCTGACTAAAATAACAGTCCCGACAATCAACTTGCTATGAGAACAATGCTTTGTAATCCAGACGTAGCTGACTAAAATAACAGTCTGTTGAATATTTACATCTGTCTTTCTGTTCACAATGGTTCATGACTGAAACATTGTATTACGTAGAAATTTACCGAGGCATAAGCAATTCATGCTAACAGACCCTTTCCAATGAACAATTTACATCATAATGTTCAACCAACACTGCATCATAATGCTCTGCTTACCTTTACATCATAATGCTCCACCTACCTCTACATCATAATGTTCCACCTACCTCTACATCATAATGCTCTGCTTACCTGTGGCATAATGCTCCACCTACCTCTACATCATAATGCTCTGCTTACCTTTATGGCATAATGCTCCACCTACCTCTACATCATAATGCACTGCTTACCTTTGTGGCATAATGCTCCACCTACCTCTACATCATAATGCTCCACCTACCTCTACATCATAATGCTCTGCTTACCTTTGTGGCATAATGCTCCACCTACCTCTACATCATAATGCTCTGCTTACCTTTGTGGCATAATGCTCCACCTACCTCTACATCATAATGCACTGCTTACCTTTGTGGCATAATGCTCCACCTACCTCTACATCATAATGCACTGCTTACCTTTGTGGCATAATGCTCCACCTACCCTACATCATAATGCTCTGCTTACCTTTGTGGCATAATGCTCCACCTACTTCTACATCATAATGCTCTGCTTACCTTTGTGGCATAATGCTCCACCTACCTCTACATCATAATGCTCTGCTTACCTTTGTGGCATAATCCTCCACCTACCTCTACATCATAATGCTCTGCTTACCTGTATTGCATAAAGCTCCACCTACCTCTACATCATAATGCTCTGCTTACCTTTGTGGCATAATGCTCCACCTACCTCTACATCATAATGCTCTGCTTACCTGTATTGCATAAAGCTCCACCTACCTCTACATCATAATGCTCTGCTTACCTGTCTGGCATAATGCTCCACCTAGCTCTACATCATAATGCTCTGCTTACCTTTGTGGCATAATGCTCCACCTAGCTCTACATCATAATGCTCTGCTTACCTTTGTGGCATAATGCTCTGCCTCAAAGCGACATTCCAGTTCAAGCTCGTACTTCTGCTTGATGACCTCATACTCCTGATAAGCTGGCTGCCATACTGTGAACAGAAATATACTTCTGAATTTCCAGGTGATGGTAGAAGAAATTCACACACAATGACATTAACTCCTGGAAAATGAGTGAGTGAGTTTAGTTTTACACTGCGCTCAGCAATATTCAAGCTATATAATAATCGAGTCTGGACCAGACAATCCAGTGATCAACAGCATGAGCATCGACCTGAGCAATTGAGAACCGATGACATGTGTCAACCAAGTCAGCGAGCCTGACCACCCGATCCCATCAGTCGCCTCTTACGACAAGCATGGGTTACTGAAGGCCAATATTCTAACCCGGACATTCATGCGTCTCCTGGAAAATGCATACAGTTATGGGAAGTACTAGTAATGAGTAAAATTAATTAATTCTTCCTTCATATTTTTTCACAAAACATGCACACATGCACTCACACAAAACAGCAAGAACAAAACAAACTAGGATTGCCTCCTGGGCAATACTGACAGTCTTCAGACTTCCCCATACACTCCCGTGGCTGCCTTTACTTGTACTGTTTCTTTGAACGACACAAAACAGCAACAACAAAACAAACAAACAAAACTGACAGGCTGTTTCATACACTACTACCCTGGCATGTACATAGTTCTTCCACAGATAACCATTCAGGATTGACAACCTCCATGTACTTACATTCCTTGACATTGTTGAGCTGTACATCCTTGTCCTGAAGCAGCTGGACCAGAGCTTGGAACTGCAACATATTAAACCAATGTGAGTAACAAAGTTACTATGCACAACATAGTAACCCAGGGTAAGCAACAGAGTAATCCAGGGTAAGCAACAGAGTAATCCAGGGTAAGCAACATAGTAATCCAGGGTAAGCAACAAAGTAAGCTAGGGTAAGCAACATAGTAATCCAGGGTAAGCAACAGAGTAACCCAGGGTAAGCAACAGAGTAAGCTAGGGTAAGCAACATAGTAATCCAGGGTAAGCAACAGAGTAAGCTAGGTTAAGCAACATAGTAACCCAGGGTAAGCAACATAGTAAGCTAGGGTAAGCAACAGAGTAATCCAGGGTAAGCAACAGAGTAAGCTAGGGTAAGCAACATAGTAATCCAGGGTAAGCAACAGAGCAACATAGTAATCCAGGGTAAGCAACATAGTAACTAGGGTAAGCAACAGAGTAACCCAGGGTAAGCAACATAGTAATCCAGGGTAAGCAACAGAGTAAGCTAGGGTAAGCAACAGAGTAACCCAGGGTAAGCAACAGAGTAATCCCAGGGTAAGCAACAGAGTAATCCAGGGTAAGCAACAGAGTAAGCTATACAACATAGTAACCCAGGGTAAGCAACAGAGTAAGCTAGGTTAAGCAACAGAGTAATCCAGGGTAAGCAACAGAGTAAGCTAGGGTAAGCAACATAGTAACCCAGGGTAAGCAACAGAGTAATCCAGGGTAAGCAACAGAGTAACCCAGGGTAAGCAACAGAGTAACCCAGGGTAAGCAACATAGTAATCCAAACCAGGGTAAGCAACAGAGTAATCCAGGGGTAAGCAACATAGTAATCCAGGGTAAGCAACAGAGTAACCCAGGGTAAGCAACATAGTAATCCAGGGTAAGCAACAGAGTAATCCAGGGTAAGCAACATAGTAATCCAGGGTAAGCAACAGAGTAACCCAGGGTAAGCAACAGAGTAACCCAGGGTAAGCAACAGAGTAACCCAGGGTAAGCAACAGGGTAAAGCAACATAGTAATCCAGGGTAAGCAACAGAGTAATCCAGGGTAAGCAACATAGTAATCCAGGGTAAGCAACAGAGTAACCCAGGGTGCAACCTAGCTGTTGCAACATAGTAATCCAGGGTAAGCAACATAGTAATCCAGGGTAAGCAACAGAGTAACCCAGGGTAAGCAACAGAGTAATCCAGGGTAAGCAACAGAGTAAGCTAGGGTAAGCAACATAGTAATCCAGGGTAAGCAACAGAGTAATCCAGGGTAAGCAACAGAGTAATCCAGGGTAAGCAACAGAGTAAGCTAGGGTAAGCAACATAGTAATCCAGGGTAAGCAACAGAGTAAGCTAGGGTAAGCAACATAGTAATCCAGGTTAAGCAACATAGTAATCCAGGGTAAGCAACATGGTAATCCAGGGTAAGCAACAGAGTAAGCTAGGTTAAGCAACAGAGTAACCCAGGGTAAGCAACAGAGTAAGCTTGGGTAAGCAACATAGTAATGCAGGGTAAGCAACATAGAAACCCAGGGTAAGGAACATAGTAGCCAAGGATAAGGAACATAGTGACCAAGGGTAAGCAAAAATATAAGCCAGGGTAGGCAACATAGTAAATAAGGGTAAGCGACATAGTAACCCATGGTAAGCAATATAGCAGCCCATGGTAAGCAGCATAAGTAACCCAGGATGAGCAACATAGTATCCCAGGGTAAGTAATGTAGTAACCCATGGTAAGCAATGTAATAACCCATGGTAAGCTACAAACTATCCAGGGTAAGCAACATAGTAACCAAGGGTAAGCAACATAGTAGACCAATGGAAGGAACTTGGAAGCCAAGGATGAGCAACATTGTCACAGTGTATTTAGCAACATAAGTAGACAGCATATGCAACGTGATTTGAGTAACAAAGTAGCATCATGTAACCAACATAGTAACATATAGTAACACAGTGTAAGCTATACAGTACTAACATAGTGTAAACAACACAGAGACCTAGTGAAAACAACATTGTTTTGATAATCAGTTGATATTTTGTTATCGATTATTGATTCCAATGATCTATATTCAGAGGCCTAGATAAGCTGCATATCCAGGTAAAATACGCATAGAAAATTTCCAATTACGCATTGAAAAATAATTGTTGCGTACCAATTATGCATTTAAAATGTTAGATACGCAAAAAGTTTAAAACTAAATGCGTAGGAAATATATTTATAAAAATCGCTTGCGTAATGAAAAAGACATCGATTGCTATCAAGTTGTACTGTTAGTATAGGACTAGTGTTGTACTGTCAGTATAGGATGAGTGATTTTTTATGAAATCATTTCCATTATATTTAAGTTGGTTTTGATTAGGTATGACATAAGGCAGGACATACCTGCTTAGTAAACTTACTCAAAGACATAATACTTAGGTGAGTAAAATGACTGAAATACGCACATATTTGAAAGCAGTGGGTAACGGAAAATATAATACCCACTCAACATTCATAATATCCACTCCAAAAAGATAGTGGGTACAGTACCCACATGAGCTAAATCTTATCTGGAGCTCTGTATATTGATAGCCAGCCCTAGATGTTAATGTTAATGTTAACTAAAACAAATTTCGGCGAAAGCGATTAGGGTCACCTTATGTCAAATGAGAACCTCTAATCTTGGATAAGTTACAATGCAAAGACTTAGTTTCATTCATGTAATTTTAGAAGTTTCTATCCCCTTTGCTGACTATGCACAATGTAAAACAACACAGATTTAGAGCCATAACTCAGTAACTCTCAGTCTAGGAATTTACCTGAATATTTACCATTGTGAAACTGCCATCACATTTAAGTCCACCACAAAAGAGCTCACTGTCACAGGATAGATAACATTGTGGTAAATGTGAGACACCTTCAAGAACTGCTCTTGTGGCAGTTGTAATGTTAATCAAAAGATTTGTCTTAGCTATGACTGCTTTGTGAATAGATCACCAGGCATTGCCAGTACTTATCCACGTTATCCAAACCAACAAGTAGCAGTTTAACATTAGATAGTCACCAATTCATGGAATATGAACAGTGGGCATTTCATTTTTTGTTTTCCCCCCAAAAAGGAGAACTGTAAAAATGAAATTAGACATTTTGTCACATAATTACTCAAAACTGAGCTGTCCACTACAAAATCACAAACAGGATGAGGCGGGGCAGGTAATCCTTTTATCTGCTTATCAACAGCTTCCTCTGTTCATGATTAAATCATTGCTAAAAGACAATTAAATTTGTAACTGATAACCACAAGCTTCGAACTGAATAACTTAACAAGGAAAATAGTGTTCATTTATGTACTGTCAACAGTCATGCATAATTTTTCATCATGTCCTGTTGATCACTGGATTGTCTGGACCAGGCTTGAATATTCAGACCACAGCCATGCAGCTGCTGGAATAGTGCTGAGTGTGGTATTTAAAACAACCAGCCAACCAACAAACAAATCATATATCCTGAACATGCATTTTTTTTTGTGTAATATTTTTTCTCCTACTTTATTTTCAAAATCTTTCAGATCTCTTCAATTATAAGCTGGATGCACAAAAATTGGTCTCGGTGTTGGTCTGAGACAGTGACATGACTATGGTCGGCCATTTTGTTTTTTAAAAAGTGGTTTGATATTGAAGTATTATACAGGAAGTACATGTTTTTTTGTTTACAGTTGGCGCAGGCAGCCCCTTTCAAGTTCTCTTACAAGGAAATTACTGCAGCTATACAAAAGGTGTGGTTGTGCAATATCAGTGTTGAATTACAATATTAGCATCTTACCATCTAGTTTTGCAGTTGTTTAAGTCTGTCTATATCACTATCTATTTCATTATATTTTACACATAAAATACCCATAACCGTCCGGATTAAAATTTATCTGCAGCAACCTGACACGCTGACTTGGTTGATGCATGTCATCCTATTGTGTAGATTTGATGCTCATGATGTCAGTCACTGGATTGGCCGATCTAGACTCGGTTATTTACAGTCCAGGATGGTTACTATTACAATAAAATACTGTAAATCGACAAAGTTTTGCAGGCAGGAAAGTTTTGCTAGTAGTGTGAATGAACTCCAGGCACAAAACTTTCCAGGCGTAATGACATCTCTCATTTTGTTAAGCAATTATTCCTGGTCCATGTAAATAACATGATCAAACAATGTCAAGAAGTCCAGATGTTCGCCTACCGGTAATTCCTTAACACAATGTACTTACTTCACAGCAATCACTAACATATTGCATCTACTCACATCTCGAAATTGAGTGTAGTTGACAGTAAATGGATACGCATACATATTTTGTTTCGCCAAAGTCAATCAATCTTTATTCATACTGAAGGCCACAGGCCCATAGCATATCAAGCATTGTCTCTAAGAAATAAACATAATAATTCATAGAATGTATGTACTCATATTGTTATTTGTTACGATATGGTATGATGTGGTGCGATATGATATGATACATGGTATGATATGACATGATGTAATATGGGGTGTTATGATATGATGTGATACGACAAAGTATGTGTAATGCGATGTTATATGATGTGATACATTTTGATGTGATATGACATGTTGTGATTTGACTATTTTTATTCTTTTCTATGATATTGTGTACTATGTTCTTGTATTCTATGGGCCTGTGGCCTTCAGTATGAATAAAGATTGAAGTCATAATTAGTGTAGCTGGACGATCACATGTCAACAAACTGCTTTTGCACTGGAAATAGCGAGATCGCGTGAAACCTCATCGGTGACAGGTTAAGTTGTTCCATGCATAAAAACTATCTGGCAATACACCAAAAAACTGTCACATAGCCTTAGTTATGATTATAAATATTTGACATTTATAGAGCATAACCTGCAGTGAAAATGACACTTTTTTCTTCACAACATTATTCCTTCTTTCGAGATTGATATACAATACGTTTGGTTAATGAGCATATTAATTCAAACCGTGTCTCTTGATCTATTGATATACCTTTGTTTCAAATCAAATAAGAACTTATTTATACAACTAACATCCAGTTTGTGCCACACATAACTAAAAGCATATTTATTTAACAATTGTTTTACATAATGGGCTCAACATTGTCTACCAACTTCTGCTAATTTATATTGATAACGGTATGTGTGGTATAATATTCCATAATCCTTTTGGTATACGGTAATAACTGTGTCCAATATTTTACAATTGTTATTTACTGTCTAGTTTTGAAAGATAAACAACCATAAAGTTTGGTGCATTTCTACCAAGAAAAGGAATTTGCTATAAGAAATTATTGTATACTCTGTCTGTATCCAGTGAGGGATAAAATATCCATATTTCTGAGCCGAAAGCTAAAGTTGGGAATACTTTGTGGTCAAAGATGTTGAGAAGAACAGATAATGTTAATTTTCTGAAATTTGATAGCTGGGAACGTAAAATATTGAACACTTTCTGGATATGACAAAGTGTTTTGTTTTTTGTGAGTTATATGCCATGACCCACTGCATGAGAAATGAACACTCAAATATTGTAAGAAGACACAATTTCTAGTTAGGTATCATTAAAATAATGTTTTTCATATTTCTTTAATCTACCACCTTTCCTGAAAACCATACATTTAGTTTGACGGTTAAAAAACCACTTTTTACAATATATTGGTAGATTATTCAATCTTTTTATGTAAACCTCGGACAGTGCTATCAAACAGTAACATATCATCGGCGAAGAGTAACATGAAAAGTCGACAGACAGCAACATCAATGCATCTATCTTCATCAACACCAAGAAATTCAGTAATGTCATAAACATACAATGAAAATATGAGTGGTGATAGTTCGCAACCCTTTTTAATTCTGCTCAAACAGTTGTGTGTAGCCATCTTGAAATGATATACATGACTGAACATTTGTGTATATATTTCTAATTAACCTAATAAAATTACCTTTGACATTGCCAGTCCAAAGTTTACACATCAAACTTGTTCTATTTATGGAATCCAATGTAGCTTTAAGATCAACGAAACAGCAGTATAGTCTGCCCTTATATAAAGACAAATATTAGAGACCATTGTATCTACCACAAATATATTGTGCTTGCATGAGTTTATCGAGTTCATACATTTTAAAAGGTTATCAAATTAAGATAACACTACTCCCACTTTAAAAGTGATATGAAGGTGATACTTCAAAATAGACCAGATGTTTGTTTTCGTTTTCGCCTGCTATGCGAGTAGCAGACATCGTGTGTGGTCTGTTATCAAGGGTCGTTACTCTGATTTTTTTTTTGTGGTAACATTTTATATGCCGAGTCGGTACGTTCTAGGTTCGAGTCGGCGGTGTTGGAATGAAAAAGAAAGTGTTGGTTTTATTTATATTTGGTCAGCAATAAAATTAGGGTTGGTCGGGCAATGAGAAACACAAAAAATAAAAATTCTGCCCTAGGCAGGAATCACACATAATATTGGCCACTTTGACCACTATTGCAGCAATATGAACATGGGGACACCAGAAATGGTCTTCACACAATGTACCCATGTGGGGAATCGAACCCAGGTCTTCTATGTGACAAGCGAACACTTTAACCACTAGGCTACCCCACCAACCCGTTCACTGAAAGATGGAATGAATCAAAGCAAGTTTAGGTGGCTGAGTATCAACTGGTGAATAAATGTAACTTTATTTTCCTCCCTCAGCTGCAATATCCTGGTCAGGGAATGAATAGTCAGTGTCTTAAGATATGAACACAAGAGAGGCAACTTTATTAAAACTTACCTTTGCTTCATTTTCTTTTTGTTTATTCAGAACTTCCTCGTACTTATCCACCACTGAAAAATAACAGAAATTACTTATGACACATGAAGACTTGGATTAAGGAAGTTCTCTGTAAAGTCTTCCAAATGAGGACATAGTATATCAAGACCTAAACTATTTGGAAGGATGGATTGGAGTGTAGGCTAAGACAGACTGACAAAAACAAAAATGGAATTAAAAATTAATGCGTTGATGCATTATATTTATAGGAGGATATGTATTGCCAACCAACCAGGAAGAAACTAATCATTTGAATATAGCTATAGTTGAGGTGTACGCTTAAATTATCATGGGGGCAGTCACTAGATGTAGCCTTGTGGTTAAAACGTTCGCTCATCTTGCTGAACACCTGGGTTTGATTCCCCACTCAGGTACAATGTGTGAAGCCTATATCTGGCGTGCCCCGCTGTGATATTGCTAGAATATTGCTAAAAGTGGCGTAAAACTAAACTCACTCACTAACTATTTTCCATATAGAGGTACAATGTGTAATCACTTGTTAGAGATTCGGCATAAAACTAAACTCACTCACTCACTAAAATGTATGGCGCTGCACCTGAACACAACACCTAAACACCATGGCATTTCAACCATGCATGAACCAGATGGGACGCGCATGCACACAATAGTCTAAGTAATGTGCACATGTAGGGTTGATTGGTTGTTTGTTGTTTATGCTAGGAGATGACAACTGCTTATGATGAATACTATGTAAAATCGTGGCTTTAGTATTTGTTTTTATAAAAAATATACTTTTTTTCACAGACATGTGGGTATCGATGCAGATGCTGTTCAGCATTTTTTGTATCCAAGTTATCTCCCTTGATTCCATACTATTTGTTTGTTAACTTGTTTAACTCTGCAGTATTCCATCTATATGGCCGTAGTCAGTAAATAATTGAGTCTGGACCAGACAATCCAGTGATCAACATCATGAGCATCGATGTAGTGAGCCTATAGGGCAATTGAGCTACGCACATGCTTAAAAATGCCTGAATTACAGAATCACAATGAACCTACAATATGGTGAATTGTGGATTTTTATTCCAAGTTAGTTAAGTTCTAAACTGAAACCTAGATAAACTGCATCATAAGAATAGAGATATGACTTAATGTGGCAAAACAGGAAGAGATTTCCTCGGCTGCATTTGTAAACATGTAAAAAAAGTAAGCTCCTACAATGTCACCTTCACCTGCTGTCAAAACAGACACCTTCTCAAGCAACTTCTTTGAGTGGCATGTTTAGAAGTTGGAGAAGTTGGAGAATCAGATAACGACAAAACTTTATGGATGTACAACTTCTTTATTCGGATGATGCAACATTTCGATACAGATTCTTGTATTGTTGTCAAGCAAGTATGTGTCAAGCAACACTTAAATGCATAGACAGACAATCATCATTGTATACGCCCAATTCTACCATGACTTCAGTAAATACTGGATTGTGATTGGTTAATTAAAGTTATTCAGAGGTATTTAATCACGTTATATATCTCTGATTTTCCAACACAGTATGTATCATAATAACGCAGTTATGGTAGAATGGAGATAAACATACATACTGTGTTAGAAAAATCAGAGGTACATAACAAAATGATAACAGCTCTAAATGTTCCGTTTTAAAGCAAAGTTAGAGCTATTATATTTTAGTTATATACATCTGCTTTTCCAACACAGTATGTTTATCTCCTAAACATTCCACTCTAACACTCAGAGCTGTGAACAACATCTATGCACATTGAATCACTTTCTAAAACGGCTTAATGCATTCAAAGGAATTACTGTCAAACCTTGCTTTTTCCAGACAATTGTGTTTTCTCACATTTTGTCCTGATAAATGACTTTCAGGAGATCGGAATCTCATTAGTGTCCTTCCTTACAATAATTATAAGAAAGAAAAACAAACTCTATTATATAAAACATATGATCATTCAAGTATTTTGTTCAGTCAAAATCAAAACTGGCTAGAACAAAAACAATTAACTGCATGTCATTCTATAGCATTTCATTGTGTTACCAGATCAAAGACCTGACACAAGGGGTCACAGGTACTGTCCATAAAAGTACATGTATGGTCATGCTTCCACAAACCTTAAAAGAGTATTGAAAGCAATTCTTCACATACCGGTGCCAATGTAAGATTACCTAAGTCGGTTGCGTGTGTTCCCTGAGGCAACATGAAGCTAAAACACCCAAACAATGAGTAGACTTATTGTACAGCCTGTCAATATAATATAACATGTACCTGACTTGGTACAGTTGATTTCATTCAGAGATTGCACACAAAGGTCTGGCCTTCCTACAGGAACTACCAGGAAGTAAAACGACAAAGCCCTGTACTTGCATATCTCAGCAGATAAAAGAGGAGCACTAGGGTATGAAGCATTTGCAGCTGTTTACATGAGAAATTGAAAAGAATATCAAGTATATATAAATAAATACATGGAAAACAAATTGTTTACCTAGTCAAGTGTGGAACAAGAAGTTGTCGTTTTTTTGGCTGTTTTCAACAAGATGACATGCCTGCCAAAGACATATCGCTTCCTGAATCATATATTTTCACAAGCATTCACTAGTACCTGTATGTGAGTGAGTGAATGAGTTTAGTTTTACGCAGCACTCAGCAATATTCCTGCTATATGGCGGCGGTCTGTAAATAATCGGATCTGGACCAGACAATCCAGGGATCAACATCGATCTACGCAATTGGGATACGATGACATGTGGCAACCCAGTCAACGATCCTGACCACCCGATTCCGTTAGTCACCTCTTACAACAACCATGGGTTACTGAAGATCAGTTCTAACCCAGACCTTCATGGGTAGTACCTGTATCTAAAGATGCGATCATAATATGCATACCACTTACACGTGCTTGTTTCAGCCACACTGTTTAACAAGATAAGTATAATTGGAAATATTAGTCCATCATATCTATTTTATGTATTTGTTTTAAATTATTTTATTTTGTAATACTTATACTCTCTTGATATCATGTAATAATCATTCTAACAATCTGTAAACTGACATCTTTTGTTTTCAAGATTCAATATAACTTTTAAGCAAATCTCCCATTCTGTTGAGTTTTTTCAGTTTTCCACAATAAATGACTGAGCTATATCAAGTAATCAGTCAGCCTAAAAACAAATTATAAAATGGTACTTGTCTGATGCTTGGCATAACAGCGTTAAAACAAGAACGGGTCAGATCAGAGTCTGCATACTGTGTGAAATTATCGCCTTTTACAACCAGTAAAATCTGTACAGCCAAAGGTGTTCATTGTGATTCTGATATAAATGCATACACGTTATCTTATTTATCTTTGTGTACAGTTCTCATGAAAAGTAGTTGAACATGTATGTATCAACAAAGGTTAGGGAAAGTCATGATACTGTATAGTTATCCAAATTAGATTGTACATATGATTGTTCATAGTACTATGAAGTCTGAACTAGTGTCGGAACACTCCTAGAACAGGTATTGGCGAAAAACGAGGAAACACTACATGATGAAAACAGTGAAGGAAAACCACGTTCTATGGATAGTCAACTTTTTTATTGCAATGAGTGCGACATTTCGATGTAGGTACTAACACCGTTATGAAGCAGTACCTAAACCGAAACAATGCACTCATTGCAATAAAGAAGTTGACTATCCATAGAACTTGGTTTTCTTTCACCTATACAACAAATGCCTCTCAAAGAAGATGAAACAATGTCTCAAAATACCATTATTGCTTGGTTTGGTTTGCATTGCTTTGCTTTGCTTTTGCTCTGCTTTTGCTTTGCTCTGCTCTGCTCTGCTTGAGGCTGAATGTCACACTGTGCAATATTCCATGTAAGCTATCTGATGGAGGTCAGTAAATAATCCAGCCTAGATTGGGTTCGAAGCCTGGACTAGTGACTGACATCATGAGCATCAATCAACCCAACATTATATCAATACACAATCAACTAAGTCACTGAGTCTGACCCTCTATTTACTCGCCTCTGACACAGTAACATATGTTATATCTTGGATTACACTTTCTCAGTAAAGTACAGATTCTTGTACTTTGTTAGGTTGAGAGACATGCAAAAAGTATGTGATCTAGGCTACCTGTTGACATTCTTACTCCATTTTTGTCGAAACCACTGGGGCTAAATGGATTAGATCACTGATGTGTACTGGTGATTAGGTGCCTGACTCCGACAGTGTGGGTTCGAATTTCGAATGGGACTCTACCCAATTATATTACTAGATTTTGTACTTTACTGAGAAAGTGTAATACCAAGTACAACATGTGTTACATTTGACCAATTTCCAAAATGCAAAGTGTATTCGCACCTCTTAGACAGGTATATGGAGACCTGAAGCAGCTCCTCCTTGGGTTTTACATATTTAATGGCTGCATTGAAAATAGAAATGTTATTAAATGGTAGCCAATCAGAAGTGCAGCTTCATGTTATCGCTAGGGACAAAACACCCATGTACTGAGCTTGAGGAACACTCAGCACACATGAGCATTTTTGATCATTTCAATAAGCAGATAAATAAGGAAGTGAATATTATGTTCAGTTTCAATGTGATTTGATCCTGTATACATGAAGTTTTGATATGAAACAAGTGAAAGTGTTTTGTATGTGTTGACAGCTTTAGAAATGTCTGACTCACAGTAACAGGAAGATTCACACAGGAAGTGATCAATTAGAACATGAAACTTTAATATAAATTGCTTTTATCAACTTCATTGACAAGTTCAAGTCATTAGTTTCAATAACTTCAGGGCGGGATGACAAGGCTATTATGGGAAGTTGAGTCAAACATTGACTCCTGATGATGCATGGTCCATATTATCAAGTTCTGACTGTATGGGGCAATTCTGCCAGAGACGACTACTACAATATACACAGATTTATTTACATGAACATCATCTATTGGTAATTAACAAATATATACAACAATGGAGAACAAACAATAGACTTCCCAAAGACAGAACATGGTCCTTAGAAAGAGCAAGTCTATCGACACTTCTTCCCGGACCAACCTCTATACTAAACTACATGTATACGTGTAATAGAAATATTTGGGGTTAGGTGACCAATCATGCTTGGGATTAACTTTTAGGGGTGGGTATTGCAGGAAATTTTCATATTGCGATATATTGCAATATGAAAGCATATGTATTGCAATATATTGCAAGAAGTTATTTTTTAACAAAAAACTACTTATAGTCGAGTTAATGTTTGATTTATAAAGCAAAAACACAACAAAATCACAATGCTTGATTAGGCTTTAATACAAACTTTTAATCATGACAAAATAAAATTGTAAATAATGTTTGGCACAAATGAAACAAGGAAAGGAACAATTTAAAAACGGAAATATCCGAAGATTTCCGAGTGTTACGAAGTTTTCCGATTGCGTGTCAAAATACCGGTTTTCGATCAGCGTATCGCAATACGTATCGTTTTCATGTCTGAACCGGTAAATACCGGTAAACTGGTTATATGGCGCAGCCCTATTAACTTTCATGTGAATGTTTTTGAAAGGTTTTGAACTATTTGCAATTTTAAGACGTGGTTCCTTTTAACACGAGATCATGGGTGACCTCTATTGTTTCAGCTGATCAGCCCCAGGTCATTAGGTTCCTCTCTAGACTCATTGCATACAGAGGTAATAAAGTGATGTCAAAAGTGTTATTTTAGGATAAAGTTTCTGTAAAACAAAAAGGTGAAAATGTATATATGTTAACTTGTTTATCATGAGAAACACAATGTTTCTGAATATACACCAAAATTATGTGTTCCTCATAATAAACATGTTGCCATCCCTAAATTGTCACCTTTATGTGTATCACTTCTAAATGCCATTTAAAGACTTAATGTTGTATAGCCATATAACAGCTGTCTTTAAATAATCAATTCTGGACCAGATAATCCAGTGATAAATGCCATTTAAAGACTTAATGTTGTATAGCCATATTACAGCTGTCTGTAAATAATCGAGTCTGGACCAGATAATCCAGTGATAAATGCCATTTAAAGACTTAATGTTGTATAGCCATATAACAGCTGTCTTTAAATAATCGAGTCTGGACCAGATAATCCAGTGATAAATGCCATTTAAAGACTTAATGTTGTATAGCCATATTACAGCTGTCTTTAAATAATCGAGTCTGGACCAGATAATCCAGTGATAAATGCCATTTAAAGACTTAATGTTGTATAGCCATATAACAGCTGTCTTTAAATAATCGAGTCTGGACCAGATAATCCAGTGATAAATGCCATTTAAAGACTTAATGTTGTATAGCCATATAACAGCTGTCTTTAAATAATCGAGTCTGGACCAGATAATCCAGTGATAAATGCCATTTAAAGACTTAATGTTGTATAGCCATATTACAGCTGTCTGTAAATAATCGAGTCTGGACCAGATAATCCAGTGATAAATGCCATTTAAAGACTTAATGTTGTATAGCCATATAACAGCTGTCTGTAAATAATCAATTCTGGACCAGATAATCCAGTGATTAACATCATGAGCGTTGATCTAAGCAGTTGGGATACAGTGACAAGCATCAACTGAATCAGAGGGCCTGCCCACCCAATTATGTTAGACACCACTTATGTCAATGTTGCTGACCGGATCTTCATGGGTCACTTGATTAAAGGCTTGGGTTACAGTGAGTGAGTGAGTGAGTGAGTTTAGTTTTACGCCGCACTCAGCAATATTCCAGCTATATGGCGGCAGTCTGTAAATAATCGAGTCTGGACCAGACAATCCAGGGATAAACAGCATGAGCATCGATCTACGCAATTGGGGAACGATGACATGTCAACCAAGCCAGCGAGCCTGACCACCCAATCCCGTTAGTCGCCTCTTACGACAAGCATGGGTTACTGAAGGCTCATTCTAATCCGGCCTTCACGGGTCTGGGGTTACAGAGGTGGAAGATATCAGAATGTGGTGTTTAAAACAAAGAGAAAACAAACTGCAGTCCTATAAGAATCTAACTTGCCATGCTGTAAAAGAAATCCCTTAATCCCAACTTAATATCCTATAATACAAGAGTCAGTCAAAAAGTAGTCAGCCTCACCTAGAAAATGATACAAATGCAGCTGTTTTTATGTTTTATTGTTCGACATATTATCTGTCAACTTCAAGCAAATTGGTTTTGCAATGTTCCAGCTTCACAATCCCCATTTTGTTGACTGTTGATTCTGACAGGAAGTCATCCAATACTATACTGAACATATTTTATATGATAATGAGGTACCGAATCATTTTTCATTTTCTCCAAACTTTTCAGAAATATTATACCCGAATGTGTTGTAATGACTAATATCTCATTAACCACATTACCCACATATGTGAAATTTAGGATATGGCTTTGCTAATGATTCCTTCAAAATAGCATGGAAGCTTTTCAAATATTGGTTATTGAGAATAAAGTTAAGCCACCTACTTTTTGACGGACTCGCGTATATACATCCTGTTTCTAGCAGACATACATTATCATGACTTTTCCTATCTATTGTCAATATATACATGTTCAACTACTTTTCATGAGAACTGTACACAAAGACAAATATGATAACGTGTATGTATTTATAGCAGAAACAAAATGAATAACTTTGGCTTTACAGATTTTACTGGTTGTAAAAGGCGACATTTTGACGCGGCAACATCAAGTTGGTGACATGGTTGCAGGCTTTTTATTATGGAGCGTTACTGACAATATCGATCACTGAATGAAACAATCCTGTGATTGATATTGTGAGTGTTTGGTCCGACCTGCAATTACAGGCTTCCGTAAAAGCTAGAATATTGCTTAGTGCATTATAAACGACACACACAACACACATACGCACTAACATCTCACAGAACATGTCATTAAACTCCTCTGTTCCTACACTGCAAACTCTTTTGTGGGCATCAGACCATTGTAAATTCCATTGAACATGTTCATGGTTACAATGACATTGGTCATGATGAGACCAAAGTCCTTTAAGTTTATAGTTTAAGGGCTCCATCTGATGTCAGAAATGAAGTTGCCCAGAAATATCATTTCAGACAAAAAAGTCTTCACGCTCTTCTTTCCTTATTTTTCTATTCAATGAAAGAAAGATCTGTTTAATCGGATAACGGTTATGGAATCAAGGGAGATAACTCTGATACAAAACAAAATGCCGAACTGTATCTGTATTGATACCCACAGGTCTGTATAAAAAAACAACCCAGCAGTTGTCATCTCAAGCTGTCTGTGAAAGCCCTTAAAATCTGGCTTGGAATGGATGAGAAGTGTTGATATATTGACATGTCAACAATATTCGATCACTAGGACACAAAAATATTGAATGCATCTAAATTTGGTCAATCGTTCCATCCATGCATGACCCAACTCTCCAACAACACTTAACAATTACCCAGTCCCTTCCATCTTTAGAATGCTCAGTCCTTAAAGTAAGTGAGTGAGTTAGTTAGGTTTTACACTGTATTTATCAATATTCCAGCAACGTCACAGCAGGGGACACCAGAAATGGGCTTCACACATTGTACCCATGTGAGGAATCAGGGTGCACACTCTTGAGAAAGGGGGGTACAAACTTCATTTTCACCCATTTTCAATGGTCATTTGTGTGTGCACCCCTGCACCTCCCCTCTGGATCTGCCTATGATGGATGAGCAAACACTTTAACCACCAGGCTACCCCCCGCCCCCTCAGTCCTTAAACCAACCAACCTTTTTGTACGACTCACAGATCAACAAACTATATATTAAATGTCAAATAGTTGAGGAAATAATTTCTAATCACATTATTTTCAGGATCTGTTAATCTGCTTGCCCAAGTCTGTCACAGGTAGGTGACAGGACTGACAAAACAAACATAAACGATCCATGACTATCAGAAAGTCAACATTATCAGGCAGGATACACGGATACAATAAAAATGATAATCTGCCTGGTAACATCAAGGAAGTGGCTTGAAGTCATCCTCAACCACTTATGTTAAATCTCTGTCAACATTTCCGAATGCTTAAGTATTCATTCTTTTTGTCAATAATGTCAAAGTATAAATCATGTCGGGAATGTTTGTGCTATTACATCATATGACACACTTACTTAGAAAAAAATAACACATTTGTGAAAACTGGAGTCAGTAGATCGCTAAAACAAAACTTCTTGACATTGTGTGTAGTTTAGTAGTGTGAGACAGTTTCCTGTTTCAGACACCGGTACAGTATATTTTTGATATGTATTCTAACAGTAAAGCTCCTCAAGTGAGTTGAGTCATGTCAAAATTTCATTAATTGTCCAAACAATCATGGTATGCTGAAGCTCAAAATTAATCCATAGGAAAATACTATCATTTATATAAAATCTCACTCACTTTAGAAACTTATCTTTTAGATCTCCCATCAAAATTTCATTTCTGGTTAACAAAATTAAGAACTTCTAATCATCTGATCATAGATTACCCATTGAAACAGGACGATGGTTTAATATTAATCTAGAAAACAGAACATGTACAAATTGTAAAAATAATGTTATTTGTGACGAGTATCATGTTATTTTATCATGAACACAGCTTAATGTCGAACGTAAGACGATACTTCCCTCTTATTTTTGCAATAATCCACAAGTTTATCTTACTTATGAAATCAGATTATACCCCGCTCCTATTGAAACTTTCACTGTTTACTAAAACTGTTCTTAGTCATTTCTAAATCAATATAATATCTACTCATATGTTATTGTAGTATAAACGATTGTATGTTCTCTATATCATTCTGTATGATTTACAAGAATAAAATTCTTTTGTTCTGTTCTGTTCAGTGGTATTTAACAATATTCCAGGAATATCACAGCTGGAGTACACTAGAAATGGACTTCACACACTGTACCCATGTCGGGAATCAAACCCGGTGAGGGCCTTTGTGTGATGAGCAAATGTTTACAATGGTTGAGGATCAGATGAAAATAGGGTCAAGATTTACGAAATATTACTGACTGACTGACTGAGTTTGGTTTTACGCGCTTTTAGCAATATTCCAGCAACATCACAGCGGGAAACACCAGAAATGGGCTTCACACATTGTACCCTTGTGGGGATTCGAACCCGGGTCTTCGGCGTGACGAGCCAACGCTTTAACCACTCTGCTACCCAACCGCCCCACAAAATACTAACTCAGCAATAGGGTATTATGTTCATGCAGTTACGGACCACATCACCATGGCTTCTGGATAGACATTAGGGGTGAAATGGTGCGCTCTTATAGTAATTACAGTACGGTACGTATTGCGATACAAGGTCTTGGTTCAGTCCGTTTCGGTTTGGTATATGAGAACTTACTTCTGGGAAAGCAGCGGCCGTCTAGCAAAGAAATGCATAGATTTTGACAAAATGATTTGATTTCTAGACATTTTAAAAAAAGGTTTAAAAACGTTAATAAAATGATGGTACGAAAACCGAAAATACCGAATTTTTCGATTGCATTACAGTATACCGAACCGAAGGCAAAATGCCACGGTTCTACTAATACTGCGGTATAACGTTTTACCCCTATATGACATGCTCATAACATCAATCACTGCATTGTCAGATCCAGACTTGATTAATTACAGGCTGCAATCATATGGTTGGAATATTGCTGAGGACAAACACCAAAGAAACAAGAAATAAGTTCTACCACCCACAGTAAACTGTTGACAGTAAAAATGTCTTCACATATACCACAGCACACACATGCACGCCACACGGGACCCTCCGTTGAATAACAGTGACGATTAGGGATGTCGCAAAACATAAGTTTCATGAATAGATACGTATCACGATACCTATGTCACGATTCGATACGTATCACTATACCTATTTTCGCGGCATTATTGCGTAAATATAGTTACATATTGAACATTAATATTTCATATTTTATAATTGTACATGAAAAGATCGACATTTGTTATTCTCAGAGATTAAAAAGTTATAATTTCCCATCTTTGTGCATGGAAAATAATCATTTATAACTCTCATAACATCAAAAGACATGATACAATTGCAATATGTAAATGATACATGAACATATTTAAACCGATACTTTCAAAACTAAATATCGATACAGTTTTGAATGTATCGATAATAGTCTCGTCTTAGAAAAAGTATCGATGTATCATGGCATCCCTAGTGACGATGTTGACCACAAACTCTACAGACACTTCACGGACATGACATTAGTCAGCATGACACATGCTATAACAACCTGACCATGTGGGAAAATTAACTGTGGGCATTAACTCTGACCTACATCTGTACACATGACAGACACCATAATGAAAGGCTCTTTGTTTCAACCTGACACATTTTACACCAAACAAGGCAATTGGATCTCTCAGTTTCTCATTTCACCTTGAAACATGTTACAACTGGAAAAGGGATGTATAAGACATCAATTGTTACAACATGCAGGACAAAATGGCCTCATACACTTGTTTCTTGTGGCTTTTTTTAACATTCTTTCTTCAAAAGCTGGTTGATAAAATAAAATAAAATACACAAAATAAAATAAAATGAGATAATAAAAAATAAAAAAAAAAAAATAAATGAAATAAAATAAAATAAAATAAAATAAAATAAAATAAAATAAAATAAAATAAAATAAAATAAAATAAAATAAAATAAAATAAAATAAAATAAAATAAAATAAAATAAAAATATTTAACAAACCTATACTGACATTTATCTAAAATTGGATAGGAAGAGGATGCAGTTTGATAAGCTGCCTACATCAGTGAACCACACTGGGATTTCCCCTTTTGATTAATGCCTGACATCGTGACAGCGAGAGAGAGATATTCTGTGAAAAGGACACAGACCCAAAGGTTTCACTGTGATATCTTGACACATGACAGAGTAATATTTATATTTTTCGATTATTATATCATATCTCCGTTACATCCTGTGAGATAAGCGGATAATGGCGTCTTCAAAATACGGAATGTCACATGGATGTCGTAATGCATTGCTTCCTGCCTACCAATGTCCATGATGTACCTGGAGATAACATATAACCCCTACCTCCCTTATACAGTTTATTAACATAATATATAATGCTATTCCCTTCCAAAAGTTAAGTGGTTCTATTTGGTGTATAACAATATTTTCAACAATAAATTCAACTAAGTAAAAGAGTTTGTTGACATCAGTAAAAATAACTCTCTTCCTTATGTGTATCACTTCTAAATGTCATTCAAAGACCTAATAAATTCAATTGCTGACCTCTCAACAGATAAAATGTCTTGTTACTAACCGAATCTACTATTTCAATGATACATGCCTTTCTTGTCAAAGGTCAGTGTTATTTGCCTTCACAGATCATCAGGGTTAAAGTCCACATGCATGTTTATTCAACATTGTGCATATCACTGTTGATTATAGCAATACAAACATCTTTGAGGCTGTAAACTCCTCACAGCTACAGGAAGCCTCTGACCCTTTTTATGCCACATGTTTATATTATTTGGTTTATATAATATGGATGACAGTGTCCACATGGACACAATGTTTAATGTATTTCTTTTATATTGTTGCTATCAACATAATTGTTAGTGGGTGAGTGAGTGAGTTTAGTTTTACGCCACACCCAGCAATATTCCAGCTATATGGCGGTAGTCTGTAAATAATGGAGTCTGGACCAGACAATCCAGTCATCAACAGCATGAGCATCGATCTACTCACTTGGGATACGGTGACATGTGTCAACCAAGTCAGCGAGCCTGACCACCCGATCCTGTTAGTCGCCTCTTACGACAAGCATAGTCGCCTTTTGTGGCAAGCATGGGTTGCTGAAGACCTATTCTACCCCGGATCTTCACGGGTCACATAATTGTTCGTCACAAAGGAAAGGTACTTGTATGTCTAGGTATGGCAGGTGAAATGTTTTTGTTTCTTTGTTGTTTAAAGCTAAAGCTTTACATGGCACTTTTACAGCTATATGGCAGTGGTCTGTAAATAATCGAGTCTGGACCAGACAATCCAGTGATCAATAGCCTGAGCATCGATCTACGCAATTGGGATATGGTGACATGTGTCAGCTAAGTCAGCGAGCCTGACCACCTGATCCCGTTAGTCGCCTCTTACGACAAGCATGGGTTGCTGAAATGTGTTTCACACAATCCGTGCTTATTTGCAATATTCATATACAGTGTGTGTGTGCCAATCATAACATTTTAGAGTCTATATGATATAAATCAACAAAGGGCTTGTATTCCAAGTTTAAGGACCACAGCAAGCTATAAAATTGGTGCTTCCTTATAGCTGACTGTGATGTCATATTTCCTGTATGACAATGAGCAGTGTGACATCACAATAGACATGCTGTGTGTGACTAAACCCTGTATGGCTTGCTGAATTTTCCTTTAAAGGTCACATGCAACGTAAAACACAACTTTGCAGATTCTGATACCTTTCGGTTTGGACTTACCGAAACAAATCGTCAAAAATGCAAATTCAACTCATAAAGTTAAAAAATAACACAATGAAAATAAACGCGCGAAATCGGAGTTCAAACGTTTCACTAATTTTCCCCCGACTTTTCTAGGGAAAACGGGTTTCAACAGCTGGGCTGCAGCTCATAGCACGTGCACAGTGAAATAGGTTCGCGCAGCTTGGAAGCGGGTTGTCGGGTGAATACTCGGTGAAGGCTTTGGTGTGAGCTATTTTTCTAATGTTTTGTTGATATCTCACAGGCGCAAGCTTTTTATATATGACAGTAAATTAACTGTTTATATAAATTCATCTGTCTATTTCACCACACGTTCTTCTTACAGAGTCACTTTCTCAGTTCGATACTTAAAAGCAATGTCATTATTTAGCGTTGTACAGAATTTCTAACTGTGATATAGATATGTTGTTGTCACAGACAAAACTCAATGTCTTGTTTTATTGACACCTGTGTTTCTGCCTGCCTGTCTGACAATATTCAATACACAACTGCTATCACTGACCACATGCAATTTGAACTTAACACCAATCAGGCTATACACCATAAACAAAATGCATTGTTTTATGGCCCGAGTTCGGTCTCTGTCACATTATGTAATTACACAGACAGGCAGGTGTGATACTTGAACACATGACATGTTATGATGTCTGTTGATTGCAAAATGTTATACACAAAAAATGAGCCTGTATTTACAAAACCCAACATCTCTATATATACACACACAATGAGCCGTGAAGGCAGCATCTGCTAATGAACCAGCCGTTACACTTGAGTGCACACCCACCCGCTCTGACTGGGTTCGGTATCCCGGTTGCTTCGTTTCTTGGGAAGTAAACCAAAGTACACAATTTTGCACTTTTGATTTGCAATTTTACGCTTATAATTTTGTTTATATGTTTTTTCATTACCAGCAATGTATATTATATGTCACGAATAAGTGATAATTGTGTTTTAATTATGTTTGATTTTTTGGTTGCATGTGACCTTTAAGGTGCTTTCTTCACATTGGTTTTACAAAGTTCCTAAATTTTCTTTCCTGTTTTGTATGTGTTTAATGGATTATTTAAAAAATAAGGGGCAGTCGTGTCAGTCTCCAGTCAAACAAACATCCTACTTACAGCTCGCTGGCGTCATGCAGTTGACAATACACTGACAACTGGAGGCCAGCCCTGATAAGTTGTTCATTGTTACATATGCATACATATACATGCATATGGTTGTCATTTGCAGGTTTTTATAAGTTTGGATAAGTAAAATACCAGATAAGTAAACAATTTTGGCGGGTCCCTTGAAATTTTACTTATCAGGTTTCCACTGTACCGTATATGACCGACTATAAGTCGGAAATTTGATACCAGAAAATGAAGGTAAAAAATCAGACCCGACTTATACTTGAGTTCATTAATCTACCCAAAAAAATCCCGAGGTCAGGTGTGTGAATCTGCCAGCCCTGCGAACTCAACTGGCAATGTTTACACCGGAAGCAGGACGCATATACGTACTGACAACGTTTCCAAAGGTAAATGACATCGTGGGACAAATAAAACATAAAATATAAAACTTTGTTGTTTGTCTTTTGTAAAATATATTTCATTGTATAAACAATAAATTAAATTTAATCAGATATTTTTATCACAGTATATTAAAATACTTATCAACCTTGCAGTTCATTCTCTTGATAAGATAATAGACTTATCACCTAATAGATTCAGTATATCTAGAGTTACATTTTGGACTAGGTAATAGACTTATCTACCGTACAGTTTGGTATACTTTTTCAACTACAAGTACCTGTTGATAAGATTACAGACTTATCTGCCCAAACATTTGTTATCTGAGATTTCCTGTTGATGAGACAAGACTTATCTCGCTATACGTAATTCACCATATTTTGAAAGTACCTATTGACAATATAACAGACTTATAAACCTTATAATTCAGTATATTTTCAAACTACGTGTTGATCGGATTACAGACCTTTCTACCTTACAGTTTGGTATATGATGAAATATAAGATAATAATACATATTTACACCTGATAAGATAGATGACATTTTTTTCACATTTCAGTTTAGAGACAGCACAAAATAAAGTCAAAAGGCACAGTCAAAATATACAATGCACAGACTGCGTGTCTTGTTCCATAACATGTCACTCATAAAAAGTATGAAAATTCCACCATTCAGTGCACATTCTTCTGTCAGGTCACGGTCACTGCAACTAGCCATGTAAGGTTAAGTCAACGAAGTGAGTGAGTGAGTGTGTGAGTTCAGTTTTACGCCGCTTTTAGTAATATTCCAGCAATATCACGGCGGGGGACACCGGAAATGGGCTTCACACATTGTACCCATTTGGGGAATCGAACATCTTCGGCATGACGAGCGAACGCTTTAACCACTAGGCTACCCCAACGCCCCTATCAACCGAAGAGGCAACTGATGGATTCTGGTGGTCAAGGCTTGCTAACTTGGTCATCATATCTTAATCGATGTTCAAAATATTGAATGGATGCTCATGGTTTCACTCATTGGACTGTGTTTACAGATCAGGGCCTAGATTTTCGAAGCTCTCTTAGCACTAAGATAGTCGTAGGGCCTAGATTTTCGAAGCTCTCTTAGAGCTAAGATAGTCGTAAGTGCCATACATTAACATTAACTTACAACTATCTTAGCGTTAAGAGAGCTTCGAAAATCTAGGCCCTGTATCATATAGTCAGGGTCAGGATCAGGGTCATCATCAGGGTGATGTTCTACAAAAAGATCTTAGAGTAAAGGTGAGCTTCACTTCCTAACTTTAACACAGACTTAAGCCAGGCATAGCAATAAGATTGCATTGTAGACCAACACACTGGTATGGCAAAATAAATACAATCTTTGAACATCTTTGATAAAACGCAGTCCCCACAGGTCTACCATTTCTCCAGTGAGTGAACCTCATGTCATGTCAATATCGGGGCGGTGGGGTAGCTTAGTGGTTAAAGTATTCGCTCGTCATGACCATAACCCAGGTTTGATTCCCTACATGGGTACAATGTGTGTAGCCTATTTCTTGTGTCATCCGCTGTGATATTGCTGAAATATTGCTAAATTCGACGTAAAACCGAACTTACTCACTCACTCACATCTTGATATTTCTTTTTTCAGAAATTCTTGGATAATATGAGAACATCCGGAAAGAGAGAAACATTACAAAAATGTGTCAAGATCATTTGAGGTTATACATGTACAAAGGAAGTCTTAAAAACTACTTTCGGTTTTAGAATCTACCAACAGTATGTACCAACAATTAACTAAAAACAACATAAATAAAAAAGTTAAACACTTTAGTTTTCATTTTCCTTGTCAAAATGAGTTCAACTTGTCAGTTCAAAAACACAAATTGTCAGAAATAGGGTCTGTTTTCTTTTTTTATTAAATTGGCTCAATCATAAACTTTTTTAACTTAACTTCAAAGCCTACATTGTGTCACTTCAATACACTTGACAGCGGATACCTGTGAAGGTCCGGGTTAGAATGAGCCTTCAGTAACCCATGCTTGTGGTAAGAGGTGACTAACGGGATCGGGTGGTCAGGCTTGCTGGCTTGGTTGACACATGTCATCGGTTCCCAACTGCACAGATCGATGTTAATGCTGTTGATGACTGGATTGTCTGGTCCAGACTCGATTATTTACAGACCGTCGCCATATAGCTGGAATATTGCTGAGTGTGGCGTAAAACTAAACTCACTCACTCACTCACTTGACAGCTGAAATGATTGATTGGATGTTGTTTTATGCTTGTTTTAGCAATATTCCAGCAATTTCATCACAAGGGACACTAGAAATTGGCTACATACATTTTACCCATGTGGAAAATCCAACCAGGGCTTCCAGAACTACATGTGAATGCTTTAACCTTGAGGCTATCCTCCTCCTATCATGACTGAGTGAGTTTAGTTTTACGCCGCTTTTTGCAATATTCCAGCAATATCATGGCGGGGACACCAGAAATGGGCTTCACACATTGTACCCATGTGGGGAAACAAACCTTAGTCTTCGTCATGACGAGCGAACACCTTAACAACTAGGCTACCCTACCTCTACCAATGGAAGAAAAAAATGTCAGCTGAAGAAATATACTTGCAATGTTTTACCTGGTCTTGTTACACACTCATCATTTAACCATCTTAAACTTATTGTTTACATGCCAGTTAAAATAATGATATACCTTCCCCTTATTATGATGATGAATCTGTTGTCTTTTCGTTGTTTTTAAACAATACACCCAACAAGTATTAATACATTTCACTATAAATACTTGTCTATGTGAGTGAGTGAGTTTAGTTTTACCCTGTGTTTAGCAATATTCCAGCAATATTCCAGCAATATCACGACCTGGGAAACCAGAAATGGGCTTCACACATTGTATCCATGTGGGGAATCGAACCTGGGTCTTTGGCATGATGTGTGTGAATTTTGGGTTTCATGAAGCGAAAATCATCATATTTGGTTGAGGGCAAAAGCTTCTCTACAACATTTAAAATATAGAGTGCCCTCCCACCACACTACCCACAAATAATTAAAAAAGATAAAATAAATAAATAATTAAATAAATAAAAAATAATAAATAAAAAATAATAATAAATAAATAAATAAATAAATAAATGAATGAATAAATAAATAAATAAACCTTGATTCACTGATTACAATACAACCTGAAGATACAACATGCATACAATTAATACAACATGCTTATACTAATTGGTAAACAGTCTCTTTTCTATCTGCACTTCTGTTGATTAAAAGAAATCTCCAGTTCATTTCAATTATAAATATATAACAAGCAAACAATAAACTTTAATATGTTAACATTCATTTTATTATTACAAAAACAATATTTGCGGTACGTGACAACTACCACATTGGCAAGACTGGCATTTTTACTTTTTATGGCTTGTCGAGAGGTCATGCAAAAATACAAGCACTCCAGCAAGGTCAGAAATAAATGACATAATAAACTGAGGCCCTCTCTGGAAAACCTCTTCATTCTCTCGTTACTGGGGTTTGAGATAAGGGTCTGATATTTAACATGCGTCACGACAATGAACAGCTTCTACAACATAGCTTCCTCTTCCGATTCTTATACATCAGCCACCCACGTTAAGAAGATTGTTCCTGATGACAAAGTTCATCTTGAATACTTCCCTACGTTCGCCTTATAACGAGGTGACAGGTATATATACATGTTTTCAACGTAACCTTCGTGACCTAACATTGTGTGGCTTGGTATGTTGCACTAGCGACCATGTACTATGAATATTGTCATTGAATGTACACAGATGTATCTGCAGTGTCACTCAACCGTGACGTTCATATATACACGACTCACAATGAGCCTGCACCACTGACAGTGACTTTAACCCTTTAATAAAAACTTGCTCACCTTTATGACAGTACGACGTCAACAACTTCAGCGTGTCTTCCGAGTTTTTATATTTCTTCTTCCAGTCCACCTCGGCGTCTGCAGACTGCTCCATGTCGCCGGCGAGTCGTGACACCGATATGTACTGTATCAGTCAGCTTCTCCGCGTTGACCTCACTACGAAACCAGCTTGATATACTTCCTAGTTGTTAGCCAATCAGAGACGACTTAACTTTGACCCCTGGCATACCCCTTTGACAACATCAGTCCCGTTGAATAGCAGGTGCGTGATGGGTGTTTGTTTATTGTTTACCGCCATATGATGGCGGTCAGTAAACAATCGAGTCTGGACCCGACAATCCAGTGATTGAAATCATGATCTACATCATTCCTGGGTTGACGACTTAACTGTAGAGCACGTCAGCGAGCCATTGGGTCGAACCCGTTAATCGCCTCTTACGGCAATGAAAGGTTGCTGGAGCCAATTTTCAACCCAAATCTCCATAAGGGGAGGTTTAAAATTTTACTGTAAAACGTGTAAAATCAGCATCTACAGTGAGGAAGGATATGTTTTCGTTATACGACTCATGTGTAGAGTATACACATACAACATCATAATCCAGGGATACTCTATGTACAGCGTCTTCTATTCTCCCTGCATAATCTTATCACTTGGTAGTTTCAAAATATAGTTTGTTTGTTGTTTAGGGTCCGTACATAATTTATCATCAATTTTGTACATAATATTTAAAAGATATGCTTAAAAGTTATGGGAAGGGTTCATTGATTTTGTACATGACATGCGGTGTGTGTGTGTGTGTGTGTGTGTGTGTGTGTGTGTGTGTGGTGTTCACTTACTTTATACATAAAGTTGGGGGGGTCATTCACATTGTTCCATTTTGCATGCTATTCCATTTAAATCATCATCATCCCCCCTAGCCATAAATAATAGTGATATTGAAAACCTTTTGCACGATTCGCAAATGCCCATACGTGTCTTGTCTGCGAAGTGTCTTGTTGTGTGTGTGTTTGCGTGCGTGTGTACAATGTGTGAAGGCCATTTCTACTGTCCGTGCAGGAATATTGCTGGAATAATGCTTACAGCGGTGTAAAACCATACCCACTCTGGTTGTGTGCAAGGGACGGTGGGGTAGCCTGGGTTTGATTCCCCACATGGGTACAATGAGTGAAGCCCATTGCTGGTGTCCCCGCCGTGATGTTGTTGGAATATTGTTAAAAGCGGCGTAAAACCCAATTCACTCACTCACTGTTGTGTGAACGGATTTGCACCCAAGTTAAGGGTAGTATTTTAAGAACAGGAATTGTGTAGGTAAGATTCACAGAATGATACACCAAATACCCAAGATATTTCATGAGGGTGTTTTTCGGTTAACTGGGTCAAAGAACAAACGCATGAACGCAATGTTAATATGGTTTTAGGTATATATTATGTCCGCTTCAGCAGCTTTGTCCCCGCTGATACGACATACATGCATACGTTCGAGATAAAAGGTACATGTCTATTCACCCGGGGTCGAGAATAAGTTAGATATACCCATACTCTCATCGGCTGACACAATTGAGTGTGTGAGTGAGTAAGTTGGGTTTGACACCGTATTGACCAATATTCCAGTTATATTACATGTTTGTTTGTTTGTTGTTTAACGCCGCACTCAGCAATATTCCATCTATACGGCGGCGATCTGTTAATAATCGTCTCTGGACCAGACAATCCAGTGATCATCATCATGAGCTTCGATCTGCTTTTCCGGATACGATGACATTTGTCAACCAAGTCAGCGAACCTGACCACCCGATCCCTTTAGTCGCCTCTTACGACAAGCACGGGTTGATGTTTTACATGTGTCAGCGGAGGTGAGAGGAAAGCCGGAAAAGACACTGGCTCAGACGTATTCTGCTGTGGTGAAATCACGAGGACAGGTATGGTGCTGTCAAACCCAGAATCCACAGTTATATTGGTTTCTGGCGTATACAAGGGACGCAACCCTGCAGAGCCAAACACGAAGCGTCAGATAATTGAGTGAGAGAGGTTTTACGCCGCTTTTAGCAATATTCCAGCAATATCACGACAGGGGACACCAGAAATGGGCTTCACACATTGTACCCATGTGGGGAATCGAACCCTGGTCTACGGCATGACGAGCGAACGCTTTAACCACTAGGCTACCTCACCGCCCCTCAGACAATTGAAAGTGTTCTTGTAGTCATGTAGATAATGTAGTATTGTAGTGAAAAGTTTTGAAAGCAATGTAGTATACGTTTTAGTAATTTATCTATTCATCTATGGTTAAAGTTTAAAACCATCGTTAGGCTAGACCTTTTTACGATTTGGTTTACGACACCCGGTTTACGAATTTGAAACGTAATTAGAGATGTAAATTAACAGCGATGTTTTGGTGTGGGTGGCTTTTTTAAATTCCGCTAACAACAAATAACTAATTATGTAAAGAAATAGACAAAAAAACAGCAACAACAAAACTTTTACTTTTGCAGTTGATTTATTATTTTGATATACAGTTTAACCTAACAGTTAAACGTGTTTCTGAACCAAAATCCATGCATTTGAAATTGTTTTTGACGTGTGTGTGGGTTTTTTTCTGACCAAGAGAAGAAGGACCATTCTTGAATTTCATTAACTTCAGCTGCAGTCAGTGATAACAGGCACGTGCACTGGACGAAATGTGTTTCAACCATGGCAACGCACATATCATGGATAATTCAACGAAAACACTATTCCAAGTGGAAATCTAATCTTTAACATTTAATATTGAAGATGAACTTAAATTACCAAGATATTTTGTGGATTTTTGTGGAAGCTTCTTTATTCTTTCCCACACAACGTTTCGGGATTATTCATCAGGTGAAGTGACAGTTGATACTATAGTTGGGGGCGCGGTGGGCGAGCTGGCTAAGGCGCCAGGCTAGTGATCCAGCGAGGTTCAGGTGTCGGGATCGAGCCCACCTATATGGCGGCGGTCTGTAAATAATCGAGTCTGGACTAGACAATCCGGTGATCATCATCATGAACACAATCTACGCAATTGGGATACGATGACATGTGTCAACCAAGTCAGCAAGCCTGACCACCCGATCCCGTTAGTCGCCTCTTACGACAAGCATGGGTTATTGGAGATTGTAACCCTTATCTTGTCGAGTGTCAAGGTTAGGAGAGAGTTCACAATGTAGATGACGTCATAATAACGGTGACATCACAGTCACGTCACGTGACATTGACGTAACCACAATCACGCTGGGCAGTCTTTCCATAAAGCCACAAAGATGGGTTGGATCCCACGTCTCGTTACCACAGCCACCGCCGGATCCGCGACTTTTCTGAAGTGGTGCCCTTCAGGAGCGGACATCAAGATCATTACGGATGTTCATACCAACACAACTCAGTTGTACATGGGTTCAAGGTATTGTTTTAGCAGTCGCTTGCTTTAGTTACTGTATTCTTTTTGTACCAAACAATAAAATTCCACTGGTTTATAAACTCTGTCAAAAAAGAAACGCAACCCCTGTATTTTAGAGATTTTGATCTGAAGTTTTAGGACGACACGGCATTTTTATTATTTAAGACAGAAGTCTGAAATTTGGCAGAATAATAACCCAGATGGGCATGTTTAAAATTGTCATTTCAAAAGTCATCTCACAGACACCAGTTTGTCACCAGGGGTCGTCTTTCTCAGTATCTCGTATGAGCACCACGCGCTGCAATCACTGCACGGCATCTCCTTGGACAAGAACGGATAAGACGCCGGATTCTTTCCTGGGGAATGGCTCTCCACTCCTCCTGCAGTGCAACGGCGAGCTGTTGCAGCGTCTGTGGCGGCGGCTGACGTTGACGTACGCGTCGATCCAGAGTATCCCACAGGTGTTCAATAGGGTTGAGGTCTGGTGATTTAGAGGGTCATGGCAAGACATTGACGTTGGAATTCTGCAGAAAGTTCATTGTTGCACGTGCAGTATGAGGCCGGGCGTTGTCCCGTTGAAAAATCTGTGTCTGTTGGTCAATAATCGGGAGAAGGTGAAGCTCTAACACGTGGTTGATGTAACGTTGGGCTGTCAGGTTCCCTGGAACGATCACCAAGTCTGATTTCTGGTTGTATGAGATGGTTCCCCAAACCATGACGCTTTCTCCGCCAAATCTGTCCACCTGTCGGACGCAGATGGGCGCAAAACGTTTATGACGTCTCCAATACAGACGCTGTCTTCCGTCGTGACGTTGCAAAAGAAAACGTGATTCATCAGAAAACCAGATTCGCCTCCAGTTTTGTAAAGTCCGTATCCTTACGTTGTTGCACCACCTGAGTCGTCGGCGTCGATGTAGGGGGCGTAGTACAGGTCCAACAACTGGTCTACAGGCACGTAAACCCGCTTCTTTCAGACGGTTCCTAATCGTTTGAGCTGACACTCTCCTCAAACCTGGTATTTGTGTGGCAGTCACGGTTGGTAGGGCATGCCGATTACGCAGGTGATGGACCCGGATGTACCGATCTTGACGGGGGGGTCGTGATTCTTGGCCTTCCACTTCTCGGGCGATCGTTGGTCAAATTGAAGTTGTTGTAGCGGCTCCAAAGTCGGGATATCGTTGTTTTGTGAACATTTAGGTGCCGTGCAACAGTTCCAAAACTTTCTCCGGCTTGAACACGACCAATGGCGATATTTCGGTCGGCAGCACTCAATCGTGGCATTTTTAACACAGCTTTTCGGCGACAAATGAATGAATATAATACGGAAGCACATGGGCTTTATACACCCCTACATTAACTGCCATTTTCATGATTTGCATGTGTTTTTTTTGTGCGAAGTCACCATGAGGGTCATTTCATGCGTTGTGACGGAATAAGCAATAAAATACACTTATGCGTACAAATGCAGTTGTTTGGATGGTAATCTTCATTAATTACATGTATCATTTCAATACATTCGAATAAAATTTAGTTTGGAAGCAATAACTTCATTCAAACGAATTTTTCATATCTGAGGACAGGGGTTGCGTTTCTTTTTTTGACAGAGTTTATAAACAATCTACTTAAGCTTAACGGGTATCTATATGGAGCACAGTGGTGTAGTGGTTAGCATGCAGGCCTCTCACGCCAAAGGCCCGGGTTCGAATCCCGTTGGAGACACCAAAATTTGTGACCTGGGTCTCATGATGTGTTGTGTCCTTGGGCAAGGCACTTCGTCCACATTGCACTCAGTCCACCCAGCTGTTCAAATGGGTACCTGAGAAGCGGATGTACGGACCTATACGGTCGCGCGAAGCGCTTAGTAGCAGCTTTGAAAGTACAATTCCGTCAGGGTAATAATGTAACGCCAGAGAGCAGCATCGCGTTGGATTCTAGGTGCAAAAATTAGCATTATTATTATTATTAGCATTATTATATGTAAGTGAATGAACTCTTGCGTGATAGCTAGGATGGGTAAAGGGTCAAATCTCCTTTACGGATAAAAAATGAAAGTTTAGTAAAGGTTTTCATTCGTGTAAGGTTTTGTTCATCGTTTTCACCACATCTTCTTATGTCAACCTTTTTTGGGTGAACCAGTGTTTAATCTTATCTGTTTCGTACTTCAGTTCGACAATGGATAATTCTACTGCATTCGTGGAATTGGCAAGAAACAATGCAAAAGAAGGTAATATAATACGTTTAATCACTAAGTGACAAAATATACACATGTTGATTTAATTTGGAACAATAACTATGTGTACTTAGGTAATATTTCAGCACAAATGGTGCGAATAAACATGAAACTCGTTTCTTTTAGAGCTGAGGATGTTTTGGTACGGAAGGTGTTGGTGGATGTATAGAAAACATTAAACGGAAATAAACAACTGCCTCCTTCTATTGTGGTTCAAAGGCTACAGTGTAGAATAACTTTGGCTTTCGTTACCTCCAGTGTTGAAGGATGGTTTGGTACAGAAGATGTTGGTGTGTGCCGGTGCTGCTGCTGTCGGGGGCATCTCCTATCTGGCCTGGAGGAAGTATGGCAGGTCTATCACCAGGCGGCTCTTCCAGAACGAGGACGATGTCGAGGAGGATCACGTGCTGGAGAATATTGGCCACGAAGATGGTGACGATGTCAATCATGACGATGGTCGTGATGAAGACAGTGAATACTCTGATGGTGATGATGGTGATGATGATGACGTGTCTGATGAAGAGAGCGACACCAGTTACCCTGACCTTGAGACCCACGTGTACGCCTCGGCGGAGAGGGGCGACGCCGCCACGATGTTCTCCGACGAGGAGATTGACGTCCCCGCCATGCCGGCCACCCAGAGGAGAGTACAGCGATCTCGCAAGAGGCTCGTCCGTGCCGGGAGATCGCGAGACTACACAGATTAAGTGTTCAGAGCCTTCTGAAATTGAATACTGTTCAAAGCTCGTCCTTTCCGGATGAAAGCTAGACTAAGCATTCGAGAGCTTTGCAGTGGGGTACGGGCTGCATGTGCGTGCGTACGTGCGCGCGTGTTTTCGTTTGTGGAAAATAAGAGTGACTGATTGGTGTACGTGCGTGCGTGCGTGCGTATGTGTATGTGCAATGTGTGCCTGCAGAATCGTGGAATGAGGCATGATGCCAAACATGGGATCAAAATGGACCCAATATTCCAACAGTTTGCGAACTACAGTTGTAGACATGAACCCAGGAAATTCGTCTCTGACAATGGTAGTAGCGAGGGTTGAGCTCCGATTATACCAGCAAATATTGGAAGCGCTCTCAAACACTCTAAATGGCACTAGCCATTATATACGCACGTGTAGTGTGTGGTGTATGCATACAAATGTACCTGAATGATGGTTGTGATTATCTTCTCTGTTTTGTGAATAAAAAGGTAATATCTCTAATATTATCTCTTCCGTAAGACTTGCTTGTTTGTTGGGCACGTCTTCACAGTATCACAAGTGTCTGTAAATAATATATCTGGACCAGACAACGACAGGAATACACTTTGGGAGAACAATACTTATTCTACCCTAGATTACACACAGACTTTCAATATGCAAGTAAGCTAAAGTCATAGACAAGAATTTATGTGAACAAAATGAATGTTTGTTCCTAATGTTGTACAACACACGACCAAAGTGAACGATTTGGGTGACATCACTTCCTTGATTGTTGTTACAGGGTGTGAAAATGCCAAAACCCATACGTGCAGATGTTTCAGTATTTAATCTATAAGATGATGGCAAACCTAAATACATCGATGGGCTCGCTCTCTCTCTCTCTCTCTCTCTCTCTCTCTCTCTCTCTCTCTCTCTCTCTCTCTCTCTCTCTCTCTCTCTCTCTCTCTCTCTCTCTCTCTCTCTCTCATCGATGGTCTCTCTCTCTCTCTCGTATACTGTTTGTTCAGCAGTGTTGTTGATATGGCAAACCTAAAATCATCGATGGTCTCTCTCTCTCTCTCTCTCTCTCTCTCTCTCTCTCTCTCTCTCTCTCTCTCTCTCTCTCTCTCTCTCTCTCTCTCTCTCTCTCTCTCTCTCTCTCGATCTCTCTCTCTCTCTATATATCGATCTCTCTCTCTCTCTCTCTCTCTCTCTCTCTCTCTCTCTCTCTCTCTCTCTCTCTCCTCTCTCTCTCTCTCTCTCTCTCTCTCTCTCTCTCTCTCCTCTCTCTCTCTCTCTCTCTCTCTCTCTCTCTCTCTCTCTCTCTCTCTCTCTCTCTCATCTCGTATACTGTTTGTTCAGCAGTGTTGTTGATATTGACTCAGAGTTAGCTGCAAACATGAATTACATAGGCTTCATCGTCTGAGAATGGCTAATATACCTACTTTCTGTAATAAGCCACTTTCAGAGCCCGGAAATTAACAAGAGCACATGAAATAAGCTTTAGTTTGCAATAGTTTGAAAAAAGCCCATATTAAGTGCTAAGCTGAGGCCGCGAAGGTTTATTGTGTCTGAAAAGTAAGAAAGACAGCAACCTGCAAGTGTTTCCTGAACTTCGTGTGGGTGCGGGGGGATAAACATGCTTAATATTATAATATATAATGCAGGTGTTACTAAAACAGTCACTATATGGCTGAAATATTGCCGATGTGACGTTAAATATTAACTCACTCACTCACTAAAACGGCTTAAAACAACACCCATTCAGTCATTTCATCCTGAGTCATTGACGTGGTCATAACTTACACATCAACATTTATTCATCCCGTGAAGACACTCCGCTTGTCTTTCTATCATTCGACCATACAATAGTTGTGATGGTTTTACTAATAACTTTCGCACAATGTAAATTAGATATAGGTAGTATTTACATTGAATGAATATGATTTTACGTGGTTGTTTGCAATGTTCCGGATTATATTGTCTTGAATTTTAAACAATTGATTACACATTGTACCTCTATATGGAAAATAGTGAGTGAGTTTAGTTTTACGCCACTTTTAGCAATATTCCAGCAATATCACGGCGGGGGACACCAGAAATGGCCTTAACATGTTGTACCCATGTGGGGAGTCAAACCCGGGTCTTCGGCGTGACGAGCGAACGCTTTAACCACTAGACTACCCCACCACCCCAATACGGAAAATAAACACGGGACCCCTGTGAGACAATCGAAGCTAGATCCCCATTACGATCTTCAATACTTACTGTACGTTAGATGTGTGCTGCTTGGAAAGGACCCACGAAATGGGATACAGGATATACATATTATGCATGATATTTAAATGAGGAAAAAGTAACCATATAAGCAAACACTATGCTTATAAAATAGCCATGGAAAGTTGTTATTCCTCTCTATATAATTGCTATATATGTCTGGAATTATATTGGCGTATTGGTTGCTATTAGAATTAGTCTTCAACAGCCATGCATGTCGTAACGGGATCGGGCTTTCAGGCTCGCTGACTTGGTTGATGCATGTCATCGTATCCAACTGCACAGACCCATGCTCATGATATCACCGGATTGTCCACAAGGTCATGATATCACCGGATTGTACATAACAAGGTCATGATATCACCGGATTGTACGCAACAAAGTCATGATATCACCGGATTGTCCACAACAAGGTCATGATATTACCGGATTGTCCACAAGGTCATGTTATCACTAGATCGTCAACAACAAGGTCATGATATCACCGGATTGTCCACAACAAGGTCATGATATCACCGGATTGTCCACAACAAAGTCATGATATCATCGGATTGTACACAAGGTCATGTTATCACCGGATTGTACACAAGGTCATGTTATCACCGGATTGTCCACAACAAGGTCATGATATCAGCGGATTGTACACAACAAGGTCATGTGATCACCGGACTGTACACAACAAGGTCATGATATCACCGGATTATACACAACAAGGTCATGCCATCACCGTATTGTAAACAACAAGGTCATGACATCACCGGATTGTACACAACAAGGTCATGTTATCACCGGATTGTCCACAAGGTCATGACATCACCGGATTGTCAACAACAAGGTCCTGATATCACCGGATTCTCCACAAGGTCATGACATCACCGGATTGTCCACAACAAGG
The DNA here is from genome assembly GCF_003918875.1 of Haliotis rubra. NCBI lineage: Eukaryota > Metazoa > Mollusca > Gastropoda > Lepetellida > Haliotidae > Haliotis > Haliotis rubra. The sequence continues at coordinate 397,894 of NW_025767001.1, forward strand.
TCATGACATCACCGGATTGTCAACAACAAGGTCCTGATATCACCGGATTCTCCACAAGGTCATGACATCACCGGATTGTCCACAAGGTCATGACATCACCGGATTGTACACAACAAGGTCATGGTATCACCGGATTGTACACAACAAGGTCATGGTATCACCGGATTGTACACAAGGTCATGATATCACCGGATTGTACACAACAAGGTCATGACATCACCGGATTGTACACAACAAGGTCATGACATCACCGGATTGTCCACAACAAGGTCATGTTATCACCGGATTGTCCACAACAAGGTCATGTTATCACCGGGTTGTACACAAGGTCATGTTATCACCGGGTTGTCCACAAGGTCATGATATCACCGGATTGTACACAACAAGGTCATTACATCACCGGATTGTCCACAACAAGGTCATGATATCACCGGATTCTCCACAAGGTCATGATATCACCGGATTGTACACAACAAGGCGCTATTTGTTTCTCTCAGAATTATATATTTTTAAAGACTAAGCGTTAGTCTAGCATAAACGTTTACGCCTTTGTATATTGGTGGCTGTAAATATGATTTGATATGCGTATCACAGTTGTATATTTTATTATACAATGGCAGTGTTTCGGCTACTAGTAGTGAATGAGTGAGTGAGAATGGTTTTACGCCGCTTGTAGCAATATTCCAGCAATATCACTTCGGTGGGAAACCTGAAATGGGCTTCACACATTGTACCCAGCATGTGGAAAATCGAACCCGGGTCTCCGGCGTGACGAGCGAAAGCTTAGACCACTAGGATACTCCACCGCCCCTGCTACGAGTAACGCTTTGATAATATTTCGGTCAAATTCAGTTCGCAACTGTATATTATTATGCGGGTCAGTTACATACAACCATTTTGTCATATAGAATATTCCATGAACAAATGCCAAGATTTTATTATACATCAACGTTCTGAAAGGCATTAAGTAATTATATCAAAATTAGTGTAGTTCAACAGCTCATGGTCCCTTGTCATGAGAATATATCTTTAGTCACTATTGTCACTTTTTAAACTTGTTAACACCTGATGAAAAATGCGAATTTCCAACAAAGCCAGCGCTCTTTAAAGAAGATTTTACGAATTTCCATCCTAAAGTTTCCCGCCCTATCCCACATCTAGCTTACATGTTGTCTGTCCAGTGATTTTAGATAACCCGTGAACTGACCATTCAAGTGCCTGACAAAACCTCACGTGCTATCTGGGTACACGAAGTTGTTGACTTGCGTCGGCGAAGTTTCCGTAAACAAATAGGAAATTCATGTTTTCCTCAAATCGAAAAATAAACCTCTGAACTTTAAAGTTTAATTTGTGGAGCACGGGCTCGTACGAACGTGCACTAAGCAGTGTTATTCACTTGAGACCCAAGAACGCTCGTATCTTACGTTTGTTTCACGTGCCGAATTTGAAATTAGCCAAGGTGACGAGTGCGAGAAGACAACACTGAGGCCCTGTTAAGGTTGTCAATATTGTTGAAGTTTTTAAAGTCACTTCATCGTCTTAGCAAAATGAATATTTGAAAAAAAATATTTTCTTAACAAACTTCAAAATATTTTTAGAATGTTAATTTCCAGAAACTATTACTGCAGACTTTGGAATTATCGAGGAAGTGTTGGGAAGATGATACCGTGAAGAGAAAGTGAGTTTTCTTTATCCCCTAATGGTCCTCAAGTTGAGTATGGCGGTTTGACACCAGAGTTAGCACTTCAAAACAATGCCAAGTTATATGGTTCGTGTGAACCACTTCAGAAGGCCTCGACTTTTCCATGGACGTGGATTTGAATAAAGTGTCTCCCAGAAAGGATATATACGGATTAAATAACCATCGTTTTAAGGTAGGAAATGTGTTTATATATTATTACAATGCCGTCACTACAAAAATAAAGGCAATCTATTTCTAATTTTATAACCAAAGAAATTACTTTTCATGAGAAAGCAAATTTCAAACTTGTACAATTTAAAATTTAAAAAAAATATTTGAATTTGTTTTAGTAATTATTCAATCATAATTTCCTGTCTCTTCAGATGTGTATCATGCATACATGTAACTAAAAACTTCGATTAAAAAAGTGGTTTCAAAATTTAACAGGTGATGGAAAATAAAATCTGTCATATGAATCTAATTTATGTTGATTTTTTATTGGTTAAAATAATAGTTACACCACTAAAAAATATTAGTATTACATTCTCACAAAGGTCATTTAGGGTCACGCTGTCACTTCTAGGCGCCGAATTATACTGCTGCTGTCGTCATATCGGCATTAATACAGGGAATTATGATACATGCACGTTAGAGAAACATGCCAGATACACAAAATAATCTGAATAGGTGCAGCGACCACACCAAATCCTTTTGTTTTGAAACCTTTGAGAACACCTTGAGCCAGAAGTAGTTAAGGCACGAGACAGACAGGGTCATATAACGGTAAGTGATGCACTTTACTGTTAGATTTGTTATTCAGTGTTTTTATCAACATTTGCAGTTTTAAACCATCCTTTACCTCTATACTATACAGTGAAACCTTTAACAATGTATACAATCAATGTACTGGTTTTATATCGTATGGGGGCTGAGGGGTAGCCCAGTGGTTAAAGCGTTCGCTCGTCTCGCCGAAGACCGGGGTTCGATTCCCCACATGGGTACAATGTGTGGAGCCCATTTCTGGTGTCCCCTGCCGTGATATTGCCGGAATATTGCAAAAAAGCGGCGTAAAACCCAACTCACTCACTCACTCACTCATTATATCGTATGCTTAACGTCAGTTAAGAGTACAGTGCTAGGGGTTTATTTTAGCGTCATGTACATTTAGCGACAAGGTGGGAGATCTATTAATAACGACTGTATGGTTCTTTAGCCCGTGACATGCTTTAAAAGAATTTCACGGCTTAAACGTCAGCTGAACCACGTTGCGTGGATAAAGGGGGTGATTTATTTAGAACATTTACTGATTTGAGTAGAGCATTTCTTAAAGTGCTAAAGGTCTTGGATATCGTCTGACGGATGCTCCTATGCTCCCACGGGGAGCCACATTACACACCAGGTGAGTGAGTGAGTTGGGTTCAACGCTAACGGTACTTTAGCTTCTTGGTGTAGTAGTTTAATTTTATGGGACAGTCTTAAAATGAAGGTGAGACAGTCTGCAGATGTTTACCACTTTGTGAGAACTCTAATCACAGTTTCAATGTTCATATACATGAAGCTTCGGATCGTAGCGTAGGATTGACGAATCCTGGTACGACTAAGGGAGGCAACCCTGTATACGGGAATCGTCTCAGGCATATGCATGTCAGCAACACGTGCTCTCGAGTGATAACACATCTTCATTGTTACAAAGCGTATGAATAGGGATATTTGGTCATAAGATGAGTGAGCGAGGATGTTGGCCGCAATTTAACTTAAAACAGCCAATCAGTCTCGGTCATAGGAATTTGTTTGTCATAGTTGACAGTATGAATTAGCATTGTCCTGTTTGGGAAAGGAACTCTTAATCACCAAGATAGTTATGGAGGGCTCTGAAGACCATCCGATGACCATGTTGACATCTCTCGAGTCTCGCGGGGAAAGCAAAGAAAATGTATAAATAATGTTTGTGAATGTTATTTTACGCTGCTTCTAGAAACATTCCATTCATGACGCTGCGGGCCACACAAATATAGAACTTCACATGTGTTCAACGAGGAAAGCAAAGAAAATTTAAAAATAATACTTGTGAATGTTATTTTACGCTGCTTCTAGTAACATTCCATTCATGACGCTGCGGGCCACACAAGTATAGAACTTCATATGTTGAACACATGTGAGTCTTTGGCGTGATGAGCGAAAGCTTTAAGTACTAAGACAACTTATCGCCGATATAAAATATAATGGTAATGTAATAATAATATCTAATAATTATACCTAGTACCGAGTAAAATGTATTATGATGATGAATTTTGTTATTTCAGATGCCCTTGGCAAAGACTGAGAAACGTCTTGGAAGACTCCTAACAGTGTGATTAAAATCGGTGGACATTCGTTCTCAAACCCATATCACTAATTGTGCGTGGGGTTAACACTTACACAAATAGCGCCAAACTGCACACACATATTACCCTCTTTTAAGATGTCCCCGCTATCAGCGTGACAAGTGTCCAGTATTCAGGATGACCAGGGAAGAGTTTTCCCACTCCTCCTCCGACACCCAAGCAAATCTGGAGCTATCGGAAATAGCTCACCTGACCGAAAATGGGTTCCCTGGGTGCGGCAACACCCCCGCTCCGGCTCCGCCTGGGCCCCGCCACCCTAGCGTACCCCTCCCGTGTTCAAGATATAGATACTCATGTAAGTATATCGTTTTTTAACGCAAGTGAACGAGGGTTAGACAGATTGTTTATTTGAGTGTCGCGTCCAACAGTAAAATATACAAGATCTTCACATAATAAAATACACATGTTTACGAGAGATATAGAGATTAAAACCTTTAAAGGCATTTTTATATACATTGTAAACGTAGTACACAGATTGTAAAAAATACGAAGGATAAACTATAATGTCAATATGAAAGTGGCTTTCTTTTCTTCAGGGCGTTCATGCAGGTTTTGGCCGTAATTTCAATAATATTTGGGCTTGTCATCCTACTTATTTATTTCTGATATATTAAGACAATTGCCTTTCAGTTCTATACATGAATTAAAAAGACTTCTGTAACAGTTTATGTATTGTAATATGTTTTTGCATAACACTTGCGTACATGTTGATCGATTCACATCGATTCTTATGATGCCAATGACTGAATTGTTTGGTCCAGACTCGATTCTTTTAATCGACGTAATATACCTGGATCATTGCTGAATGTTTAACTGTTAATTAATTGACATTTGACAACTTTCCTAATATATTAAGAATCAATTTTAAATTTAATAGTAAACAAATGATTTATTTGATAGTAAACGTTTATAGTTCCCTGATATCTCCCGATGACGATTACATCAAAGATCCTCTAGGATCTAATTAAAGAGAATTTAAATGCATTCCAAAGTGTGTATTATATAAATACAGACAGCAGCTTTTAAAGACAATCTCAGATTATTACAATACCCCATGACTGAAATGCTTTGAATATTAGTTTGTAAAATCCCCTTCAGCTTACGTTGTAAACGATCCATATTTTATGTATATTAATATTTATATCCGGCCAATCAGGTATTGTTTAAACTAAACTCATTCGAGGGGAATCCTGAATGCCCCTAAAACCCTATTTGGAGAAGATTTTGATAGTTGTTGGGGAAGATTGCCCACAAACATTTTGTTCCGTTATGGTGAGGCTGTCACTTCAGTCGAAAACAACTCATTTAAGTATTTATAGCTGCTCTTCTTGGGTCAGACATGTGTAGGATGACATTCCGTTCTTTTGAGAACTGGGAGCTGGACACGTAGAGAGCATTTAAGAGCTTGGATCCCCCAAATACTTTACAAAAAATATGTTTTATACAATCTTAGGACGGGACCCACTTGCACAAAGCGTAGTTTACATAGACTTCATCCTCTTTGTGTAAGTGGACCCCTGTGATATATAACGGTTTGATGCATATAAGTTAATGACTACAGTGAAGCCCCGTTAGTCCGGACGGTTGCGTTTCTCAGCAAATTCGTCCGGATTTCGAATAGTCCGGAATACTGAATCAAGACCCAAGTCTCTCAGCGTATATGTATGAAAACTGATAGTCACATTTCTTCAAGTAAAAAATATAGATATATACAAATTGAACGTTAACGGGACTAATCATTTATTATATGGGGGTAGGTCATGAAGGAACGTTACATAAAAGAGGCAGGATGGACAAAATATGGCATAGCCAATCTCCCAATCCCGACCCTCAAAACCCCGCACCCGACCTCACCTCTCAATAAATGAGTGAGTCAGTATGGTTTTTACGCCACAATATCACGGCGGGGGACACCAGGAATGGGATTCACACATTGTAGCCATGTGGGGAATCAAACCCGGGTCTTCGAATTCGGCGTGACGAGCAAACGCTTTAACCACTTGGCTACCCCACCGCCCCTCAATAAATGAGCCCCTTATAACAACGATATTGCTCGGCTAAAATGTATTATCACACTACTTGACCTTGAATTGTAAAGGTTATAAACTGTTTTGTATCTAGATATTATGCATATTATATTTTTTAGAAGTAGTTGTTTAGTGATATAATAATTGAATGTTTATTTCAACCTGTGTAGTAGTGACACAAATTAGCATAAAGGTTTTTATTTTCGAAATATGTAAAACGGAAGAAAAATGTCTTTGCTACAAGGTCGAACGTTTATAATGAATTTCATATTACGTGACTTGACGTCAGTTTGGGCATCTTCTGTTGAGACGTTTTTCTCCAAAGTACGAGGTGCGAAAGGAACTTTTTTCGGTCCACTGGTCTCGTGACTCACTTACAGAAAAGGAACAGTTTTAGAAATGTCAGGAAGTTTAAATGACATTGTGAGTTAACTTCTAGCTGTGCTTAGTTGAATTCCGGGGCACAGGCGAACACGTCGCCCAAGGCGCCGAAATTAGCTGAGGATTGCCTCCCTTGCGCATGTCAGAGTGAGTGAGTTTTAGTCTTACGCCGCTTTTAGCAATATTTCAGCAATATCACGGCGGGGGACACCAGAAATGAGCTTCACACATTGTACCCATGTGGGGAATCGAACCAGGGTCTTCGGCGTGACGAGCCAACGCTTTAACCAGTAGGCTACCCCACCGCCCGCGCGTGCCAGAAACCCATGACCTAGGGTTCGAATACTTGTTAGCACTGACCAGATTTCTTGGTTTGTCAGCACCAAATTTTGGCTCGTGAGTTCCAACAAAATGTAAACATCTGAGACGTGAACCACTTCGGGCTTTGCTCCCACATTTAACAGACACACAGTCTTCAGCAAAATTCAAGCTAGGTCACGCATGTCATATTCCTCTACAAAGGTCCCTAGCGCCTGTAAGAAGCGACAAACGTGAACCGTACAGTCAGGTTCTTTGGCGAGGTTAATAGCTTGTCACCGTGACGAGATTGCTTGAGCTTTTGCTCATGTTATCTGTCATTGGTTTGAGAAGGCCAAACCCGATCATAACTGCCATGATGAAGCTTGAATATATTCAGCTGCGAGCCATACAACATTCAACCACTTTCTCGATGAAAGTAGCACGTATTTGTGTAATTAAAAAACTAAACTTAGATGACTTTGTATGAAGTCGACAAAGATTTTTAAAGAAATTTTATTTGAAATAATTTTTGTGTCAGGTACTAATTAGATGATATCTATACAAAGGTATTAAACATTATAAATATTCCGTTCCTGTATCTGACCAAAAAAAGAAAATATCTAAGAAAGCGGTAGTAAAATCTCCGCTAAGTGCCGCATATGACGATCGCGTCTGATCATTTCCACGATGATTGACCCAAACTGTAAGTCTGTTTCACAATCCCTGAACCACATTATTTTCCCTACTGCCAAGCCCTCTCTGCAGTGCCAAAGCCCTAAATAAAGCAAGTCTAGATTTCCTCAGGTTCTGAATCTCTGGTCTCCCTAGGGCTCCTTTTCAATTTAAATGGGCTTGTTTGTTACTACCAAAATTATATATATTCAGAGACTAAGCATTAGTCTACCAAACTGTATGATCGCGCAGTTATGACAAAGAACGTATCATAGTACCAATATGTGTATATCATTTTGATTTTCAAAACAATCCCTGACTTGACCGACACATGTCATCGTATCCCAATTGCGTAGATCGATGTTCATGTCGTTGATCACTGGATTGTCTGGTCCGGACTCGATTATTTACAGATCGCCGCCACATAGCTGTTAAAGTGCTGAGTGCAATTGGGATACGATGACATGTGTCAACCAAATATGTGATCCTGACAACCCGACGATCTCTTCAAAAATATGTGGGCGGTGGGGTAGCCTAGTGGTTAAAGCGTTCGAGATAAGACATATATTGCTAACTGTGCCGTAAAACAACATTCAACCGGTCTCGTTATTAATTATTTTTTTTATGTCTATTAAGGCGGGGCGGTGGGGTAGCATAGTGGTTAAAGCGTTCACGCCGAAGATCCGGGTTCAATTCCCCACATGGGTTCAATGTGTGAAGCTCATTTCTGGTGTCCCCCGCCTTGATATTGCTAGAATATTGCTAAAAGCGGCGTAAAACCCAACTCACTCACTTCAAGAATATGTAACGGAGAAATACTGAAAATCTGTTGAGTCTAATCCCGAATCAACTATCAACCATGTTAAACTATGTTATTATCAATGAATCATTTCTAAGTATTTTTTTTATGAAGACCTAGTCAGTTATATTTGTTTCCAAATCTACATTCAGAATGGCCTGTGAATTCCTGGCTTGGAATATACTGCTATTGTATGTGTTTTATGTGCAATATAACATATTTTAAAAAGCGTGTCACGTATGTCTCCATTATTGTATTGTGTAATGATAGTCACGTGAACTAGCGAATCCTGTTGGTGGCAATGTGACCTGTGTACCAAGTAGGTAAAGGCGGTGTGTGGAGCTTGAAGCGACTAAGGGAGGCAACTCTGCGCAGTGACTTCCAGTACCTATTTCAACGGCACTCGCTTTAATGAAAAGATGACAGGCTGTTAACTGGGGTTTAGCATCATGATCACATTCAAGATTATTACCCGTATGGTGAAACATAACCAGTGTCATATATATCATATGTGCATAGGTACACTTATCACTTTTGCCTAGCAACCAATGTTTCTGTATTTCGTCGCCTGTGACGTCATTAAACAACTGAACGTGACGTCAATGAAGAGGACCGTCACACTTGTTTTACTGCACATATGTACATGAATAAAATGGATGATAAAGAAATTATTGCACTCGATCAAGTGTGCCATACGACGTATACGAAACTTATAAAATTATGTATTATCAGTCGTATGACACACTTGCTCGTGTAATAATCTTTATTTATTGCACCTGCATAGTGACACAATTCGTTTGGACCAGTCCCGGCTAATGCTGGTTTTCTGGTACCAGCTGCAGCCCACTCTGTTTTCATTCTACGTCCGACATGGATACCAGACAGAGTATATATAAAGACTCAAAGCCGATCATTCCTTGTATAATGTCTTAATAGCGACGCCAGACAGATCGATAGAGTAACGTCCGACAGACATTGCAAGGCGGTGTGGTGTGACAAATTCCGGTGTCACCAGCTTACATTTATCAATATTTGGAAGACATTATAGAAGCGTCAAAATTTGTACTTGTTCTAAGGAGTCTGTAAATATTATTCTGGAATGACTCTATTCTGAATGGGCAGTAAAGGGTTTATAGGAAAAGAATCAGATCCGGTTATAATTGTTGATTTTACGGCCACATCACCTATGTATTTTAAAATCTATTAAAAACATTTTTTTTCACAGTCATTTCCAGAAGGGGCTTTTAAACATTGGTTTTCATCATCATTAACTTGTATAAAATTAAATTTAAATTTAATGTCATGATTAGAACAGCTACCTTTACTATGTACTACTACTTGTGCTGCTTCTACTGCTGCTTACCCGTGAAGGTCCGGGTTAGAATATTGATCTTCAGTAACCCATGCTTATCGTAAGAGGCGACTAACGGGATCAGGTGGTCAGGCTCGCTGACCTGGTTGACACATGTCATCGGTTCCCAATTGCGTAGATCGATGCTCATGCTGTTGATCCCTGGATTGTCTGGTCCAGACTCGAATATTTACAGACCGCCGCATATAGCTGGAATATTGCTGAGTGCGGCGTAAAACTAAACTCACTCACTCTACTGCTGCTCCTCCTCCTCCTGCTACTACTGTTGTTGATGATGATGATTATTACTATGTTACTTCTGCTACTACAACTACTACTACTACGAATACTACTACTACTACTACTACTACTACTACAAATGCCACCAATAAGTGGTTACTATATATTTACTGCTTCATCTTTATCAGCTGAATCAAATGAAACGAAGTATAAAATCGTTTATATTTTTCAATTCAGGGCACAGCAAATCCTTTAATATTCCAGCATGCCTAGAGCTTCTGGTATTTATCGGACGCAGATTATTGCATCCTCTACCATAAACATTGCGAAAGCAAATAATTTATATTATAAATCCTATAGGATAAAACAACAGAGCTCCCAGGAATAAAAGTGAGAGTGGCAGTTTCAATTTTAGTATTTTTACCAAAACAGGAGATTGCATGTTGTGCAGCAAATGATTTCTCATGAGTCAGTACTTGATTTCCGAAATGTCCTCCTTTAACTGAATTAGGCGTCTGGGAGTGTTCATCCAAATGACAACACCAAATGTTCTTGTTAGTAGAAAATAGGTTGTTGTAGGGGTGAAAACTAACATGTCACAATGTTTACATCTAAACCCTGCACCTTAAAACCACTGCTTTAAGATATAACTTGCGATTGTGCGTCTATCTCTCTATCTGTCTGTCTGTCTCTATCTATCTGTCTGTATCTATCTATCTACCTATCTGTCTGTATCTATCTATCTATCTGTGTCTGTCTGTCTGTCTCTATCGACCTATCTATCTATCTGTCTGTATCTATCTATCTGTCTGTCTGTCTGTCTCTATCTATCTGTCTGTGTGTCTATCTGTCTGTATCTATCTGTCTGTCTGTCTGTATCTATCTATCTGTCTGTCTGTATCTATCTGTCTGTCTGTCTATCTGTCTGTATCTATCTATCTATCTATACTAAAACTTGTAAAGCGCTGATATCTATCTATCTAACTATCTGTCTAGCCTAAAACTTGTAAAGCGCTGATATCTACCTATCTAACTATCTGTCTAGCCTAAAACTTGTAAAGCGCTGATATCCAGGAAAATGCTGCTGAAAAGCGCTGTTGTTTCTGAGAAAAAGAATTTCACTGACCAAGAGCTAAGTTGAAAAATTGTGTTTTGAGTCTTGATTTCAATCCATGGAGAGTGTTCTGGGATTTGATATGGATTGGCAGTTCATTCCACAAGCATGGTCCGGCATACATGTATTTAAAGGCTCTTTCGCCAAAGGTCTTTGTGCGTGATGTTGGTATCCCAGTAGCGTAGATAATCAATTTTCATGATGTTAATCACCAGATTATTTGACTCACACACCCACCCCACCCACCCCACCCCTCTCACAGACACAGACACAGAAATACACTGCTACCTTGAATTTCATGGATTATCCATTGATACGTGGCTATACAGTGACCATCTCGACACTCCGGTTCCCGTGAATCAAGAACCCCTTTTTGCGGACAATATTGTTCAGGAATATATACCACTCAAGGATTATAACCCATACTTTCCTAAACATTAACATTCAGTTTAAATATAACTTCTCATCTGAATATTACGGAAAGACATTCAGCCTACTATCAAACTTATCAGATTCATGAACGTGCATTTATTAATTGGAAACTTTAATCAGTTATTTATTGGACCTTCATGTTTTTATTTCGCAGTATCCACAACAGAAACTAGGACCTTCCGCTCCCGACATTCCCGGTGTTTCGTCGGCACGGCCGCCATTTTGTTGTCCCTTCTGACTGTTGGCGTATTTCTTGGAATCATGATACATTTCACAGGTATCCATGGCAACAGAAGTGATATAAACATCACCGGTCGTGTTTATTTCATTTATAAGGTTAAATACACTCATTATTACTATCTTGTCAGCACGAACCCAGGAAACGAGAAACAAATTAATGTGACTATTTGTTGTTATTTATCATGCGATATCTCATCGTTTTGAGACCTTTTTGCACATTTCGTAATAAGATCCTCAAAAACTTGATCTTAAAGTAAACACTTTAAAACAAAGTTTCGGTGCTCCAAGATGTTTAACACTGTATGAGTACATTAAAAATTCGAATTCTGAATCGAAAAAGTACAATGCCCGAAATTCATCATGATTGGCGTTAGCCCTTCAGCAACCCATGCTTGCTATAAAAGGCGACTATGCTTGTCGTAAAAGGCGACTAACGGGATCGGGTGGTCAGGCTCGCTGACTTGGTGGACACATGTCATCGGTTCCCAATTGCGCAGATCGATGCTCATGTTGTTGATCACTGGATTGTCTGGTCCAGACTCGATTATTTACAGACCACCGCCATATAGCTGGAATATTGCTGAGTGCGGCGTAAAACTCAACTCACTCAATCACTCACTCAATCATGATTGGCGTAGACCCAGAATCGGGATTCAACGTTTTAGTATGACACTATGGGCGTCTAGATACAATTTTTGTCCCACTGGATAATTAATACACACCAACCAACGTGTGCAGTTCAGGCGGGAGTGAGAGAGTGGGTGAGTTTAGTTTTACCCCGTTTTAGCAATATTCCAGCAATATCACTACTGCGGACACCAGAATCGGGCTTCACACATTGTACCCTTGTGGGGAATTGAACCCAGGTCTTCGTCGTGACGAGCGAACGCTTTAACCACTAGGCTACCCCACCGCACCATATTTCACGTGTCATGTCATGATGATACACTATTTTTGTGAACAGGACCTCACAAAGAGAGACACCCTTTATTGTGACTGTTGCTGATATTAGAATATAACAAGAAGTATTCATGTGTGGAAATGTGTGTTTCAGTGGTAGATATACTATGGCAAGATGACGGGGGCGTCTCCAAACAGCCTGTCCCGAGAGCTGAGACTAAACTTGGAAATACTGGTAAATATTCTCATTATTATCATTACTTGTATCATCAACACCAGTACATCAGCTTAACCATCATCATCATCATCATCATCATCATCATCACCACAACATCATTATCTACATCCGCCCACACACAATCATCATCATCATCATCATCATCATCACAACATCATCATCATCATCACAACATCATTATCTGCATCCGCCCACACACAATCATCATCATCATCATCATCATCACAACATCATCATCATCATCACAACATCATTATCTACATCCGCCCACACACAATCATCAACATCATCATCATCATCACCACCACCACAACATCATTATCTACATCCGCCCACACACAATCATCAACATCATCATCACAACATCATCATCATCATCATCATCACAACATCATTATCTACATCCGCCCACACACAATCATCATCTTCATCATCATCATCACTGCATCTGATGATAAATTGTACATGTTTTTAGTACTCTAAAATCTAATCAGTTATGACAGCAATAATCCTCCTTTTCATGCAGATCAATCTGAGATAAGATAGCATGCAAAATTGCATTGATATACTACATGTAATCTACTCCCTCCACAGACACATGCAGACACATGGAGACAAACACAGACACTCACTCACTTATAAAGCAATTTCTCTTAGTGCCTAATTTGGAACCATCTATTCATACAGAAACTCAATTTGAAAACAACTTGGAATGTAGTATGGCCAGCTGTTCTTATTAATGAGAGGGGCGGTGGGGTAGCCTAGTGGTTAAAGCGTTGGCTCGTCACGCCGAAGACCCGGGTTCGATTCCCCACATGGGCACAATGTGTTAAGCCCATTTCTGGTGTCCCCCGCCGTGATATTGCTGGAATATTGCTAAAAGCGGCGTAAAACTAAACTCAGTCAGTCAGTCAGTCTTATTAATGAGCAGGCTGTAAATTCACAAGTAAAGGGCAATAGCTCCGACACCAAATTTCTTTCATGTCAAAATTACATAAATGAATCTCGAAGTCATTAAGGGTCTGGGTCGAAACGCAATGAGAAATGCAGGAAATAACATGTCACAACTACATGACTTTCAGTGCCGGATTTCCTGGGCAGTGTTAAGATCTCCAATCTGGAATGGGACTTCACCCTGTCCGTGTCGGACAGTCTGCCGTACAGAGAGTTGGCGGTGGCTGTTGAGCAGGAGGTAAGTCGTGAAGCAGGTATTCCTCCTCTTAATATTGTCTTTTCAGTGAGTATGGTTTAACGCCGCTTTTAGCAATATTCTAGCATCATCACGGCGGGGGACACCAGAAATGGGCTTCACACATTGTACCCATGTGGGGAATCGAACCCGGTTCTTCGGCGTGAACGCTTTAACCACTATGCTATCCCACGGAGATCAGTGCGGAGAGGATGAGTGAGTGAGTTTAGTTTTACGCCGCTTTTATCAATATCCCAGCAATATCACGTCGGGAGACACCAGAAATGGGCTTCACACATTGTACCCATGTGGGGAATCGAACCCGCGTCTTCAGCGTCTATAGCTTCATTATTTCTGAACCCACAAACGTCATTTGAGCCAAAACAGCAAATACGAAACTAAAGCGCTTAACTCCTAATGCGGGAAACATGCTTAGAGTTACTTCCCTTCATCCAGTGATAATAATGTTTCGCCGATCCTCACGAATTCGACTTGAAATACGAATTTCATTTGTAGAAATTGAATGTTTCTTGTGTGGACATAGCAAGATGACAAGATGTTTTGTTGTTTCGGTAGTGGAGAACTTTGCACAATACATTGCCATATAGTGAAACATGTTCGCAAATCTTTTGAACGGATACATCTGCAGTATGACATGTGGCATAAACAAATATTATATGCTTAAAAAACATGCGGAACGCTAACTTCATTTTATGACTTTATTCAAGTTTACTGTAAACATACTTCTGACTGGAGGCGTTATGTACTGAAGATTTGATATTGGGGATTGACATAACGTTCACCACTCTCCTACCCAGAGTTCCATGCGGCAAGCCAGCATAGTACCTCTGCCACAGGCCAGAAAACGGTGACGATTCGTCACATCTTGCAATGTCCATTCAATATAATGTACAGATTTCTTTCACTCTTTTATTTTTGACGAGTCTACACATCTAACTAAACATCTTTAATAGAATGGTTTCGTTTCACTGAGAAAATATCCAAAAACATGTAACACTATTTCGATTTGCGTAGCGATCCTTTGTTTACATGGGTTGTACGGCACCACGTGCTGTCATCGAAGCCGACGGAGAGCAAACGATGCAGCCAGTTTGATATCTAAATATGTACTGTCATAGACCTAACTGTCGCAGTTGTGGAAGAATATATATGTAACAATGTAAAACATTATGAAGAGAGCGCCGAAAAGCTTTCGTGAGTCCAGTCTCTTCTTATTATGAATATGCGCGTTTGATTACAAACAAGAGAAAAGTCTGGTCACGTGATATGCAAAATAGCCTGTGGCAGTGATGTTATGTAAGTCATCGCTGTGCCGGAGTGTGAACGTTCACGAGGGCCGCCATGTTGTGACGTCACGTGCTACAAAAAAAGTTCCCAACTGGCTCCATTCAAAACCGGCAGCGATGACCAGTTGGTCTGGCATTCATCTCGGATGCATTAAATGAGAGTAGAAACGTTTAAGCTGCTTATGAGTGTATCAAATCTTGTTCATCATGTGAGTGGTATGCAATTTACATATTGGTAAGCGGAACACATTAATTTGCTCACAGAGGGGTTAGTCTAGAGCCATTTAGCAGTCTTAACCAGCATGCATCGGGTGATTGAAACCACTTTACTCGTTTGTTAACTCCTGCTTCATTGCCTAGCTCAGTCTTGCATAAATCATTATCCTTATCAGATGGAGACAATGACTTGCTTCCACAAAGCCGATCTGAAGCTAAATTGGCAATGGGTACCAGAGAGGCTAGCAATTCTTGAAAGCTAAAATACTATGGGAAAACGCACCAGTTATCTCGAGATATTGATTAACACTTGAAATAATTATAGTGTTCCATCTGTATGAAAGGCTAGAGTAGTCTCATTAGCTCAGTTGGTTTAACAGTGTGAACGTTTTCAGTTATACCCCACGTTTAGCAATATTGCAGCAATATCACGGCGGGGGACACCAGAAATGGGCTTCACACATTGTACCCTTGTAGGGCATCGAACCCGGGTCTTCGGCGTGACAAGCGAACGCTTCAACCACTAGGCTACCCCACCGCCCCCTGTATTTTGAAATTCAGTCAAGTATGTTGTGTCGAACTTTGATGTGTCCAACGTCCGTGTGTCTCGAAGTAAGAGTTTGGTCCGTCATTATTCAGCCTTCATTGTGGCTGTGTCGAACCTCGGATAACTCGAAGTATTCACGTAGGTCCCTTCAACTTCGACACAGCGGTTTTTGAATGTATGACATTTAAGGCAGGGTTTTGCTGTATTGTTGAGACTTCGAAAGGTTTAATGTCGTCCTTCGAGAAAGAGCATCGTTTAACACAGGAAGGAATAGTTTGTTGTTAAAAGCCATACTCAGCATTATTCCAGCTTTATGGCGTCGGTCTGTAAATAATCGAGTCTGGACTAGACAATCCAGTGATCAACAGCATGAGCACTGATTTACGCAATTTGGATACGATGACATGTGTCAACTAAATCATAGAGCCTGGCCATCAGATCCCGTTAGTCGTGCCTTCCGCAAAGCATGGGTTGCTGAAGACCCAATCTAACCCGGATTTCAACGGGTCCACAGGTATTGATATGATGCTGAGGCAGCCAGTACACATAGCGGATGCCTCAGCTAAGCTGGGAACATCATCAGTAGCATGTTACGTGTTGACACTGTTATGTCCAGGCACTGAGAACAAAGGGACAAGAAACGAACAGGGGACTTTACAATATAGAAGGGAGGGTGGGGTAATACAACCGAGACGGTAGATTGGGATCTGCGTGGCAGAGGGGAGGTCTGGGTTCTGTAACCCAGGTTTTTCCACATCCAAGGTGGTCTTAATCGAAGATGGGAGGGTGGGGGCATACACGCAAGAGGGGAGGATGGGCGTCTAGAACTGAAGAGGGAGGGTGGTGGTCTACATCCAGGAGTGGAAGGCGGGTGTCAGAAGGACAAGATGGGTCTACTACCGAGAAGACACATCTATTTCGAGGCAAATCACGTCTCACTGTATACGAGAGTATACTCGATTACACAATATAACAGGACGTTCTCTTCTGGTTTACAAATATACTTTTAATTATGGTTTTGAAGACATGTTGTACATGGTCAACATAAATTAGGTAAAACCCTCACGTTTGTTATTGTGTGCAGTGTGCATTACATGTACGGTCATGCATGGCTACATGAATTGCATATTCATTGCCACAAATAAGTATTAAAATTAACGTTTTATTTCAGTTATTACACGTTTTGCATTGTGTTTGCATGTTGCATGAAATCTGGCATGGTGTGCATCAGCGTGCCTTTAAAAAAGGGTAGCCGGCACTGTATATATGATCCATTGTTTGACCAGTTTGATTTGCAGTCTCATCTGTATTGTAACCACGGACGGGCCATCTAGCATGTACATTAACTGCTGTCTCATATATATACATCAACAAATACAAACAAATTTTCGCTTATGTGCATACTTGAATACCAGTGATATAACATACTGTACTAACTGGCGTCAGGTACACTTCCTGTGTATAGGACCCATGAAGATCCGGGTTAGAATATTGATCTTCAGTAACCCATGCCTGTAAGAGGCGACTAACGGGATCGGGTGGTCAGGCTCGCTGACTTGGTTGGCACATGTCATCGGTTCCCATTTGCGCAGATCGGTGCTCACGCGGTTGATCACTTGATTGTCTGGTCCAAACTCGATTATTTACAGACCGCCTCCATATAGCTGGAATATTGCTGAGTGCGGCGTAAACCTAGACTCACTCACTCACTCCTGTGTACAGTGTTATTGCATGCTATGCATTGTCTTAAAAACGCAAAAAAAATCTTCAATGTGGTCTTAAGTCATTTTCGAAGGGGGGAAGGGGGTCGAACCCCTGACCCCCCCTCTGGATCCGCCAATGTAAGGTACTATTGTTGGGCATACAATTTTTAAATGACATGCTTCTTCTATCCCACTGTATGGCGCTCTACGTTATGACATGTTTCATCATGTAAAATAAGTACTTGTCTTGGTCATGCCTTTGATATGACATACCATGCCTGTTTTACTGTATGACGCTCTACTCGGTGACACATATTACGTTACGTTACTCTGTGTATATAATAATGTTTTTATATACGTCTATATAATCTTTTCTATATGTCATGCTTGTTCTGTCCCTCTGTATGACGCTCGACGCTATGACATGCGTTACTGTATGAATGATGTACTTTTCTGGGGCGTTCATTTTGATATTCTATGCTTGTGTTACTGTATGACGCTCGACGCAATGACATGCGTTACTGTATGAATGATGTACTTTTCTGGGGCGTTCATTTTGATATTCTATGCTTGTGTTACTGTATGACGCTCGACGCAATGACATGCGCGTTACTGTATGAATGATGTACTTTCCTGGGGGGTATATTTTGATATTCTATGCATGTGTTACTGTATGACGCTCGACGCTATGACATGCGTTACTGTATGAATGATGTACTTTTCGGGGTATTTTGATATTCTATGCATGTGTTACTGTATGACGCTCGACGCAATGACATGCGTTACTGTATGAATGATGTACTTTTCTGGGGCGTTCATTTTGATATTCTATGCTTGTGTTACTGTATGACGCTCGACGCAATGACATGCGTTACTGTATGAATGATGTACTTTTCTGGGGTGTTCATTTTGATATTCTATGCATGTGTTACTGTATGACGCTCGACGCAATGACATGCGTTACTGTATGAATGATGTACTTTTCTGGGGCGTTCATTTTAATATTCTATGCTTGTGTTACTGTATGACGCTCGACGCTATGACATGCGTTACTGTATGAATGATGTACTTTTCTGGGGGTTATTTTGATATTCTATGCATGTGTTACTGTATGACGCTCGACGCTATGACATGCGTTACTGTATGAATGATGTACTTTTCTGGGGGTATTTTGATATTCTATGCATGTGTTACTGTATGACGCTCGACGCTATGACATGCGTTACTGTATGGATGATGTACTTTTTCTGGGGATTTTGATATTCTATGCATGTGTTACTGTATGACGCTCTACGCAATGACATGCGTTACTGTATGAATGATGTACTTTTCTGGGGGGTTCATTTTGATATTCTATGCTTGTGTTACTGTATGACGCTCGACGCTATGACATGCGTTACTGTATGAATGATGTACTTTTCTGGGGGGTTCATTTTAATATTCTATGCTTGTGCTACTGAATGACGCCCTACTCAGCAAGTGACTGATAACATGAAGGTCACTGAGCACGACCACACCAACCATTGTGTGAGTAATCTTCACTAATCCACATTAACTTACCGTTACAGCTGGATCGGGTATTCCTGCTGAGTCCGCTCAAAGACATCTACAACTTCAGCCTGGTGAGGACCTTCAGGTAATGACCATTAGCTATGGAAAATCAGTTAATGTCCTCTAAATGGCTCAATAATTTCAGTACTTCATATAATCACCTCTGAATCACCGTCAGAATATTTTTAGGCCTTTTAAATGGATTATAAGAATCATGAAGTGCTTTATCTGATAATCCCTGAACATCGGAGGTCATCCCCCTTCTTTAACTCTAACTTCTTTATATTTACTTAAAACTACAACCCGAGAGGATTCGGGTTAGAATTGGTCTTCAGCGACCATTGCTTGCCTCATGGGACTACTTATTGATTCGGGTTGTTAGTCTCAGTGAATCGGTGATGCATGTTATCGAATCTCAATGTTCATGATACTTATCATCGGATTGTTTGGTCCAGAACGAAATATTTACAGACCGCCGTCATATAGCAGGCATAATGCTGAGTGTGGCTTTTAACAACAAACAAATAATATGAATGCATGCTGTACCGTTGTATTTTGTTTCGCAAGGCGTGGCAGTATCGTGGCAGTGTTCGAGACAGTACTCACTGACCACAGACGCTTGACCACAGACTCACTGAAGGAAGCCCTTGTCCAGGGGCTGGAGACGCGCAACTACATCCGGGGATCTGGAGACGTCATGGAAACCAAGCACGGAGTTGACCTTGACGCCGAGAGCATACAGATTGTAACAATCAGCACAACATGTATGACCCATTCACACTCGTACATACTTCATAGGAAGGCTGTATACTGTTTATATCACATCAGGGGAAGAGATATTTGGCACAAAGTCAGTACTATGTCCTGAGTCGAACATGTTTTATTAGGACAATGCCGGAATTCTTCGTGATTCGCCTCTCACCCCGTGTCAGGGTCCGCTAGTCTTGGTTTAGCATCCCAGATTCGCTCTGTCACTTGGTCTGCAATATCATATCCGTTCTTGTGGATTTAAGAAAAGTACATACAATTGTCTACAACCTGCTTTGGGTTATCCTCCCTGTGAAAACAAAGCTGTTGAAAAGTCTTATTTACCAACAGATTAAAGAAATATGTACTTTTCCAAATTCGTGGGTTGGGTTTAATGTTGCCTGGGACAGTATTTCAGGCAATACAGAGCGCTGGCCAATTGCTTGGGAAGACAGTGATAAGTAATGTAGATCTTAGAAGAGTACCAAAGTGTAACAACGTTAGAAACTTAACTGAGCGAACCTGGATTCCGCAAGACTGTCATGTTTCTAGCACGTTCAAGGGACGCAACTCTGCACAGTGAAGTCTGACTGAGCCAGCCATGTCCCTTACAAATTCGAAGTCATCATGATACACCCACCATCTTACTTCCCAATATATAGGAGCGAGAAAATTTTATCAAATTTTATTCGTATTTTCGTTTATCATGTCTCGATGTCCGCCTTCAAAGGTTGGACAGGATGTAGTTTTACTTCCGTGAAACCTAACTTTTGAAGAATACGAATGTATTTTTTTTTAAATCCGACTTGATTTGAGTATTTATTGTTTCTTCTAGCCCTGCGTGACCAAAGCACCTCCCACCTCCTCCCTATTGTAGATGAAAGTGAACAGACTGACGATAGTGTTACGAGGACGACAACTGTGTTACAAGAAAAACCTGAAGAATCAAGCCTAAAACAAGAAGCTACCACAACGACAACAACAACGTCGCCCCCAACGTCCACTGATGATGAAAACAACCCAGACTCACACACCCATATATGGATATGGAGACCTCCGAAAACACCCAAGCAAACAACTAAAGTTTCCTCTTCAGGTCTTTCCACTGAATCTACCTCTTTCTCTCCTCCTAATATTCATTCATCAACTCATGTACAAAGCACAGACTGGCACACAGCATTCTGGAAAGACCAGTTTTCAAATAAGCAATTCCCATTTTCTGATTTCTGGTATTCATCATCAACTCATATACCGAAGACTCGTCAAACATTGCCTTACTTCCCTGAAAGACTTGATCCAGATGAATCGAAGGATGGTCAGTTGTCTGAAAATCCCCAAATTCCTTTAAGGACTACTAGTGGTTCAGCAGTATTTGAGACTTCTGCGAGGCATCCTTCTGATAAAACATCTTTCCAAGATTCAACGTCTACACCAATGACTGGTAAAACTTCTACATCCAAGAACACCAAAACGCAGCCTCAATTAAACTCAAAACATGTTACGAATGATTCTAGTGTTGTCACAAACGGTTCCATGAAACCGTCCACTAATACTAGCTTACCAAACACTACAACAATTACATCTATTACTGTGTCCTCAAATTCTGAATCAGATCAATCATTCAAACCACTCAGCAATGAAAATGACAATTCTATCCCAAAGGTACTGAGTGAGTTGAAGAAAGATGATACGGACACAGACAGTTCTAACATAACTAATGTTATTGAAAACATTCCCCATGACGACTTTGAACATCATCACGCCGCTACCCTTCCTGTGGACGAGTCGTCTCGAGGCGTAGAAACAAATGTCCCGATTTTCAGTGAAGATGTCTTACCAGTTATCACACCTGCAGATATCAGCGATGTTTCAGAAATTAAAACCCATGCAAACGGGCACAGTTCATTTGATAGCGAGTCCCAGCAGACATATACCCCTGTTACGAAGCTAAAGAATCACCGAGAAGAATACCCTGCAGATTTAGATCATGTAGGTCAAGACCCAGAGGAGGGCTTAGGACTACAAGAACATGGAGTATTAACCAGTCCAACATACCCTTCGTTTGAAGACTATAACTTGCACGAAACGTCTATGGAAAATTATGATTACGTACCAAGGTACCCGGATGTCAACCTTGTTGCCCAGAATGATGCCAATGATGAAGGCTCATTCAGGACGACATCACCGAGTGGTGCTGAAAGCAGTCATGATGATGCTGTAGAGGATGATGGGGATAGCAGAGATGAAGTTACTCAAGGGGGAGTCAGGTCTCCTGGAAAAGATGCAGCTGTCGTGGATGATAGTACTGGCTCAGCGTTGACTGTAGATCCAAGCAACACAGATCGTCATTCAAAACGATTTTCTTTGACAGAAACAGACTTAGGTACTGGCTCACCAGATGGTAGCACTACAGCTGCGATAGCAACACAGAAGACATTATGGAAAAGCTCGGACCTAGAAAATGCCCGTGATGAAAACTTGAATGAAGAAAATAGGAGTGTTTCAGCACGACCTGTTACTAAAAACGTTACATTTGTGTCAACAAACACGACTTTACCACACATTAACAGCAATACCCATCTGATAAATCATCCAGCTCTGGACGAATATAAAGCTGATGTAAATGATGCAGAGGTTCCCAACACGAAGGATAACGGTGTGAATATCAGTGAATCTCTAAAAGACTCCTCTGATAGATCCAAGACCTCGGAAAGCAATATTGCCCTGCACGATTTGATTCCTTCTTTATCCAAGGCAGGGACGGTTATGACTTCAGATATGATACGTTCTCCTGATACTACTGTTCAGCCAAGTCAGACTGCTTCTGCCATGTCACCATCGGAGCAACACAAAGACATTGTTGGCGTTGCATCAAGTAGTGAAATGCTCCCTGTCCACACAGATCTTGATGATTTAATGCCTGTTCTTCAAAGTATTGCACAAGACAGTGCGTTTGATTATGAAGCTTTTCATGCAAATCCTACCCCTGTCATACAGCATACGTCGACAAGACATCAAGATGTTGCATCCTTCAGTTCCTTTGTAAGTTCATCTGCAACTGTTTACACTACAGATAGCATACCGTATCGTGATGCTGACATGGTGGTTATAACTCCAACAACAGTGGTATTAACAGAAACGGTTAATGGAATTCAAATGTTATCGTCATTGCTGCAGCCACAAATGTCGAAACAGTTTCATCATGAAATTGCTATTGATTCAGATAAACAATCAATTCTGCAACCTAAAGTTATGGATAATCCTGCTTCTAAACTGGGAGAGAGATCTGTCTTGTTGCTAGGATCATCAGCTTTGTTTGATGAAGGTGTATCAGTGATGTCATTTAGAGGATCTGTTGAAGTTACTCCTATGCTGATGTCAAAATCAGATGATATGGACAGAGCAACTGTATTAGAAACTCGTTTAACAAATATGTTTAGTTCTTTAGCGACAACAAACATTCTCACCTCATCAGAACATGTAAGAACTATTCTACAATCAGAAGTTCCAAGTGTCGAGGACACTGGTGCAACTGATTCCCATGTACCCTTAAATTTAGAAAGAGTGAATAATCCCGTTGCTGAACCCTCTGAGACAAAGGTAAATTCACCAGCAGCTGTATCTGATAAACAGTCAGGTAGTAATTCCCTAGATGCACTTTTAGGAGCAAACATGATTGGGCAGGAAAGGGATTTGAATTCATCAAGTTCAGAGACAGGTCATGGTCCTTCTGATCTCATACCCACCACACGTCAACTGAATCTGAATGTTAGTGACATAGTTCCTGCAAATTCTCCCGTAGACTCTCATGATGTATCTTTGACGAATATGAATCCACTAAGATCATTTGAAGGTGAAAGTGGTGAAACCAATTTGACAACGAAGTTGTCTTTGACTGCAGAGCCAGATACACTGGAAAGAAAAATGCATCAACTGACTATGCCAGGCGCCTCACCGACAGATAAAAACTCATCCACAGGTTCAACAGTTGCCCTTGACTCCATTTTAATGACCACATTTTCCAAAGATCCTGGCATAATTCAGAGCATTGAGCAACAGTCTGATTCCAAAAATGTTTCCAATTCAAATCCAGAGGCAGTGGCAGCTGTACTTCAGGAATCTGGTGTTATTAAAGAATTTATGAATTCCACAAGTGCAAATACGGAGGTATTGTCTCAGCGCCCAGTAGCAAATGAAACTTTGCACTCGGTTCTGAATATGAATCGGACAATGACAAATTCAACGAATTTAGAATCTGATTCTAATGTCGATAATGTGCCATCAACTTCAGTTTCACCAGCATCTGTAACACAACCAAAAGATGTGACGCACATGTTCAGTGACAGCAGCACGGATGTTACAAGTAGGCGGAAAGGGACAACATTCCATCAAGAAGACATGGTCACTGAAACTGCAAGAGGATGGAGAACCCCAAGCACAACAATGACAGACGTGGATGAAGACACTACAGAATCCAGCTCAGATGCTACCAGTCGTTGGATGGCGGCAGGAATATCAACACAGGATCTAGACACCATGGAAACCTCCACTCAAGACATCACAGGCATCCCCATCAGCACAACACACCTGGCTTCAACAGAGGTGGACGTTTCTTTGAACAAAGAGGAAGAGCTTGGGAGTCCTTATTCAACTCAGTCCGGTATGTATGATATTTGGCTCCAGATCCTTCTCCAGCACTGCCCCCTATCCTCTGGAACTCACTTCCATCAGAGTTGAAACTGTGTCCAACCTTTGAGAAATTCAAATCAAGACTAAAGACCCATATGTTCTCCAAGTATCATAGTGACATTTAACTCCACTCAACACTCCCTGACTTTTATCTTTATACATTCCCATTGTAGCGCCTTGAGCAGGCATATCTGTCTGGATTGCGCGCATTATAAATGCACATTTATTATTATTATTATGATAACAGTGAGTGAGTGAGTATGATTTTACGCCGCTTTTAGCAATATTCCAGCAATATCACGGCGGGGGGACACCAGAAATAGGCTTCACACATTGTATCCATTATGTTAAAATGATTTATTATGTGGATGCAGTGTTGTATATAGTTGTATTACAAGATTTAAGACCTATTATGAGTGAGTGAGTTTAGTTTAACGCCGGTTTTAGTATGGTTCTATGCCGCGTTTAGCAATATTCCAGCAATATACTAGAAATGGGCTTCACGCATTGTACCCGTGTGGGAATCGAACCCGGGTCTTTGGCGTGAAAAGCGAACGCTTTAACCATTAGGCTACCCCACTGCCCCAGTTTCAAATATGAAATGGGTAATTATGAATTCAGAACAGAGAAAGAACAAGTTCTAATGTTTGGGTTTGGAACCATTTCTTCTGTTTTCAAGCTGCCCATGTTAATGTCTGACAATCGTGTGCTATTTAAGAAGGTATCACCACGGTTAGATAGCAGACCTATCAGTTGCTATGTTTCCAACTGCCTGTATTTCTGTGACAACATCTTTATTGAAAGTAAAGGTGTCTCGACAGCATCTAAGAAATTATGTATAGGATTATTGAGTTTGAAGGGTTTTAAAATGTTATTTCATCTCCTCAGGAACCGGAATCGGCTTCCCGCAGACCAATGCGTGTCTGGATATAACAGTCATGACTGAGTTCATCCCAAGCTGCCTTGACTACTTCAGTGGGATAACGCACACTGATGATGAGTTGGAGAAATGTCAGTAAGTAGCCAGTTCTCGGTTTGTTTGGGTTTTTGTTTGTTTGTTTGTTGTTTAACGGCGGTCTGCATATAACCGTGTCTGGCCAGTGATCAACAGCATGAACATCGATCTACACAGTTGGGATACGATGACATGTGTCAGCCAAGTCAGCGAAGCTGAACACCCGATCCCGTTAGTCGACTCTTACGAGAAGAATGGGTTGCTGAAGATCAATTCTAACCCGGATACGATACGATGTCATCCAACGCAGCTAGCCTGACCACCCGATTTCACTAGTTGCCTAATGCTTTGAATTTGAGACCAACTGTAACCCGGATATTCACAGGCAAACGAAGGATCATGACTGCCTAAAGTTATTATTATTTACGGAGAGAAAACTTGTGAAATTAGCCCTTTCAGGAGATGCCTGATGACGGCGCCCAAGCTATGTGTGTCAGTTTTCGTTAACACCAGAAATATTCTGGTTGAGTATGTAGTTAGTTTTGCAGCGTCTACTCGTTAAGGTAGACTAACGCTTAGTCTCTGAATATATATAATTTGGATAGTAACAAACAAACCCATTTATATTGAAAAGGAGCCCCAGGGAGACCAGAGAACCTGGGAAATCTAGACTTGCTTCATTTAGGGCTTTAGCATTGCAGAGAGGGCTGGGCATTAGGGATAATAATGTGGTTGAGGGACTGTGAGACAGACTACTGTTAAGGGTGTACCATACATCGCGGGTAAGCTCAGAACGTTTAAGCAACTCCTAGTACATATTACGAGTCTCATGTATTCAAACTCCCTGGAATACTCGACAACGGACATACAAACATTACTGGCTTGCTGGGATAATGCTAATACACTTTGGCATGGTTGAACCTTGCTTGACACGTAAGAAACGTTTGTCCAGCTTTTGTAAAAGCGAGCCGAAAATGGTTTATGTGTGATGCATTATTCCTACGGAACAAAGATAATCTGAAACTTAACTCCTTAACTTCTCTTTGAAACATGTCCCAAAATGCAAAAACGTTCGTGTTTGAAAAACCAAACGTTTAGCTCTAAAGTGATTGCACGAAAGTCGTTTGCTAAGGGGAAGCGTCGGGTGACCTTCAAAATAAATTGATGAAGAATTAGTGACGTTTGAGGATGTACTTTGACTGTTTAAGCACTACCAGCAATTTAAAAAATAGTCTTTGTCAAAAACTATGTCAAACTATGAATTTGAAGTTCTCCAGAGTCTCTTGGGTATGCATTCTTCAAGGTAGTTCAAACATATTTGGCTGCCTATGGACCAAAGGAATATAGAAGTTTCCATTAAAAACTGTCTTGAAAAAGTCACATTTCTTGAAGGAAATACATCTGAACACAGATTACTAAAGTCATATAATGAAGACTTTGTTGCACAGGACTCTGAAAAAGACTCCTTCACAAGAAAGATTCAAATTACATTAAATTAGACATTCAGACATGTGTGGAACAATGTATTGGTATAGGGGAATCATGATGCCACCAAAATGGATCCTATGGCATTTTGTAAGATTTTCTTCAGACTAAAAACTTTCTTGTTCTTTTAAAATTTCTCTCTGTATATTGGCCTTTCACTTAAGTATGTGGTGTCATTTGGTGTTTTAATCCTAATTAAAGCAAATCAGATTTGTTGAAATATGAGAAAAATTTGAAGCATTGGTTTCTCACGTTTGAAGACAGGCTAGACCTCAAACCAATGCCGAGTAACTCTTTAAACAGCTTTTACCCGACTCATTTGCAAATGGTTCATTAAAATACAAACTCGTATCTCAGATAAGCAGATTAAATGAATTGATGTGGCGTCTCTTCTAAATAGCAGAACTTTAATCACGGATGGAGTGGCGCGGTTTAGTTTTCATATGGGCAAAACACTTTCATTCTTAGCTGTGCTGTGAATTAATTTCTGTTTCGAATTTTTTGCAGGCATTTTTTGGCCGGTGTAATTTGTGTGACAGATGAATTCTACAAGTACAGCGGACAGCAATGCACGGATACAGAAATCAGTGCCTTCATCAAACAGCACGCTGACCTTTTCAAAAACGCTCTTCCCAAATTTGACCCGCTCAAATGTGTGGTTTGAGATGAACACAACTTCACAGGACAGGTTTAGTGACAAAATATCGAACTTGTGAATGCCTTGGATCAGTTAACATTGCAAGGTTTCTTGTACAACAGTACTGTACGAAATCTCAGAGGACATGGGTCGTTTCAACTGAAATCTGATTTTGAATGAATGAATAAATATTGCTTTACGCCGCAACAGCAATCTTCCAGCTATTCGCGGCAATGAAATCTGATGTTTGAAGTTTTGTTTGTGAATCATATTGATGAGCTGACTATGAAATGCTTACCTCCACCACAATACAACACTACAGTTGCCTCTTGTACAGAGTCTTTATGGGTGATGCAGTGGTTTGTATTAAGTATTATTTTCAAAACGGTTGTGTCGAAGTTGAAGGACCTGGAAATAATTAAATACCTGTAAAATATTTCGAGTTATCCGATGTTCGACACAACAGCGAAAAGGAACCCGCAGGTTTTAATTCGAGACAACCGTAGACCCGTGAAGATCCGGGGTAGAATAGGTGTTCAGCAACCCATGCTTGCCACAAAAGGCGACTATGCTTGTCGTAAAAGGCGACTAACGGGATCGGGTGGTCAGACTCGCTGACTTGGTTTGACACTTGTCATCGGTTCCCAATTGCGCAGATCGATGCCCATGCTGTTGATCACTGGATTGTCTGGTCCAGGCTCGATTATTTACAGACCGCCGCCATATAGCTGGAATATTGCTGAGTGCGGCATAAAACTAAACTCACTCACTCACTCGAAACAACCGAACGTTCGACTTACCGAAAGAAGGGTGTGTGACTGTATAATGCGTGTAGTAACAAGATGTACTCTGCAGTAACAATTATGTATGCTTTCAAAAATGCTTTTGTTTATTCGCTTGTTTACCAGACTGTTTCAGGTAAACTCTCCAGACCTCAGGCCGAGTTTACTGATTGTGTGTATTGTATTGAGTTTTAGAAAAACGTCTTGTCGTTGCGTTTAGTTGCTGTGTAGCACTGAGCTGTGTTGTGAAGTGCAGAATTGTGTCCATATGCTCAAGACGACGGATTACTGTTATAATAGTATTTTGTGGGGTTTTCTTTTCCTGGTTCCTTTTCTACTGGTACATATGGATGTTTTCCATAGATAATGCGACCAGACAGTATTGTGAATATGTCATAAATATGTTTTGACTTGTTTCTCATTTTAGAATATGTTTTAGTGTGTATCCTGTTACACGCTAGATATACGTTGCTCAGTTTATAGATAGAATGTTATATGTTCCAGGTTGTTGGTTTTGGATACAACTACATGTGTCTTGACAACTTCAAATGGTCTTAGAATCGTTAAGTAGTGTTCCTTGTAATCTCACATGTAATGATACATTACTTGTATATATGACTATACTGTATGCGGTTAACGGGACACGGCAACCATATGGGACACTCAGCATCATTTAATCTTGCCTCACACGTAAATGTCGTTTTCTGATTGGCTGAGCGCTCTTCTATTATTTTCAATGTACCCCGCTTACAAGCGAGTAACATTTCCTATGTACCCCGCTGAGAATGCCGAACTCATTTGGTACTTCGTAGTAGTAATTCTTTATCTCGAATAACATTGAATCACGTATAATATACGGAAATTACCGATGTTTTGCGAATGCAAATCGATGGAAGGGAGATAACTCTAAATTTGTTTTTCTTGTCGTCTGGTACTCCATACTATGATCCGATACCCGTGCTTCAAACAGTTAAAATTACCATTGAGGTGTTCGGTAAGATAAATACGTTGTTCACTGGTCTCTCGGGGCCCATGGGTTGATGTACCCTCGATGTTTCTTTATGTTCCCCTAGCCCTTCGGGCTCAGGGAACATAAACAAACATCGAGAGTACAACAGCCTTCGGGCTCAGGGAACATAAACAAACATCGAGAGTACATCAGCCCATGTCCCTCCCCCCTCGGGACCAGTGAACAGCTTATAATGTCTGTTTCTTTGTTTGTTGTTTTACGCCGCATTCAGCAATATCCCAGCTACATGACTTCGGTCTGTAAATAATAGAGTCTGGACCGGACAATCCAGTGATCAACACCATGAGCATCTATCTACGCAACTGGGATACGATGGTGTGTGTAAACCAAGTCAGCAAGCCTGACCACCCGATCCCGTTAGTCGCCTCTTACAACAAGGATGGGTTGCTGAAGACCTATTCCGACCCGGATCGCCACGGGTCATCATATGTGTGAGTTTAAAGGACCATTCTGAGATGATGTGATGTGCTTATGATGTAAAAATAGCGTAAGAGCGGTGAGAGATCGAGTGTGCTGTGGAGGATGAGATCTTTGAATCCACAGTTAAACCAAACCTGGCCAATGGACAAGGAATGTTTGTCTTTAGTGTGGGAGTATTGTTTGCGGTTTCTATCAACACCGACATACGTTTGTCTTAAGCATTAATTATTTGACTAGCTTTGGTATTAACCTTTATTGTAATGTCCTTAAATGTCATTCAGAATAAACGAAATGTATCAGATTTATATATCCATTGTGTAGCTGGGAACCAGCTTTGTCCATATCTGTTATGAACTTATGTTTTCTTGAACATATTTATACATATGCTTTTAATTTCTTTTATTACTGTTTGATGCCAAACTCTGTAGATAATCGACCCTTGACCAGAAAATCCAGTGACTAATATCAGGAGTATCAGTCTACGCGACTGGGATACGATGACAGTCAGCAAGTCATGACCTGAAGCGTGAGTTAATAAAAACTCTCTCTCGTGGATCTTCATGGGGACAAATATGCAAAACCAAGAAAAAACAAACTTAATACAGTTTGCATTTTTTTCCCTCAATGGTGTCGAAACATTTTATATTTTTCTTACGACACCTCCGACTGGTACCATCATAATAGCGTAATTGATGTCCTTCCTTGACAAGAGAGCATACATATTGGCGCTGCGGAGAGTTACCTCCCTTTGCCTTTTGTGGAGTGATAGTTAACCTCCCCCTTCCTAGAGTATCCATGGATACTCACCGTTTAGTTATCACAACCCAGTTCACAGACTGTGGTTCATTAGATGTTTCAACATAAACATTCAATATTGTAAAAATGAACAGCGTCAGAACAGAGGTTATCAAAACATTTTTCTCTGGATGTAAGTTAGTGTTCACTTCTGAAATATTTCCTACAATTATCAACATACACGGTTAGAATAATTTACCGGTTTAACCGAGATCGCCTGAGGAAAACTTGAACATCGGATAATTATGCTGATACCTTATTTCCTCGAATAAGCGGCCGGGTGCTTATTTATTTCAACGGACCTCCAGTCCCTGCGCTTATAAAACGTTCTGCGGCTATTGGAGACCGGGCGCTTACTGGGTGTACCGTAATTAATTGTTAGTGAGCGTTGCGTCAAAGCTTATTCCATTATTCCTTATTCCATTCCTTATTAAATCTATTTTGGGATCAAGGGATAATATGTTTATATACTCATGCCAATAATGGTTGTCACCCCTCACCCCACCCCAACCCCACACACACACCCCACCCACACCCCTCCAATTAAAAAATTGAAGGGGTGACAACCATTATTGGCATGAGTATTAAAAACGTACCCAGAGCTTATTAGTGACCCGGCGCTTAGTAGAGGCCTGGCGCTTATTTCTTAAACCGCTGCTTTAAGCACGGCGCTTATTAGAGTAAATACGGTAGTTATGACACAAATGTATCTTAGTGATATCTCTCTGTAAATATCACAAATGATAAACCGAAACTGACATGAGTCTTCAAGAAACATGATTGCGTCCAAATGAGCATTAACTTTCTTTGTTGGTGGGAAAATTATTCAAGCTTCTATTGCAGTAAATATAAGTTAGACCATGACAACCGTTTTCACAGAATCATGTCATCCGTAACAGCTGTATATTCACAAAGAACCCAGTCAATAAACATATCAAGCTGTCCCTAATGCGAGGAAATATCTGCGCTACGCCTTACGTAAGACGGAGGAATGCACAGTAACGTTAAACTGGTCAATTAAGGGAATCCTAGCGGTCAGGACGCTCACATATCACGACATTTACGGTAACGTCGACGTCAACACATACTCAACGCCTCTTGAATATGTGAATGAGCAGCGTTGGTATGAGGCTCCGTACACAAGACAATATAATCCCCAGTAATTTATACCTTCGTCATAAAAGTGTCTCTGCGCCCTCTCTCTCTCACAAGGATAAAAGGCGGGGGGTAATTAAGAGACCGGGGTTGATGTGTTTACTGACTTTGCAGGTTCATCGTGGTCTGAGACTTCTCGTAGAGATCCCGAAATAAACACTTGTAAAATGGAAGAATGTTTGGCGCCGATGTAAAGGTGCTAAAATTATTACAATTTACGTCAATGTTTATTACAATTTACGTTAATTTTTTATTACAATTTACGTCGTAACAGTGCTGATGCAGTAGTTTCTGGTCACATTGACAATGTGCATCCAGAGACCTAGTCTGTCTCACAGTCCCTTAACCACATTATTTTCCCTACTGCCAAGCCCTCCCTGCAATGCTAAAGCCCTAAATAAAGCAAGTCTAGATTTCCGTAGGTTCAGGTCTGAATCTCTGGGCTCCCTGGGGCTCCTTTTCAATTTAAATGGGCTTGTTTGTTACTATCAAAATTATATATATTCAGAGACTAAGCATTAGTCTACCAGAGACCATATAATCTATTACTGTATATGGTCTCTGGTGCAGCATAACATACTTTATTCGTACACACGACATATTCACGAGAGAGAGAAAGAGGAAGTAAGGAGAGAGAGAGATAGGGAGAGAGAGAGATGAGAGAGAGGGAGAGATAGGAGGAGCGAGAGAGAAAGAGAGGGAGAGAGGAGGGAAGAGAGAAAGCGAGGAGAGAGAGATAGGAGAGCGAGAGAAAGTGAGGGAGAGAGAGAGAGAGAGAGAGGAGGAGAGAGAGAAAGTGAGAGAGGAGAGAGGAGGGAGAGAGAGAGAGAGAAAGAGAGAGAGAGAGAGAGATAGGGAGAGGGAGAGAAAGCGAGAGAGAGAGGGAGGAGAGAGAGAGCGAGGAGAGAGATAGGGAGGCGAGAGAGAGAAAGTGAGGAGAGATAGGGAGAGAGAGAGAGAAGTGAGGGGAGAGATAGGGAGAGGGAGAGCGAGAGGAGAGAGAAGATAGGGAGAGAAGAGAGAAAGTGAGGAGAGAGAGATAGGGAGAGAAGAGAGATGTACAGAGAGAAAATGAGAGAGAAATACAGACAAACAGAGAAATGTGAGAGAGATAAAGAGAGAGACACGGAGAAAGAGATGGGTGAGACAGAGAAATACAGAGAGACAAAGATAGAGAGAAAATGAGAGACAGGGAGAGAAAGCAAAAAAAGACAGAGACAGAGAGACACACACAGGAAGAAAGAGGGAAAGAGAAAGAAACAGAGAGTAAGAGATAGAGACACAGGAACAAGAGACAGGCAGACTGTGGACCAGACAGTCTAAAAATTAACATAATTAAAATTGATCCTCTACGCTGTTGGGACTTATATGTGCACAATCACAAGGTATTTGTAAAGTGGTATTCATAAAACAGTTGTTTTAAGGTGCATTGTTTAGATGACATTCCCCTGACATAAACATGCATGCATTATCCATTATCCTTTAGCAGGTAATTATAACTACCATCTGAGCCATCTTCCAATATTATTTAAATGAAGAAATAACGTACAATATAGCATCATCTTGTTTAAAGTTTTCGTCAATAAAATGAGATGGTCTGAGAGAGAAAAGTCCTGAAAAAGTCCAGATTACAGAGGTTCCAAATTCTAAATCGATTTTCTCACATGGACAAGAAAATCCATAGCAGGAAAAACATTTGAACTAATCTCCATTTTTCTGCTGAAACCTAGGAATGCCAGATCTATTCGCAAGAGGCAATCAAACGTTTTGGCCTCATCAATCACAAAAAGTTTTTCAGTATTCGCACCAGAAAGCATTCGGAAACTCCCACTAAAATACCCCTACACAATGCTGCTCTCGTGTTAATTTCATTCGATATGTGTTCAACACATATCCAAACAAAGTTATTGACAGAAACATACTCAGACGGGTCGAAACGCCAAAGTAACGTGCAAGATTAATGGCCGAAATGTATGCACTGTCAAAAGAGTCGTTAAGAGCGTATGTGCAACGGCTAACAAGGGCCCCCAGCTTCCCGCTGTTCAACACAAGCAATTGTCCATATGGCAAAACTGTTTCAAAGGCGAGTCGCCAAATTGGATCCCTAATTAGGCCAATAAAAGTTGTTTAAGAGGATTTGAGCTGTTGGTGTGAAAGTCCAGATCGTTTATGACAATGATGTTTAGACGTATATGTACTTTCGTGCTCGTTTTTGTAATGGTTCGGGTTTTGAAACAATGATTTACTTGGCTTCACGAAAGCTTGGACTAAACTTACAGGAGGCTAAACAAAGACACTCGAGCATTATATTTGACAACAAATTACAAACTTTGTCAAAATGTTATCGAAAACACAATTTGTCGAAAATATAACCTTTGTCGCAACACAATTTCGATAGCCGTATGTTCACCATCGAATAACCATTTCTTGCAATTGTTTGTTCAAACACGGCTGAATATTTTCTTTCACGTTGCAGTTTCTGTTAATTATGATAATGAACAATGTAAAACAAAGACTTGCATTCCAGGTGTTGGAATAAAAATGGATCTGTATTTCTAATAATTATTGTCATGAATACAATTTGTAAAACCCGGGACTGAGACGTGTCACTCCCAAGTTGGGTTGTCTTAACATAACTCACTAACATTGTCTTACACTTTATTGTAAGTAAACGTGAAAAGGAATAAATCATTCCACTCTCTCTAACCAAAACGACCACTCCCCGACCCCACACCCATATCACACCACGTACGTACGCATCTCCCTCCCCTGCACAAAACCTCACCCCACTCCACACAGCCAACGTTCACACTCACACACCGACAACGCACACACCCACACACCGCCAACGCACCCACCCACACACCACCAACGCACACACCTACACACCACACACGCTCACGAATCAACTCAGCAGACCATCACGTACATCACAAAAAATGTTTGATTTTATTAGATACAGAACGTATAAATCCCCTTTGGGATGACTTTAATATTTGACAAACAGATTCTTGTTAAATTCCTAGCTGGGAGGTACCGGTAAAATTCTTACATAACGATTTCTCTGGTTATATTCAGATTAAGAAAATGTACGACACACAAGTAAGAGTTTCTTTAGCCTAACGAACTATTTTCCAAAGAAACCTACTTTAGAAGAGGAATTTATAGTCCTAAAGCTACTGAGGTTTTAATGCTACCGCTCAATGTTGTTTTCGCTTTCAAGCTGCAAATCTAAACATATTTATTAACCATGCATACGGGCAGCATAAGCATGGGAAGTCGTTAGGAATACTTAACGAGTTTTCCTTTCTCAAAAATCAGTCTTGAGGTAAGTAGTTTCCAAGACTCCTTTCAACTCCCTTTCCGAAATCACTCGTTGGTGTAATGTTATTACAGACGCGATGACAGATTTAAGCCAGAGAAATTTAATGTACGAGGGAGAATATTTTCTAACCCTGCTTTTATGAATGCCAACACTCACGGATGTCTATAAACTAAATGAAAGTAGCGATGCGTTGGAGCATTAAAACACTTCTTTTGTTTTTGCCACTTCAAAGGGGATATGAATCTGTGCTATTCTTTCATCTATAAATATGATTTTTTGTAACGTTTTTATGAAATCTAGAGAAATTGAAATGATATATACAGAACGATTTGGTTCGGATAATTGAGAACACACAATGGCGCATGGTTACAATCATCGTTAAATTCTCGTTGACATTTTGCAGTAGACATAAAACATTAAGATATTATTTCAGCAAATATTTAACTCACGTTATTTCAGCAAATATTTAGTTTAAACGCAAGTAAACTCCTTTCGTTCACATTATGTTCAGTATTTGTAGTTTTTCGATTAGAAATTGTTTAGTTTCCCATTTGTCAAAGAAACATTATCCACCAATGATTGTGTTATCAGCTTTATAACTCTTTTTGAAAATACAGTGTAAAAGTTAGGAGTTTTATGGAATGTCGTAAAAAATCCATTATTTTCTAATATAATATTTTCGCTGGTAGTTAAACATTATGTTTAGTGGAAATTACCCCATCGCTTTAACGCTAGTGGTTACCAAGACTCATCATCACTGTCATTACAATAAGTTAAACTGTGCACATTAGTATGATTGTAAGACTCATCATCACTATCAGACGCTATAAGTTTGAATACGCGCATTAGAAGGACTACATACACTTGTACGTTAAAAGCTTCCATACCCTGAAAATAGCTTGTTAGTCGTAAGCGGTGTAACTTTTAAGAAATTTCACGCCTAATTCTTTACGGTTTCGTTACGTTTATCATTGTATGAAATATATTTACCTGGTATAACGCGGTCAAAATAGTCTTCAACTCAATGCAAACAGTCGTACAAACAAACCACACACAGAATATCACTTAAAATAGCTCGTGCACAAAACATGCAGCTCTTTAAGCACTCAAACCGGAAACTCGAGGAAGGGGAAGTAACTCATTATCCGGGTACTTGAGTATATCATTGACAGGAAGCTAATGATCCGAGTGTACAATTTCGTATTCTCTGGTTTTAAAATATGGAAGTAACGCGACATTTAGTGTATGAAAAATTCATATCCGTCAAATGTATATCAGCCAGACCCCCCGCCGTTTAATGTCAAAGCAGGGAAGAACTTTGAAAAATGTCTTTCATTATTAGTGAGCTGAGGCTCTGAGCTCTTGGGGGTGAGGGGAGGAGGCATAACTGTCTGTAACCTCTTTGTGTGGCTTAAAAAACATATGCGTCTGTCGGTACAAAAAATATGAGGTACAAGTTTAGGTATAAAAAGACAATGCCTTTTAGAAGCTGTTCAAATATTTTTTTAGAACATTTATATCTGGGATTACACTTTCTTAGTAAAGTACATATTCTGGTCGTTTTGGGGGTTGAGTTCCATCCAGGATGTGTAGCTATGTGTGATAATTCATTTGTGATCTCAGCAAGTTATCTTCATTTGCTTCAGAAGCAGATGATGACGCAATCTTCTTTCTTCTGTCATGTGGATATATCCAATATAAAGGCGAACATTTATGCATATCAACTGCTTTATTTTGAGGCACACGACGGAATGTATTTTTACTCCTTCATCCATAAATTCTCGCCTTTATGCGTACCATTTCTAAATGCCGTTCCAAGACTCTGTCTAATATGACAGTACATTGCAACATATTTCATTTAAAGATTGACCTGTTTATGTCAAAGGCACGTTTACTATGTGTGCGTGAATATTGCTCATGTCGCAGGTTGCATAGTCTATTTATTACGTCATTTCGATATGGCGTTTCCGGGGCAGAACAACCTGCCAGGAAAAGGGAATTATACACGTGAACCTGGGGTTTGTCTAATGCGTGGTAAACGTTATCAAAACGCCACTGGAATCAAAACAGAAACGCTTCAAACTTCCGCTGCAAAACGCACCAATCATAATCGTTTCAAATACATGACCACCGTATGAGTGAGTGAGTGAGTTTAGTTTTACGCCGCACTCAGCAATATTCCAGCTATATGGCGGCAGTCTGTAAATAATCTGTCTGGACCAGACAATCCAGTGATCAACAGCATGAGCATCGATCTACGCAGTTGGGAACCGATGACATGTGTCAACCAAGTCAGCTAGCCTGACCACCCGATCCCGTTAGGCGCCTCTTACAACAAGCATGGGTTCATGACCACAGAACCCGTGAAGGTCCGGGTTAGAATATTGATCTTCAGTAACCCATGCTTGTCGTAAGAGGCGACTAACGGGATTAAAGCATTCACTCGTCACGCCGATGACTCGCGTTCGATTCCCCACATGGGTACAATGTGTGAAGCCCATTTCTGGTGCCCCCGCCGTGATATTCCTGGAATATATACTCATGCCAATAATGGTTGTCACCCCCTTCAATTTGTTTAATTGGAGAGGGTGTGTAGGTGTTGAGGTGAGGTGTGTGTGTGTGTGTGTGTGGGGTTTGGGTGGGGAGGGGGTGACAACCATTATTGGCATGAGTATATAAACCTAAACTCACCCACTCATTCACTCACAGTGGAAATGGTTTGATTGTCGTAGAAGCCATTGTGATATAGACCGTGTATTTGAAGTGTCTGTCCTTGCTTTTTGCTCAAACAGTCAAACATTGTTTTCTCTTTCAGACTCCCAGAGTGGCGGGTGCTATGTACAGTAGGGTAGGAAAAAGACATGTTTACCATTTTGCGAACACCTTAGTGATCCACCCGTGAAGATCCGTGTTAGAATTGATCTTCAGCAACCCAACCTGATGGGTGGTCAGGCTCGCAGACATGGTTGACACATGTAAATTGCGTAGATCGATGTTCATGATGTTGATCAATGGATTGTCTGGTCGAGACTCGATTATTTACAGACCGCCGCCATACAGCTGGACTATTGCTGAGTGTTGATTGCTGACTATTGCTGAGTGCGGCGTTAAACAACAACCAATCAACCTTTGGTGTCCCATGGAATCTGTGTGGGAGACGATTCGTTCTCCGGTGCTGCAAAACAACATTCACTCAAGCTTTTGGTTTTAGGAAAACAAACATTCCACATACGCCGTGAGTCGTGATTGAAAAATATTCCAAGAAGATAAGGACAGCGAACGTTGAGGGTTCATGCCCTTTCTCATTAAACCGGGTCCTGGTGTTTATTTAATATATAAAAGATGTGATGTAAAATGATGTTATCTTTTGGGGGGTCATGTTTTACGAATGTTCAAATTTGACACGCCCAATCCCTTAAAGATTAGGGGAAGTGGGGAAAGTTCAAAAGTTTCAGGGGTAGCACTGTGATTAACCGCTCACTTGTTGCATCAGAGATCCGGGTTCGATTCCCAAAATGAAAGTTTTAAATAGGTGTTTTTCAGTGATCCGTTTCAGGCATTTTACACTACTGAACAGTTGATTGGGAAAATCTCAACCATGTCACTCTGTGGGTGTAGCTGCATGCCACAGGTTGGATATTACCACTGTAACGCATTGACCAAGCGGTAGAATCCTGGCATTTTCCGTGTCCTCCTTCATTAAGGGGCGTGGTGGGGGTAGTCTAGTGGTTAAAGCGTTCGCTCGTCACGCCGAAGACCTGGGTTCGATTCCCATATGGGTAAAATGTGTGAAACTCATTTCTGATATTGCTAGAATATTGCTAAAAGCGTAGTGAAACTAAATTCACTCACTCTTTCATTCCGGAACCCCTTAATAGTGATTGGGAGATCCCCTATAGTCTGACGATTATGGTATGGAATGCCTGATTTCAAATAAATTAAAATAAAATCATTTCAGTAATCATAAATATTTGCTAAAAGCAGTATCGATTGTAGGGACTGTATGATCACGTATTTTCTCCCCAAATGCGGTAGGGTGGCCTAGTGGTTAAAGCGTTATCTCGTCAGGCCGAAGACCCGGGTTCGATTCTCCACATGGGTACAACATGTGAAGCCCATTTCAGGTGTCCCCCGCCGTGATATTGCTGGAATATTGCTAAAAGCGGCGTAAACCTAAACTCACTCCTCCCCAAACAGTAACACCCGTCACAAACACATGCAAAGACAAGTCACCTGTTCACCGGAAAACCACGAGGTAAAAAATACAACGTAGGAAGGATTGATTAATCCTGAAATGTCCGGATAGTTTTGGCTGGAATGTTGCTAAAAATGGCGTAAAGCAAAACTCACTCACTCTAATACATGTATGTACTCGCCTATAAGAATCACCGAAAAGACAGCCAAATTGTAATTTGTGGTAACAGAGGCAGTAAATCCCAGCCCCTCTCCCACGCAGAAGCCAACGAGGAACCCCCCAACAGCTAGGCAATGGTCTGGCAAAAGCATTATACAATTTGAGCCAATCAATCAATGGTAAGTAGGTTTTGTAGGAGGGGAGGGGTCAGGCGGTACAGTCGCATCTGACGTCGGAACAGCGTTAAGCCTGTGTCGGTACTGACCCTGTGACTCTCTCCGGATGGAGAACATGTCTTCTGTCAAAAATCAAGACAGATTGAGCTAACGTGTGTTGGTATGGCTCCCAAACGCTGAAATTGCATAACCATTTTAGCGGTTCCTCGTCAACCGATACCCTTGAAGTTGCCCCGATTTTCAAACAAAACCCAGCTCTCTCTGCAAGTGGGATAGATACACGCTCATTAAAACCCTACATTAACGATCGGTCGTATGAAATATGAGTGTTACTGCTATGGTCTCTGGCTGACATGATATTTTTTCGAACTCAAAGTGTCAAAAA
This sequence comes from Haliotis rubra, assembly GCF_003918875.1. Classification (NCBI taxonomy): domain Eukaryota; kingdom Metazoa; phylum Mollusca; class Gastropoda; order Lepetellida; family Haliotidae; genus Haliotis; species Haliotis rubra. Next base: position 438,101 of record NW_025767001.1, read on the forward strand.
TTAATGTCGATATCCCCCTTTGAAGTTTATCTAATGGAAAGTACGCACCGTTTGCGTACCCTATTTTCGATGGAGTGATATGCGGAATTATCATTATCAAGTCACGTGACGAACGCTCTAGTCTCTTATTGGTTCGTATACTAATTTGCACACGGGGCTGTTCTGATATTTGGAGATCTGCTTAGAAGATACCAAGTTTCCTTCGAGTGTTATTTATGTGATATAATGGGCTTCTGGAAGATTACACTGTGTCACAATCATGCCTTTACAGAACTGGCACTGTGCAAGAGCGCACAAACACGATATGCGCTACATGAGAACCGTTAGGAGCCCTGATGTATGCCCTTTATTACCACATAGTTTTGGTAGCGGATAACGGAACGTAATCAATATTGCCTCTGTGGTGTTTATTGATTTTTTTATACTTCGGACTCAATGGAAACTGCATTAAATTAAAACCACTGTTGTCAAGGGCCCCTGTAGTAATATACGGCTACTTTCTTGTGTTAATTCGCAAAAGTCCATTGCCTCTGCCTTAAGTAACATTACTCTGTATTGGCTTCAAACGTGTCGCCTATGATGGCGTTAATGTCATGCCAGCTAAGATCTGTTTTGAATTATATACGTGAACTGGTCTCGTTTTGATCTGCTTTAATTTGAATTACAATGTCGCCTAGATGTAATGGCGTCGCAGATCGTGGACAATGTTGTTGTTATGGTGTATCAGATCTTGAACAATGTACAATTACATTGTATAATATACCCTGGATAGACCTGTGAAGATCCGGGTTAGAGCTGATCTTCAGGAACCCATGCTTGTCGTAAGAGTCGATATTAGTAATATTACTCTGTTTTGGCTTAAATCTGGTCGCCGTGTGTGTTTGTGTGTGCATTTATTCATGGTGTGAATGCCATGTTGTCAACTCGAATCTGTATTGAATTATTATAGTATGTATAATATCAATTTTGAATCTCCGTTGAATTACAACGTCGCCTGGTTGTACTCAGACATATGATGCTGTCAGGTTGCCCGAGATACATGTTGAAGAATGTTGTTGTTATGGTGTCCTAGATCTTGAGCAATGTTGTTGTTATGGTGTCCTAGAATCTGAGCAATGTTGTTGTTATGGTGTCCTAGATCCTGAGCAATGTTGTTGTTATGGTGTCCTAGATCCTGAGCAATGTTGTTGTTATTGTGTCCTAGATCCTCCTAGATCCTGAGCAATGTTGTTGTTATGGTGTCCTAGATCCTGAGCAATGTTGTTGTTATGGTGTCCTAGATCCTGAATTAATGTTGTTGTTATGGTGTCCTGTAGATCCTTAGAGCAAACCCATGTTGTGTTATGGTGTATTAGTAATATTACTCTGGTTTGGCTTTAATCTGGTCGCCGTGTGTGTTTGTGTATGCATTTACTTATGGTGTTAATGCCATGTTGTCAACTTGAATCTGTATTGAATTATTATATTATGTATAATATCATTTTTAATCTCCGTTGAATTACAACGTCGCCTGGTTGTACTCAGACATATGATGCTGTCAGGTTGCCCGAGATACATGTTGAAGAATGTTGTTGCTATGGTGTCCTAGATCTTGAGCAATGTTGTTGTTATGGTGTCCTAGATCTTGAGCAATGTTGTTGTTATGGTGTCCTAGATCCTGAGCAATGTTGTTGTTATGGTGTCCTAGATCCTGAGCAATGTTGTTGTTATGGTGTCCTAGATCCTGAGCAATGTTGTTGTCATGACATCCTAGATCCTGAGCAATGTTGTTGTTATGGTGTCCTAGATCCTGAGCAATGTTGTTGTTATGGTGTCCTAGATCCTGAGCAATGTTGTTGTTATGGTGTCCTAGATCCTGAGCAATGTTGTTGTTATGGTGTCCTAGATCCTGAGCAATGCTGTTGTTATGGTGTCCTAGATCCTGAGCAATGTTGTTGTTATGGTGTCCTAGATCCTGAGCAATGTTGTTGTTATGGTGTCCTAGATCCTGAGCAATGTTGTTGTTATGGTGTCATAGATCTGGTCAATGTTGTTGTTATGGTGTCATAGATTTAGAAAAATGTTGTTGTTACGGTGTCATTGATCTTGAACAATGTTGCTGTTTTGATGTATCAAATCTTTGACAATGCTGCTGTTGTGGTTTCCTAGATCATGAACAACACTGTTGTGATGGTGTCCATAGATCAGTACTAAAGAAAGTGGTAGTATTTCCAAGATCTGTGAAGAGTGTCCTAGATCTTGAATAATGCTGTTGTTGATGGTGTCCTAGATCTTGAACAATGCTGTTGTTGTTGTGTCCTAGATCTTGAATAATGCTGTTGTGGCGGTGTCTTAGATCTTGAATAATGCTGTTGTTGTGGCGGTGTCCTAGATCTTGAACAATGCTGTTGTTGTGGTGTCCTAGATCTTGAACAATGCTGTTGTTGTTGTGTCTTAGATCTTGAATAATGCTGTTGTTGTGGCGGTGTCCTAAATCGGAACACTACTGTTGTTATGGCGTCCTAGATCCTGAACAATACTGTTGGTATGGCGTCTTAGATCAGCACAATAAAAAGTTTCATGATTTCCAAGATCTGGGAAGAACTCCATTGTTGTTCTGTTACCCTGATCCGTACGGAATCACAATGTTGTTGAGATACATATATATGCAGTCTATTATGTTGTTTTGCCATATGTCTGCATAGAATAAATATTTTGTTATGTTGCCCCATAACTGCATAGAATTATGTTGCTCCTTCTGTTACCATACATCTGGATGGAATTACAATGTTGTTTGTTGCCACAGGCATAGATCTGCAGTGTATTATAAATATTGTGTTGCCATGGATCTGCAAAGATGTCCTGTTGGCTTGAAGCTATATACAGTTGTAGAGTTGCTGCGTAACATCAGCATAGGCTTTTAATGATGCTGTGCTCACCTAAATGTGCATATTGTATTATTAAATGATTTACACGTCCGCTGTGGTGTATAATATCTCTATTGAAATATACAGCCGTTATGGTGTATGATATCTACTTTGAATTATAAAAACATCGTGATGAATGATATCTACATTATATTATACAGGCATCGTGGTGAATTATATCTACTTTCAATTATACAAAGATTGTGGTGAATGATATCTACTTTGAATTATACAGGCATCAAGGTGAATGATATCTACTTTGAATTATACAGGCATCAAGGTGAATTATATCTACTTTGAATTATATAAACATCGTGGTGAATGATATCTACTTTGAATTATACAAACATCGTGGTGAATGATATCTACTTTGGATTATACAAGCATCGTGGTGAATGATATCTACTTTGAATTATACAGGCATCGTGGTGAATGCTATGTACTTTCAATTATACAAGCATCGTGGTACTTTGAATTATGCTATAATGTACTTTCAATTATACAAGCATCGTGGTGAATGATATCTACTTTGAATTATATACTTTGGCATCAAGGTGAATGATATCTACTTTGAATTATATAAACATCGTGGTGAATGATATCTACTTTGGATTATACAAGCATCGGGGTGAATGGTATCTACTTTGGATTATACAGGCATCGTGGTGAATGGTATCTACTTTGGATTATACAGGATCGTGGTAAATGGTATCTACTTTGGATTATATAAGCATCGGGGTGAATGGTATCTACTTTGAATTATACAGGATCGTGGTGAATGATATCTATTGAAGAATTATACAAACATCGTGGTGAATGATATCTACTTTGGATTATACAGGCATCGTGGTGAATGATATCTACTTTGGATTATATAAGCATCGTGGGGAATGATATCTACTTTGGATTATGCAGGAATCGTGGTGAATGATATGTACTTTGAATTATACAAGCATCGTGGTGAATGATATCTTCCTTCAATTATACAAGCATCGTGGTGAATGATATCTACTTTGGATTATACAGGCATCGTGGTGAGTGATATGGAAGTATAATGTCTTGATTTTAAATATGGATGAACAACATTTTACAGCAATTAGGAGCGAAGTATCACTCTTGGTTCAAGCAAGTGATGTACAAAGTGTGATAGCGAAGCATATGCACCTTATGAGCTAGTATATAGTTGCGTATATTGGACTCTGGGTACAATAGCGTTGAGTACCCTGTTTATGGTATGCTGAGCCTGTTTAGGTCAACTAAAAAGAAAGAGACATTAAAACTGAACCCCAATGTGTTGGAAAACAAATCTATTTCCCATTGGTTGTCGTTACTTATAAGCATCGGAATCTCTTTACTTCTACAAAGCATTCGTACTGAATTCTCCAGTCCATCGGTCACCTGATTGTCTGATTTGTTTACAGACCGCAGTCGCAAATCAGAAGTACTACTATTGGGCGTCAGGCCAAAAACCTTCCACATTTGTAAATCTCTGGTGCAACCGGCGTGCAGGACATGCTTACCCTATTATCGAACACCTGGTGTCTTTACTGAATTTCAGTGCTCCATAGTGGTTAAAGAGTTCGCTCGTCACGCCGAAGACCCGGGTTCGATTCCATAGATGGTTACAATGTGTGAAGCCCATTTCTGGTGTCCCCCGCCGTGATATTGCTGGAATATGGCTAAAAGTGGTGAAAACCATACTAGCAATCACACAACTTTCACCGCTAATTTCGGATGATAGGAGGGAAAGGGTATTCTTTTGCACTGACGTTCTATACTTAGACACAGTGCGGTTGAAGCTCAACACGTGTTGAAGTGAAGAATATCTACAAATGGATGATCCTGTAGTAATCACAGATCTTCAGTAAATGGTAAGACTGTAGTGCTGTTTTCCAGTCCTCTCAAACCTGCGTTTGCATTGGTTCACAAAGCACAGGTATTGTTTATTCGCGCCTTGATGTGTGTGTGCGCGCGCGTGCGTGCGTGCGTGCGTGCGTGTGTGTGCACGTGTGTCTGTGCGTGTGATGCCTTTAGCAAGTTCGAAGTACAACATTCTGTCTCCTAGGATCTGAACCATATCATTTTTCCCTTCGGCCCAGCCCCATCTGTAATACAAGAGCCCTACATGAAAGCCAGTTTTGAGTTTCCTGAGGTTCTGAATATCACATCTCAAAAAGGTTCGTCTACATTTTTTGTTTCCATAAAAACTATATATTTTCACAAACAAAGGATTACTGCATAACATCATAACAAACCAGCCAGCAAGGAATGTCTCCGAATAACCTTTCAAGAACATATTGTCACATTTTATGACAGGTCATAATTTGTATGTAAAGATATTCAGGGAGGCGGTCTTCCCTCGGTCACACTTACAAGACCTTGAGGTGGGAGGTTATTTAGGATATTACTTTCTGAGTTTATATATTGTTTAGCCAATAAAGACTGAAGTGTACTACTATTTGCCCACACTGCCCAGCTTTTTATTGAATATTAAGCCCATCCGTCACCATTTGTCATGACAATGTCTTTAGTGTGTCCCTCCTCTGAACCCGGCTTCCTTAAGACTGTGTAAATCATGTATCTAGTATACAAGTGAAGGATAGGCCCTGTTTTCCGTTTGATTTAGAGCTCGTCCTACATTGTTATTGTTCTTGTATATAGGAGTGTGCTTGTCGTATCTCATGTTTATCACGTAGAGCGAATGGGAAGTGGCATTTCTGGCATGTAACATTCGCAAAGACAGGGACATGTTCTACAAAGTCATGTTGGATGTTATAATTGTTGGAGAGTGCTATCCGTTTGAGTGTCTGTGACGTCTTCAAAATACATGTATATAGAAACGTCAATAATAACCTGTCTCTATTATATCAAAAAACCGATTCCATTCTGCATGAAAGGCAAATGAGCAGTGAAAATTGCATAAATGGATCACTGAAAATCATTGATGACACCGATGTTCGCGAAACGGGTAAACACTTCCTATTTTATCACAAGCATCCGGTATTCACACAATTTGCATTGGATGTACTCCAAATTTGTGTTGTGAGATGAAATAGGCTCTGATATCGCAGAGAAGACTTTTGAAAGTATTTAGCTGCAGACATTGACATGGTCAGCTCATAAGACCAGCATGGATGGCAGATGACCTGCACTGACCAAGATTTCAAGGGACCAACAGCTTGCTGGACTTGTGTAATATAATTATTATGGCACTATTTTTCGAAACACTATTTGTGCTGGTCGTTTAAGTTTAGGGTTGAAAGGCCATCATTGAATGATTTCGAATGGTTGTCCTTGTCATTGATTCGTGGTTCCTCCTCGTTTTCGTTTTGTCATTACTTGGTGTCCACGAACCAAGTCATCTCATTTCATATCAAATGACCGTTCATGTGTCGTCAAGGCTTTCATGCATTTTAGAAGCTGGGAAGTACAATATAGTCATTTCTGCTTGACGACGGTACAAGAATCTGTGTCGAAAGTCGTACTCCCGAAATAAAGAATATGTTATCCATGCAGTTTTTTCAACATCACATAGCATCATGCTGGTCAAAGAAAGCGAACAAGCTGAGGATCAGGTTGTATGACAATGAACACTGAAGGTCACCGATGCTGGACAACGTGGTTCGTTGCTGACTTTTCCATACAATGGTTGGCCTGGCCAAGACTAGACTCTCTACCGGAAAAGGAGAAAAAAAACAAGATCGAAGTTCACGTTTGAAGAAGACAAAGTCATCAATATTCCTCGCAATGGTAAAATACTCTTCATGAATATGTCTACTAGTTATGATTATGTCAAATGTTTTGGCGTGTTAATAGCAAAGTGGAATAAGGGTATTGAAAGGTTTTAAAGTTCTGCTCCAGAAAGGAGCACTACCACCAATTTCAGTCGAAGTCAAGCTGGAAACACTAAACATTTTTTATTCAGAAATCCAAAACAACCAAAAAGCCTACAGTACACCACCAGACCTATCTATGTAAGAAGTTTGGTGAAGAAATGGTGAACAGTTTTTAAAGTTCTGCTCCGGAAAAGAGCACGACCACCAATATCAGTTGAAGTCAAACTTGTTGCCATGGAAACACAAAAACTAAAATAGAATTCAGAATTCCAAATCTACCAAAAGGCACCTGTACACCACCAGGCTAATCTACGTGCCAAGTTTGGTGAAGAAATATTGAATGGTTTTAAAGCTCTACTCTGGAAAAGAGCAATCCCACCAATTTCAGTCGAAGCCAAACTTGTTGCCATGGAAACGCAAAAAATATTTTATTCAGAAATCCAAAACTACCAAAAGGCACCAGTACACCACTAGACCTATCTATGTGAGATGTTTGGTGAAGAAATAGTGAACGGTTTTAGAGTTGGTCTCCGGAAAAGACGAATGTGCACGGACCTACGGACGGACGGACGGACGGAGTCCATTTTAATACCCCCGTAAAACGCGTTGCGGGGTATAACAAAGAATAAGCACCTACTTTCATGTTTCCATAGTAGTTAACTTAATTCATGTTTCAATAAGAAAACATCCAGTGAATACACATCAGCAACGTTTATATGAAACACAATCAGTTTGCTCGTACATACGAATAATGCATGTGTATACATATATTAATGATAAAGCCAGTGTGCATCATTTCTAGCCGTTTAGTTGCATGCACGTGACTAAGCTGCAAAGGTTCCAGAATCAGATTTTACGTCAAATATTACCTAAATCATAGCTTCACAACAAAATGGGATTTGTAGAGTAAAAGTTGCAGTTATTGAAACAGAAACTGCTGTACATGTATTCTGAGATTCAAAACAAGTAAGACGTGGATACAAAGAACATATACCAGAGGAAAATATTATTTGGGATTATTTCTCTCAGTTATTTGTCAAAACGAATCATTTTCAAATTCAGAAATGATAGTTATATAGAGGTATACTGAATCTGTAAATAAAGTATACACCCATCACCAATTGCCACATCATTTGTACTATAAAAATATTATTGTGCCCAATGTATACAATTGAAAATATATAGAGCTGAATAAATAGCTTTACGTTTGACCAAGGAAACGGAATAAGGAAATAACTGTCTTCAAAATGGTTTGTGAACATTTCATCGTTATTGAATCCTTATAATTTCGAAAGTTCACGTACAACAAATACGTTCATTGCGAAAAGGAAGTTATATGTGGAGATAGAAATCATTCTTTACACTGTATATGTTGATAACATCATGTTGTGTGACATGAGAAACAAATATGTAGAACAAAATCCTCTGAAAATGTATAATTTTGATAGCAACAAACTCGTTTTAAATTCTAAAGGGGACCCAGTGAGACGGAAGATCCTGATCCTCAGGCAGATGTAGAAACGGTATGTGTTCTTTGGTATTACCGTAAAGGAAGACAGTATGGATTAGGAAGAGCGACGGACCTCTAAAATCACAAATGTTTGTGTCCAGGATGACAATCAAGGAGAACTTTAATCATCGTCAAGGTCGTTCCAGACAATATGCCACGCCTCTGCAATAAGTTCATAAGGTAAGCTAAGACAAATTCCGACAAGAATCGCGATCCATCTCAATCAGTCTTCACCCTCATTAAGCCTTACGTAAAGTGGTATGCATTTCCTGCATACATATCACTCAAGGTGTTAATTTCAAATCAGAAATGGATGTGATCTCGTAACACCTCTCAGGACATTGTCATATATCCTCATACGTTCACATCTCACTCCGACACATCAGTGGTACTTCAAAGAAGCGCCGCTGTCACGATAATGATCCACCTGTTCAGCTGGTAGATTAAAGAGAATGGGCTTTACCTGGCTGTTCCAGTAATCTCCCGCAGCTGTTCCAACTACCTCCCTGTGCCACTGCATTCCATCGCGGATGACTTCCATGTAATCTACAGCCTCCTATGTCATGTTTTATTCCCTGTTGGATTGGTAGAACCTCAGCAAAGGTCACAGTGCATGTCAAAATTGCATATTATCGCATACATCTTAATCACATTTAATGTATGTGTTCAAGTGTTTTGTTTCGACGTTGGCTTTGAAAGTGGATTGAAATACCAAAATGTTAACAATTTGAAATGTATGCACAAACACATCAAAGCTTATGTGTGTTTCAATGAAAGCTTTATGGGAATATTATTCAACAACGTTGACGATGGGGTATGTGATCTTAACTATTTATAACTCCTATTATACGTAATATTGTCTGGCATGCATGATTCATGCATAAATTACAAAAATTAAAAGTTTTAAACAATGAACAATTCCTTCAACACGGAGGTGTTGTCATTCTAAATTAGCATTTCTGATGTTAAGTATTATAAAAATGTAAGGGGCATATGAACCAAATGGAACATACATATTTAATATATGTTGTTTGTTTAGAATGTGTGAAACTATTTTCAGTAAAAGTTATAATTAAAAAATATGTTGTGTGCCCTGCTACAAATTTGTTAAAATAATGTTTCATCTGTAAAGTACACTCCAGAAATACTGTAATATTGCCTAACGTGATTTCCAAATGTGTTTAGAAAATGTTTATGATCTTAAATTGTTTCTTAAAGAAGGATTTTTATAATTGTACCAGTGTTAAAAGAAATTGTATGACTTCGTGTCAAAGAATGCCACTTGGAAAGGACCCCACGAAAGAATGCCAATTTCAAAGGACCCCCCAGGTAGTTATAACACGTGTTTCACTTGTGCATTTGGTTTTATCCAAGGATGTAAGTTTCCTAGTGACATGATATACCCATTACTAACGTCGACGTTAAGACTATTTCAGTGGCTATGCACCAGATACGTCAGGGTTTAGGTCTGAAATATGTTTTGTTCTCCTACTTCTCCAACAGTGTCTGTTCGCACCTTGTTTTTGAGAGTGTTTGTTTTGCTGTTTTTATTCTGGCTCGAGTTTGTTTTGTTGAAGTTTTTGTTCGTTGTTTTGAAGTTTGTTACGTTGGGGAAATGCCGGCGGAAGAGGTCTGTTTTTTAATCCATCGGCATGCAACGCATCAAAAGGTATCAAGTCAACTTTATCTCAAAATATATTACGATTTAAACAATCTATAACTTAATATACTGTGGGAGGAAAAGAACAAAATACATATGAATCTATATTTGCGAAAATATTTAATTAATTTATTTGCTTGCTAACTGCACTTGAATGCATAAACATCTCTTGTATATAACCAAATATAATATAACCAAAAGCGACGAACCTTCATATAAGAAATATAAGAAATATCTATGAATAAATGCTGCAAAATAGTTTCAGTAATTATAATGCAGAGTCAACGTTTTTGTATCGAATAGCCTTAGCATGAGTATACGGGATTGAATCACCATGAACCAGTGATGATACAACGCTTCACTGCTATTGAATTTGATGATAAAGTAATGACAAAAACATGTCCGTAATCAAAAGAAATATCCACTAAAAATCAATCAATAACGCACGTGTATATAATACAATCTGCAAAATACGAATAAGAAGAAAATATATGATAAAATGACATACTGACTCATTCATAAATGCTTCATCACACACAACTGTTTACCTAAACATATTCTAATGTTCACCTGTGTGAAATTCTGGCTTTTCGGCCCTGAAAGGTAAATTAGCTATAAAATATGTTAAACTCTCATGTTTAAATGTCGTGCTACCATATCGCTAACTGGTATATTAAAGTAAACATAATAATGTTGTTGGGAAATATTTCCAACTTTTATTTATGTAGAAAATGTTGAATAATTATGAAAAACCACATAAATATCTTTGGTTACAGGAGACCAATCATGATTATGATTTTCTGAAGGTTTCAAGGGAGCATCCATGTAGCAGTACAACCCTGTTATGAAATCAACCTTATTCTCTTATACATGCAGCCTTGTTGTAACTCAAATATCATGTAAGTATAAAAAGTGTATAAACAAACAATCTGTAATAAGACAATGTTATTCAAAGTTTAAGCAGACTAAAATAGGCCTTGTAAATTGTAATTTTGCATTGTGCATTGTTATTTTACCACACAATGTCAATTGACAACTATCCACGTTTCAGCTACATAATACTTACAACGTTAAATCCGATTAGTACCTGACAGAGTCAAGCATGTAAATTAGCTCAGCTGTTCGGGAAAACTTTAGCTTGATTATCAGATAGAAAAAAGAATTGTCTTGAAGAAGTTCACGGAAGATATAAAGTTGGTACTTCATTATCCATATTAGGTTAAAGATAATGCACGGGGAACCAGATATTCGTTTCAAATAATGTACATGCGAACGAAGCTGGCAATTACTTACAAGAAATGTTCACTTTAGTGCGTCTGACTTAAAATACAGATCAAAGTAACGAGGCAATGCGTAATCAGATTTACAAATATGATCTTAAAGTTAATATACATAAATGTTTCAATTAAAATAAATGCCACAAATATCTTTCTCTGACATTTCTTGCGGTGCATATGCAATGCACGATAATCTATAACCCCATGCTTTGATGTCCGTGCGTCATTTGAAATACACTGTACATTCATATTGCACGTGGATTTTGTGCGATTTAAATGTTGTAACAAGTAAATTCGTAATGCATGTGCGTAGGCAGTGCATTCGTCAGCACGTGCTAATATTTAATTCATGAGCTCCAGGTTTTCATTGCAGGGAGTAGGGTAGTAAACAGCCATTCCGTTACAGATACTCGACAGTTGAAACAAAAGAGTGACGTCACAGCTGCATTTTGATTTACCATGTACATATATACATGATGCTATCACGATGTATGTGTCCATGCCTCGTGGCATTTTGAACGATGTGCCAGAATAGCGATTGTTATTATCAATATTATTATGCATTCCTGATAGTATTTACAATTACCTACAGAGAATACATAATGAGGCCACTTTGATTTGTGAATAAGGTACAACAGTGTTTATTTGCGAAGGTTTTTGCGGAAATAAATACATTTTTTATTGTTAAAGTGCTGAACATCAAAGGGTATCTTACTTAATTACCAATACACAAAAATTAGTGGCATTCATTTTCACGGGTCTTTCACAATAACCTCTTGACATATTCCGAGGTCTTTATCACATTTTAACTGGTACGTGGTAGCAAAATGACTTCTTTAGTAAATGATCTCCAGAAACTCCAGAATTATGCTTTGTTAAATGCGTTTTTTATGACAGATAGGAAACATTTATGAAAACTTTAGCCAGTTATGAATCATATTGTGCCTTGATTGTTTGCAGTTCAATAACATATTTGCAACTATTTTCGCCAGTTATACATATGTGAAGTAAAATACAAAATATTCAGCACGTATTACTTATAATATTAAACCGAAGTTATATATTATATATCCAAGCATCGTTCGTACATTTGTATTTACGGAAAAGCGAGAAAACCTTTCCATATCCAAAAGAAAGCTCTGCTGAAGCCAGAGTCGACTGTACGCTATAATTATATCATGAACAAGTGTTAATGAATCACTATGAATTAGTGATGACACCAGGTGTTCAAGTAAAGGTGTAAAAGGTCTTATCATCGCTACCCTCATTACTACATCTCACATTCTTCCTCCCGGCTGTCCATTCTCCAACTGGATACAACAAAACAATGGGCTGCTTTGCCAAAGTGAGACAAAGACAACACGTACACACTGGTTGCTGAAACAGATCTGAGAAATTAAGTAAAGAAACCCATTCCAAGAAGCAGAACACCAATGTTCTTGTGTCTATACTGACGTGTTTCTGGTAATTCACATTTCACAGTTTTTGCCCACACTGAGTGAGTGAGTGAGTTTAGTTTTACGCCGCACCCAGCAATATTCCAGCTACTAGTATATGGCAGCGGTCTGTAAATAATCGAATCCGGACCAGACAATCCAGTGATCAACAGCATGAGCATCGACCTGCGCAATTGGCAACCGATGATATATGTCAACCAAGTCAGCGAGCCTGACCACCCGATCCCGTTAGTCGCCTCTTACGACAAGCATGGGTTACTGAAGGCCATATTTCTGGTGTCCCCGCCGTGATGTTGCTGGAATATTGCTAAAAGCGGCGTAAAACCAAACTCAGTCACTGAAGGCCAATATTCTAACCTGCCTTCACACTGAGAACTAGATTAAACATACAAACGATTAACGATGGAGGTACAGTGTATGTGCATTGACGGTCCCTTGTCATAAAACAGCTTGATGGCTTGAAAACAAGACCATACGAAAGTCACTGTTAATAGACGTGTTATATTGAAATGTGCGTTACTATGCCACAATGGCTCCATCACAAACAACACGAAATGTTACGATCTTTCGCTCTGTGTTGTCCAACGACGTTTCATGTGTGCATTCAATGTATTCATAGATTATGACTTATCAGTTAATACTTTCAAGTTTCTGTTTCGCTGGATAATCGAAACTGGTTACTCTCTGGGATTGACGTTTTATGGTTCGTAAAAAGTCTTTAAAGATTTCCTTCAAGAAGTCAAGATGGACATGTTTCAGTTCTTTGCTTCAAGAACATGCAATACATATCCTTGCTACAAGACCAGAAGCATGCATTAATGACGTGCAAGAGTTATGGAATGCATTGAATGCCTGTTTTAAAATATTTTTTTCAAACTTGCTTAAGAACGACATGCATGTATGAACCCCCGTTTCAGCATTAAAGAAACCACAAACAGTTACAAGTGCATCACTATGTTCAAACAAGCAACTTATCTGAATAAAAAGCCACAATAATAATTTCCATCGCCATAGATACTAAATGTCACCGCAACGGAACACAACCAGTCGCGAAACAAATTTCAGTTGGCGTGAAGGGCAAAATAGCTGTGAAGAAAACCCATGAAATATCATGTAATGACACCAGGTGTTCTCTGCCAAACGCAGAGCCCAGTTATGCAACTTACGTCATAATCCATACTAATAAAAATATAAACCACATTCAGTGATGGTTTTACATCAAATTCCTGTACCAAGTCCATACCTGCACCAGGAAATAGATCCTAAAACTTAAAGGACATAAACGCGAGCACTTAGAGAAGCCAAATTCAATTACAGAGTTATTGAAGTATTTAATTGAGTAATTGGTGTAATATAATTTTCTCGACGTTCCAGTTTATGATTGAAGTAGGGCTTAAAAACGAATTACTATTCCAAGACGAAAGGACGACTTTATTGTTGTAGCTCTGAAATGTCCACACAGACTAAGTTTAATGTTTTAAGTATGGGTCTCAACTATCAACAGATAAAAAGGCACAAAGAAGTAATAAAATCCAGAAAATACCTCAGTTACTAACTTAATGTGTCTCCAAGTATCCGCTATATTTAAAGGATATTTTAAAAGTGCGATTCGGGCAAGATATACATCCAAACACTAGGAGGCGTAGAGACAGTAAGAAAAGCCATGGGTTTATTGCTGTTTAGGAAAAAAACAGCCTATGATTTATAGACAGGCAAACACCTGCATGCGACTAAAGTGTCAAATCTTTCATCACAGAACAATCACAATCTGACGGATAGAGCATGACGTACAACTCTGACCGGGCCTACACGCTGTTAATTTGCGAACTACACCATAATAAGTTTGGAGATGAACAGTCACCTTGCTTCACACCACTGACATGTAGTTGAGATGTATAGTGAAGTTACATACCTAAAGTTCAGTTTTGACATTTAAAATTTGTTATTAAATCCTTTATTTAAATTATCCATATTTTTTGCCCATTTTATGTTGAAAAGAAACTGATTTAAGAAGGCAATAAAAAGTATCTAGTTCTTCCCTTGGATGTACTGTCGGCATACATTATGTTTTAATGCGGCTAAACTTCATTGTCGTCCAGTGTTTATGGAACTTAAAAGGAGAAGCTATTTGTTGGTTCAGTTATTGCAAGTTAACAATGTCATAAAGTGTAATAAAGTTCGTGAAAAGTATTCTGGATTGCATATAAAGTGTGCTTTGTTGGGTGTGAATACAAACAAGGTATCTCAAGCATATTAAGATGTTTTTCAATGTCGACTTGTGTGTGCGTACGTATGCTCGTGCGTGTGCGGTTGTATGCGTAAGAATCCACGACACGAATTGTGCTCTTCATGTTTCAGCTTTATTTTCCGGGCGATATAAGATTATCTACGTCAAAAAAATGTAATTTAATCGAATGATGGTATGTAGTGTTGTTTTATTTCTGAGAAAATAGCATGTATATTAAATCTTTTCAGTTTAATCATTTTAATATTGAGTGAATATCATTCATCAAAATTGAAAGAAACGAAGGCAGACATACCTAAGCTGAAGTCTACATTAGAATTCATTAGACTGTCTGATGAGTTCAGCAGGTAGGTGTCTGATAGCTCAGTATCTGGGGATAGTTAGAGATAAGGTGACGGTTTTCTCACTTTGACCTGAACTGACTTCAGTTAACATGACCATGCAGGTAGACGGATACGTTGGTACTCATCGGAAGACTGGCCCTTGTTGGGAGTACATGCGTGATAGGCATATCAAAAGGATGCATAATCCTTATAATTTAGAAATAGAGACATCCAAATCAATTACCAGGCCAATTTCCGGTTCAGATTTCACTTTTCCTAATACGCATGCGCAGAGGACCTAAAGACTATAATTTGAAACACTCGCCAGGTGAAAACAGATAAGTGATCCGTCTTTTTGCAAATTTGTCTCAAACGCACAAAACACCTTTGTATAAGGGTCCCGGGGCAGGTAGGACAGTTCCCGTAGGTCCGAGATACTTCAAACAGGATTAACAGTGATGATTTATCGCAATGATGTGTTGCCGATAAAGTAGGCGCAGGTATCGCTGTAAGTCATCAAAATCAAGTTCATTGTTGCACGCACAATACGGCTAGATTTGGGCGTCATACGACACCATGCGGGTAAAATAACTTGGACTTGCCAAGCAATCTGATAAGCGATAAAGAGGCGGTGGAATATTTACACATACGTGAGGATCTGTGGGTCAGCTCCTTGTGAATTGCCATAATTCCATCAAGTGAACCTATGCTTTAAACTATGCAGTCAAACCAGATATGTCTGATTTTTAATCCAAAATGGATGATAAGATGGAGTTTTTACATTGTCAAGAGTAATAAAATAAGTTAAATTTAAGTTTATAGTCTCTAGCAGGGGATAATTGGAATATAAGTCACCATTTTTATGTACACATTTAGAACCTTGCCGATTTTTTAAAAGGATTTGAGTGCTTATGTTATAAGAGTAAAATATCAAGCACATGTTTGATGTGTTAATGTGAAGTCTTCAAAGTTAAATGTTGGGAATAAGTGTCTGCATGACGGAGTAAAAACGTTCACAGCTGTTTAGCTTTCCCCCGAAAGTGTTGGTTATTCTAGACGCTGACATGTCTTTTGGTATATTGCATTATATTAGCGATGTCTAAAGTGTTCTTATATTGTAGTCAAAAAGCACTTACTACTCATCTTGCAATTATTAATGTTCTCAGAAGAAGGCCATTCGAAATCCTGCCACACCCTTTGCTTACCTATACCCCACACCAAACCATATGAAAACAGAGATTTAAAATTGCGCTATCGCAATCACTACGGTTTTACCAACACATTTTACGACACCCTGGTTACTTTTATGTTATTCCACAAATCATATCTATAATAAGGTGATAGACATTTTAGGATGTCATTTTTTTATTTGCACATCCTCTTTATATCATATAGAATGTTAGCTATGTTTGACAACCATGAAAAAATGACATCACGTGATATGTCAGACCTCTTTACGTCACAAGCCAACCGTGCGAGAATTCAAGACATATCTATGGGATAACCACTCAATATATCATTTCCTCTGAAAAATACATTAAACTAAACCTAAATAGGTGAATGTTTTCAGTAGCATTTATCAATAAAGCGCCGACTCGCGTGATGTGATACCGTTTTGACGTAAGTTGATCCCATCGCGCCAAGAGGGGATTACTCCGTTTAATGAGGCGGAGCTAATTTCAGAGCGCTACGTATTTCAGCTGATATGCTAATGTTAGAAGCGACAGAGCGAAGGGTAGTTGCTCCATTCGGGTATTATCATATTATTACAAGCATATGTGAGAGTAATGTGGAAATAAAGTTGTGGAAATTAAGGACACTTCAAACACCTTGGAACCGAATGTAGATTTATGAAAGATGGGAACATGGGACTGTTAGCTCAAACGAAACTTTCGAAAAAGTTGGACTGATCTGTAAAAAGATAGTCCGACAGCATGACTATCAACTACACTAAACTACTTTTATAACGAACGCGTTTATAAGTTTTTTTCTTTATACAAATTTGTGGTAATTTGCATTGACACACATAAAATGTCAAAATTTCCATTCACGTTTCTTATTTTTTGGCTAGGTCTAAATAGATTATTGACCTCGTTCTAATGAGAAAATGTCGGACCAAAGGGAATCTTATATAAAACCGCAAAGTTCAATTGCAAACTATAAACTGCAACGTTTTCTCTGACCCTCGCTAAAATTCGGGACAGATAAACCCAATTCCACTTGGAACATACACTTAATGTTAAGTTGAAAGTTCTTTACCCTACAAAAAGCATGTTTACCTAATTAGGGTATAGTATCACAAGTACTAGATGTATTTAAAACGAATTATTTGAACATATACTCATGCCAATAATGTTTGTCACCTCCTTCAATTTTTTTTATTGGAGAGGGGGTGTGAGGGGTGGGGTGGGGAGGGGGTGACAACCATTATTGGCATGAGTATATTATGATTTTTCAAAATGTGCACAGTTCTTCCCGCAGAATACCAAGTGGTTGGTCTCTAAGTTCGGCTGATATAATAATTATGTTTTGCGGCATCAGATAATATACACTTACTTTTCGTTCAAATTGTGTGGGTTGTGGGTGTGAGGGTAGAGCAGGAAGCCCTACCCTGTTCACTAACTCCTGGTGTCATCACTGAGTTTCAGTAGTCCATTTAATGTTTATCTCTGATTTCGAATTTGTGCCAATGTGAATCTGTCTTGGTGAATAACTAGTTATTCCCTAGTGTTAAACTAAGATCCCATTCAAGACTAACGCAGTCTATATACTTATTCCAATCTCACCTCCAGCTTCGTATAGGGGCGGTGGGATGGCCTAGTGGTAAAAGCGTTCGCTCGTCACGCCGAAGACCCGGGTTCGATTCCCCACATGGGCAAAATGTGTGAGGCCCATTTCTGGTATCCCCCGCCGTGATATTGCTGGAATATTGCTAAAAGCGGCGTAAAACCAAACTCACTCACTCACTCACTCCAGCTTCGTATATCCATCTGATAATCATCTTTAGCAGTCTAAACGCATCTGATAACAGCTCTAACATCTTATACCCATCTGATTTCAGCTCTAACATCTTATACCCATCTGATTACAGCTCTAACATCTTATACCCATCTGATTTCAGCTCCAACAACATATACCCATCTGATTCGCAGCTCTAACATCATACACCATCTGACAGTCTGTACCCATCCCATTCTCAGCTCTAACAACCTATGACCCGTGAAGTTCCGGGTTAGAATATTGATCTTCAGTAACCCATATGTGTCGTAAGAGGAGGCTAACGGGATCGGGTGGTCAGGCTCGCTGACTTGGTTGACACATGTCATCGGTTGCCAATTGCGCAGATCGATGCTCATGCTGTTGATCACTGGATTGTCTGGTCTAGACTAGATTATTTACAGACCGCCGCCATATAGTTGGAATATTGCTGAGTGCGGCGTAAAACTAACTCACTCACTCTAACAACCTATACCAAACCCATTCTCAGGTGTAGCAGCCTGTACCCATCCCATTCTCAGCGAGAGAGAGAGGAAGAGAGAGAGAGAGAGAGAGAGAGAGGAAGAGTGAGACACAGAAAGAGAGAGACCCAAAGAGAGGGAGAGAGAAAGAAACAGAGAGAAAGAGATGGAGAGAGACAGAATGAAAGAGACCCTTAGTTCTTCCAATGAACGCCACAGACTTGTTCAACCCCTGTAATGGACAATATGATCTGCTTGCAATGTCGTAATCACGCCCTCGTTTGATTTGCTACGGGTTGTTAATTCATAGTCGCGCCATTCTAGTCTTATTAGCTAGTTTCACTGGAAGAAAACGGCTAATCCATATTTACTACGCCTTTCAGTGGGATCCTCTATCAAGCCTGGCTCGTTTTAACTGAGCTTTTTACGCCGTTTTTCTTTCAACCGTTGAAAATTTATCATCATTGATCTGACTCCATTGCCAGTCGACACGACAGACGACACAACTTGTAACGACAGTCGTAAATCAGCTCGGCTAAAGGTGTCGACCAATGAAATTCGCTGTTACAAGTGACGTCTGAAGTTGAGAGGTAGATTGATTTACGTTAATTTTAATTGAGCATGGTTTCCATTGGTCAGCTACGAGGAGGCGACGATTTAGAGGCCCCAGTTGATTGCTTGGAATTGTGATTTATTGTCAACTTTGGCGCGAGGGACCTGCAAGAGTCAGCTTGTTGTCACAGACGATGTGCGACAAGAGATATATGGATGGGATATTTTTATATTTTCCGAAACGAACATTTGAAAATTGACGAATTCATGCTATTTACATACGGAAATTGCTTTTGCAATTGCGGAATTTTCTGAACACATGTTGAACAACCAGAAGAAAATAAACTAAGAACATGTTTTACGCTAGAATATCAGATTTTTCGATGTTGGTATTTAAATTGAAAGTGACATTTGAACGTTTTTGACAAGCCTACGTTGCGCTAAATGCACATGTGTCAATTATATGCTTGGTCAATTTCCATAACAATAACGCAAAAACATATATTACTTTCTATCAACAATCTAACGTATAACATTAAAACCCATGTTCGTGATCACCCACGAAAACAGAGGCCCTTTTTTCTCTAATTTTAAACATTGACACAAAACTCTCCTTATTTTCATATGATAATTTTGCATAATTCTTTTCTATGACACGTAACTTAACACAGAAGCTCTGTGTTTAAATGAAACGGATTGACAACGTGACGCCTTCATTTTAACCTTCAGGCTGTAAAAAATAGTTTTTTCCATTTAAACATATCTTATTCATAGAAACATGATAGGGGGATAACAACTTATTTCATCTTCTCATTACGCATGAAAATGGTTTAAACTTATTTCATTTCCCAAAGCGAGATGGGGATCCAGTAATTCTGAACTTCCTGTCCTGCATCTAATCCGGTGTTAAGGGAATCCCACCGAATAATTTGTTCATATCTCGATATATGTTTACAAAGGTAGTCTTGCAGATTGTGCCATGGATTGTAAGGAACATATTTTAAAGAATAGAACGAGGAAGTGACATCTCATGCAAATACCAAATATAAATTTAATCATACATACCATTTAATAAATGACAGACGCATATACACCATTCATTAGGACACAGACGCAATTTGCCATTCAACGAAATATGGACGCATATATACCATTCAATAAACTGCAGGCGCATATGTACCATTCAATAAACTGCAGGCGCATATGTACCATTCAATTCATTGCGACGCATATATACCTTGAATAAAACACGAACTCATACATACCATTCAATAAAATATAGACGCATATATATCTTGAATAACACACGGACTCATATATACCATTTAATGAAATATGGATGCATATACACCTTGAATAAAACACGGACTCATATATACCATTCAATAACATATGGACGCATATATACCTTGAAGAAAACACGGACACACATATACCGTTCAATAAAAATGGACGCACATACACTTTGAATAATACACGGACTCCTATATACCTTTTAATGAAATATGGACGCATATATATCTTGAATAAAACACGGACTCATATATAACATTCAATAAAATATGGACGCATATAATCTTGAATAAAACACGGACTCATATTTACCATTCAATAAGATATGGACGCATATTTATCTTGAATAAAACACGGACTCATATATACCATTCAATAAAATATAGACGCATATATATCTTGAATAACACACGGACTCATATATACCATTCAATAAAATATGGATGCATATACACCTTGAATAAAACACGGACTCATATATACCATTCAATAAAATATGGTCGCATATATACATTGAATAACACACGGACTCATATATACCGTTCAATAAAATATGGACGCACATACACTTTGAATAAAACACGGACTCATATATAACATTCAATAAAATATGGACGCATATATATCTTGAAGAAAACACGGACACACATATACCGTTCAATACAATATGGCCGCACATACACTTTGAATAATAAACGGACTCATATATACCATTTAATGAAATATGGACGCATATATATCTTGAAGAAAACACGGACACACATATACCGTTCAATAAAATATGGACGCACATAATCTTGAATAAAACACGCACTCATATTTACCATTCAATAAGATATGGACGCATATTTATCTTGAATATAACACGGACTCATATATACCGTTCAATAAAATATAGACGCATATATATCTTGAATAACACACGGACTAATATTTACCATTCAATGAAATATGAATGCATATACACCTTGAATAAAACACGGACTCATATATACCATTCAATGAAATATGGATGCATATATACCTTGAATAAAACACGGACTCGTATATACCATTTAATGAAATATGGATGCATATATACCTTGACTAAAACACGGACTCATATATACCATTCAATAAAATATGGACGCATATATATCTTGAAGAAAACACGGACACACATATACCGTTCAATAAAATATGGACGCACATACACTTTGAATAAAACACGCACTCATATATACCATTCAATAAAATATGGACGCATACATACATTGAATAACACACGGACTCATATATACCATTCAATAAATCACAGACGCATAAATACCTTTCAATAAAACGCAGACGCGTATATACCAATCAGTAAATCACCAACGCTCAGAAATCATGTAATAAAACACACGTGGGTGTTAAGAATAGCTTAATAACCTGAGAAATGAAACACGATATTGTTCCACATATGTATGCATGGCGTGTGTTACTTATGTTGACACTTTCATTAATGTTCAAAGGTCAGGGGTCTTTCTGATACACCAAACTGTGAGTTCTAACGGAGTTATGAACCATACACACCCCGACAGAATGACTCTTCCATCATGGCATTGTGCAGCTGTGTGATATGTATAATGTACACCGACTTGTACCAATGTTTCCTGTTGTGCAGTGACAGCCATGTCCGCTTAAGGTGAATCGGTGCCATTGCTCCGTGACTGAGATCCATTTTGTTCCCTCTAATTTTAAAGGAAAAACATATAAACTGCCCCGCACAAATGTTTGCTGAAACATTGGAACTGACCTCCAAATGTTATACTTTATCAAAACGTCACTAGGTTGGAAACAGTTACGGAAATAGTACTGACAAATGTCGATTATCAACTTGGATACCCCAATCGAATACATCGCCATCGATGACCATTTGCCGTTTTTATTCCTATATTTAGGCACAATGAGACATGCATGTAAGCTTCTTTGATCCATAGCTTCACGTAACCTTCTCTCGTAACAGCATATCATCTTTCGATAAGATTGAGGCAAGTGAAAAGGGTTGTATTTGGCTCCTGTTGTTTGCGGATTAGGTTTACCATTTTATCACTAATCAATCATGTTTTTACAGTAAACAAAAACAAACAAATAGAATATATTTTGTAACCGAATTCAACAATTTTTAGAATGTTAAAGTTGAGGAAGAATTACAGTTATGTCCCCTTGAAATGACGTCAGCATCCCCACTGTCTGACGTCATCACACTGGATGAGATGCAAATGGCTGGTGTGTGTGTGTGTGTTGCGTGTGTGTGCGTGCGTGTGTTTTCATAACCTTCAAGCCACATGACCAGACAGACATACATGCGTGGAGCCAGGAGGTTTTGTTGGTTGGTGTTTGCTGTTTAACTCCGCACACAGCAATATTCCAGCTGTAGGACGGCTTTCTGTAAATAATCGAGTCTGGACCAGACAATCCCGCCTCAACAGTATGCGCATCGATCTGCGCAGTGGAGATACGATTACATGTGTCAACCAGGCCAACAAGTCTGACCACCCGATCCCGTTAGTCGCCACTTACGACAAGCATGGGTTACTGAAGATAAATTCTAACCACCCACTAGTAGCAATACCCAAGAGTTATGAAATGCTCCCACTGAATTCAGGTTGTTTGTAGTTTTACGCCTCACTCAGCAATATTCCAGCTATATTGCGGCGTTCTGTAAATAATCAAGTCTGGAACAGACAATCATGTGATCAACAGCATCAGCATTGATCTACGTACTTGGGATACGATTACATGTGTCAACCAAGACAGCGAGCCTGACCACCCGATCCCGTTAGTCGCCACTTATGGCATTAACCAGGAAGGACACACACACATCCAGACATGCAGGCCGATATCTAGGTACATTCAAATTAATGAAAGTACTGACCAGCCAGATAGAGAGACATGGTTGGACAGAACAGAGAGACAGACAGATGCATTGTTAGACAGACTGATTGGCATATAAAGGAATGAATCATTTGTCTCCGCACAAATACCTTCCGCCTCACCATATTCTTCCTACAACACACGACAAAGCTTCAGAGACAGCCAAAGAGTGGCACAAGGAACACAACGCTGGTATCATTTTCAGCGTTAAAACCTTCTGATGTTCCAAGCTGTCTTTGAGTGTGAAATGCCTAATAACGACGTATGCTATTCTCCTGAAATCCTCAAGTTTCTGTTTAGGTATTTACGCATCAAAACAATGGCAAAATAAATAGCAGAAAATGCACATATTTCACTTGATAACCTTTTAAGCAGTTTCTCCCTTGTCGTATTTCGTATGGCTAAGTAACTACTCTGTGTCTGTGAAAGTCAGAGATATGGCAAAGTTACGAAGCGTTTCACGTAATGAAACACCCCAGTTACTCGTTTGAAACCAATTAGAAGCTGTCTTTATCCTAGAACGTATTGCCAGGCGCGGACAATACGTAGAACATATGTCGGTCTGTAATCAGCCAGAAAATGCCTTGTACCACAGTCAGTTTTAAATTAATGAGGCGGCTAAAATGAAGGTGCATGTTGAGAAACTGGACGAGACTAGACACAGGGTTGGTGGAATGAAGGAGTTTAGTAAATTGATGTGATGGTGTGGAGTCAAATTCTGAAGCCAGTTTAAGATGTTTTAACATTCAGGCTTGTTACGTATGGTATATAACATCCAGGGATTAACTAGTCGTGGATAATCGACGAAACTGATCCACTTGGGTGTGAGCGACAAAGTCACGGTTAATTATGTGAATGGCTCAATGAAAATCAGTGATGACACCAGGTATTTGCGAAAACCACGCATTGTGAAACTAGCTTTCGAAAATACAGCTTAGAGTTCAATGCAATATCTAAACTAACGCTTAGTCCTAGAATATATATAAGTTTGATAGTAACCAAAAAATACCCATTTAAATTGAAAAGGAACCCCAGTGACTTGGGAGATTCAGGCCTGTACCTGAGGAAATCTAGACTTGCTATACCATTGCAGGGAGAGCTAGGCAGTGGGGAAAATGATGTGGTTCAGGGACTGTGAGACAGACTATACAATATCCTATTTTAGTGTTTATTCTGAGTATGTTTTTGAAGCTATTGATGTGCTTATTGACCTGGGTGATCACAGTTTAACCAGCAGTTTATGGGTACCTGGTAGAAACTGAAATCAATACAGTCAGATCATGATAGAAGACATCTAGGTGAAAATATGAACACCATAAACAAACTGAAAATAAATATGATCGTTATGATCGTTTAGTTTTGTATTTATCAAAACGAGACAATGCCTCGCAAAATAAACATTAACCCAGAACATCGCAAAGGTTATAATTCAATAACGGCTGCCTTCGAGTCACGTATCTCTATGCACTTATAGGGAATCTTGCTGTAATAAGAGGTTTGGACACAGGACATTGGTCTCGCACGAAATACTTACAGGGCTATTGTCACGTGCACCTGCGTCAAATATTCAACAAGTAGCAAATCGGTGTCTCAGCTGGGAAACAAGTAGGTTAATAAAATTCGAGTTTATCCACCGATCAAAAATAAACCGTTCCTTAGAGGATGATCAAGAGAATCATGAAATGCAATGTCCTCTTAATATCGGTGGAGCGATCCATCTTTCCTGACAATTACCAGATGTTCTTACCATAAAATCTTTCAAAATCTCGGTCAACGTTTTTTAGCAGTGCTGTCACCATCTTCGTGAAATAATTTGGTAACCTAATCAACGTAACTGTCAAAAAGTTTCACAGAAGCCAGATTAATCTTGAACCAATTCAATGTGCTTCCCACTCAACAGTCTTTTTGAAGACATAATTCTACAATAGTCACGAAAATGAAATACACTAGCCTTGACATGTCCATCAACACAACGTAATTACGCATGCAAACGGTGTGGCAACTCATCCGACAAAAAAACTACTTATCTCCCTTTGCCAATCTGACAGTTCACCGCCCGCGGCCATCTTGTCAGTTAACAAGCAAGGGTATTAATCCACACCCAGGTTTGGGTCAGCGTGTGTCTGAGGAAGATGTAGAAGACCTCATACATGCCAGGTAACGAGTTACCTGTCGTACATCGGTTCCTTTGATGTGTCATTCATTCATGAGGCTTGACCTACTCACAGGAAGCGAGGTCGCGACGAAAAGTAGTACCTGCCCATGTATACATTTTCGACTGTGTGTGAAAGGGATTCTGTAAGAGCGCAGTTGTCATGTTTACGAGAGTCCATGTTTATGAGCTAAGTAGACATTGCGTGTGATGTTACATGTAGATGAATAATTATTTCAATGCGCATTTCCGCCACTGTAACTTTTGAGTTTCACTCATGTATGCGCGGTTCAAGGATGATACATAAATTTCGACTCGTCTCTGTGACTTTGTCAACGTTGATAGTTTTGTAGATGCATACATAGAAAACCAAATAAACATAAATAAAATATTCATGAGTGAAATTATAGATAAAAAATAAATTATGCCCAAATATCACCATCATTAGTATTATTATCATTTTAAAAATGTACATTCATCGGGGCTTCTTTGAAAGGGAATATAAGCTTTGTAGCTCACAGTTCGCGAAATGAACAGATGTTTTACGCCATTTTTAGCACTATTCCAGCAATATTACGACGGGAGACACCAGAAATGGGCTTCACACATTGTACCCAAGTGCGGAATTGAACCCGGGTCTTCGGCGTGACGAGCGATCGCTTTAACTACTAGGCTACCCGCGCCCCATTTGTTACGATAGGTGATCGCTGTGTAGCTTCTTGCCGGTTCTCCGTTGGGATTCGGGGTAAGAATGGGTTTGAAGAATGTCATGTTGTCGTGAAAGCTAACTCTAGAGTTTAGTGGAGAGAATTCCTGTCGTTATTGATTGAACATCATCGTTACATCGTTACTCCTGTCTTAAGTCACCGGTTTGCTTGGTCCGTATCGATTCCTTACGGATCGACGTAACATAGACGGATAGATACTGACTGCGGTATAAGACAACACTCACTTACCCACGTGAACCAGGTAACAAAGTACAGGTGTGGGTCAGTTGCATCCCCACACACACACACACCCACCCACAGGGGTACCACCCCTCAGGTGGGGGTGGGGTGGTGTCACTCCTCAGCCGCTACAGTAGGTTAACAGCAACCACTGGAATAATTGTCAGCACAGTTATTATATTAGTCAAGTTGATGTAGCCTTTGCTCGTCGCGACAAATATCCAGGTTTGATTCCCAATTTGAGTATAAAATGTGAAACCAATTCCTTGAGTCCACCGCCAAGACAATACTAAAATATTTGTAATTACTGCGTTAAACTCGCTCACTGACCGATTGACAGTGACCCTTGTCTTTGACGGTACCAACATAAAAAGGGGCGGGCAATAAACATATTCGAAGATACTTATGCATAATAAAACTCTACGAATATATTTTTGTCTAACTGAATCTTAAAGGAAACTGATTGTGTCTATTTAACCACCACACGTTCCTGGAACACTATGTAACGTTTTGTAAAGAGTAATCTGTGACTGGGTAATTTTGCCTGAACACAAACTGGCTCAGTGACGATTTAGCTAAGGAATTATCTCGTTGAGGCTGTCTTGTCAACAGCAAATACAGGTGAAAAAATGTATAAAATGTATTAAATTTACAGTACAAACCATATTCATGACATAATAACGCTAGTTTGAGACATTTTCAATTGAAAATCAAACATATGAACGTATAATTGTACCTCAAATTTACATTAAAATGATTAAAGAACACTTATATTGATTTAGGTTAATTGATAATGTCTCACTTGATGCTTGTGGCAGTCACAACACATGAGACATCTTCAAGTTGTTAAGTACGTATTTGTACGTATCAGGCAAAAAACGTTTGAAGATATGTTGTATCGTCAAGAACCATTTCTTTGTAATTACCTTCGCAAAAGGTATAGCTAATTTTGTATATTACACCTGGCAGTCCAACAAAAAATGGAGCTTTTTAAAAAGAAAATATAAAAAATATTGCCCCTTTTTAAATACAAATATAGCATATATGGCACCAACCCTTGCAATGATGCCATTTGCATATATTTTTATTTTCCTTTTTAATCTCTCGCCACATTCATGCATATATTCCTGAGTGTATGTCTGAATGAAACATATCTACAGGCG
Source organism: Haliotis rubra (assembly GCF_003918875.1). Lineage (NCBI taxonomy): Eukaryota > Metazoa > Mollusca > Gastropoda > Lepetellida > Haliotidae > Haliotis > Haliotis rubra. Next base: position 465,778 of record NW_025767001.1, read on the forward strand.
GGTCATGTATGGGGTGTATATTGTGGGTTGTTTTAAGGAATATTAAAGTGTCATCATTTTTAATACAACATTTGCTGTCCAATGTGGTAAGTGTGGATCTTATTGTTCTTTTGTTGGCTTTTGATCATCAGACAACGTCTTGTTAAATTTCAATATTTTGTTTAACACTCGCATGTCTCAAAATTCAGAAGCAGTGATATCTTCTGCATATATGTCTATCGTCATTGCATTGCTCCCATATATGTTCTAATCAGGTAAACATTAAGCTGGGCGCAAGTTGAAATAGTTGTGCGGTACTCTTTTACGAGCATGAAATGCTGAAGACCTGTTCTGATCCAGAATCAATAAAAGGACTGACTGGTCTTGAGTGGCAGTTAGAAGTGATGCACAAATGGCAAAGAGCTTTTACGGATGTCATCTTCTATATTTGGAGGAACACTGTCTTACAGTCCCTGCACCATATTGTTTTCCCTACAGCCTAGCCGTCCCTGCAATGCTAAAACCCTAAATGAAGCCCTCTCTGGTCTCCCTGGGGCTCCTTTTCAGTTTAAATGGGTTTATCTGTTACAATCAAAATTATATATATTCAGAGACTAAGCGTTTGTCTATGAGGAACACAACGTTTCGGAGTATATCCTTACTCCTCCATCAGGTGAATACTGATGAAGGAGTAAGGATATACTCCGAAACGTTGTGTTCTTCATAATATAGAACTTGAATCAATAAAACTCTCTTCCTTAAACGGACTGACGACTCTTTGTTTGTTTGTGCAGTATAATTATTTAGGTCGCTTTGGGATTTGTTTTCTTTGTACTACATTACTTCCAGCTATTTGAAGGCAGCCAGTAAATTGTAGAGTCTGGACAGGAATGAACAGTGGTTGATATAATGAACAAAATTCCAAATTCACCGAGCTTGACTATCGATACCCTGGGGTTGCTGTTTCTGGCTGCCCTGAACGTTGATAATCTCGGCTGTCGATAATAACATTTCAGAAATATTGTTACGATGATTAACAATCAACAGTTGTAATACCAGATACTTTTCATAAACATAAAACGTCAACGCCCGAGAAAACGCACCGTAAGTTTTCTGACAAAACAAATTCTGTGGGGAGTTAAGGAAACAAGCAACGAAATTCACATCACTGAATATTGATCACTGAATGACACCAGGTGTTCGCGAAAAGGGCCAGCATGTGATACCAGTAGGAACGACCACTTACTCAACTGCGAATACAATTTATTTAAATAAATGAAATATTTCCTCCAATGTAAACATTTAATTTATACAACGATACGACCGGTCTAATGAGTGAATTCAGAGACAAATTCATATATGAAACCTTCACGGTTAAATAGAATCCCAATTCAGTTCACACCTTCGGGTTGGTTTACGTTCAATGAAAGCATGACTGTATGGGAGACATCTATTATATGATCTCTGATATTAACGACGCTTCTGCAGATTATTCTTTAACCTTATGCTGCACATCTTACATAACAGAGACATCTGCACTCTACAACAACGTTAGTAAATTGTCATCTTGTTTGACGCCGAACTGGAGTCCAGACATTGTCACAACGTATTTGGAATTTGGACCAAGAATTAATCAAATTTGTGTTCTTTATATGCACACAAAGTATTCTGTAAATATCAAACCTACCCTAAAGAGTAGGTATTGTTCGTTTCTCCATTCTTTCTTCGGTACGAGTCATAGTCATTTTCAAAGGGGGTATGTGGGGTGGTGGTGGTGGGTTGTTTTTTTTCACACACCCCCCTTCAGGATCCGCCACTGCGAGTGGTCATTTCGCTTTTTTTCCGGAGTTGCACTTTTTGCTGTAACCCAAGCTGAGCTCCTGATATTTGTTTATCATTTGTTTGTTTGTTTGTTTGTAAAGAAGCGCTCAACAATATTTGAACTGCATAAGGACGGTCTTTTAATAATCGAATCTTGACCGCGACAGCAACATCATGAACACGGTTTAGTGTAACCGGGATACGACAATATACATCAACCAAGTTAGCGAGCTGACAACCAGAGTAGCAATGCCTTCGAAGAATACTTTCTTAAAAAATATTTATGAACTCTCACTGTCGGTTTTCAGTATTATTGACATTCGTTTGTAATTAGGTCTGAGTGATTTTCTGTTTTAAGGACTTTTGTCCTCAGAAGGTCACAGTTTCGTGTCTAACAGTCCTTGCAAATCATGTGTGGCATGACATGCACGTGCATTACAAGCAAATCGTGATCCATATATGGAACTATCTACTATTATGTCAGGGAACAGCTGTCTCCCAGGTGCACGTGTTGGAAGCGTTAAAACAGTTTAGACGGTCGTTAACTGTCCCAGGTGCTGTCTCCTTCAAATGACATGCTTTTTTAGGCGTTTTGTCTGTACAAAATTTATATGAATCTGTAAAAGTATGCCAGAGGCATTAACTTTACCACAAAGGCAACTTAATTGTGGGCGGATAGAATCAAACAGACTTGACAATCCGTGTCTTAAAAACAACACCCGCTTTCAAGGGTAAATGTTTCCAGACAATTCTACAATATAGGAAATTGCATCGGACATTATTAATTTTAAATTTTTGGTATTGTGTTCCATGTGTCTCAAATCACGGGTTATGGATCACTGTCAAACATGTATGATGCTCTTGGTTTACCGCTATAAAGAGAGGTTTTTTTTCAAATGAATAGTTTGTCAGAAAAGCGTCCAAAATGACTGGTATTTGTTTTTGTGGAAATATGGTTTTCATAACTACTTAAATTATGCATATTTTGTGTGCAAAAACGATTCCTGAAATAAGCACTTAAGTTAACCCAGAAAAGAGATTAAAATATATCAATACTCCATGTGTCTTGTTTCCAAAACGTTTTTAAAAAGTGCTTATTGTCCCGATAGCCCCTCTATTGCTTGTCCTCGGGAATTGCATCAATAGGGTTCCATCACTGTAGATTACAGCATGTTCCTGTCAACCTGAACCTGCTTGGGAGGTATATATAATGCTGATGTTGATATGTGTGAGTGATTAATGAACACCTCACTTCTGTTCCAAACGTACGTATTACATATTCATGCTCTCAATCTTACATATTCATGCTCTCAATCTTACATATTCATGCTCTTCATCCGCTTATTTTATTACATACATAGATATTATTCACTTAAGAAAAATACATGTACATTCTGTCGTTACACGTCAATGCATATTCTGACGTCTTCGGTGCATATTCCTACAATTTCAATTGATATTCTTTGAAATCGCGGGGTGTCTTAGTTGGTACAACGTTCGCCGAATCCCAGTTTTGGTGTTTCCCAAACTAAAAGTTACTTAAAGCAGCGTAAAACCATACATTGTAACATCTGTGCATATTCGTACGCTTTCGATTTCAATTAATCGTCTCACACCTTCAGTAATATATCTGACCCCTTCAGTAATATGTCTGACCCGTGAAGATCCGGGGTAGAATAGGTCTTCAGCACTCCATGCTTGCCACAAAAGGCGACTATTCTTGTCGTAAGAGGCGACTAATGGGATCCGGTGGTCAGGCTCGCTGACTTGGTTGACACATGTCATCGGTTCCCAATTGCGCAGATCGATGTTCATGCTGTTGATCACTGGATTGTCTGGTCCAGATGCGATTGTTTACAGACCGCCGCCATATACCTCGAAAATTGCTGAGTGCGGCGTAAAACTAAACTCACTCACTCAGTAATATGTCTCTAGCGTCCTGTTCTTCGTAACCAAACTGTCCTGGTTTGATGACTTGCTTATGTTGTCCTGCACTGTTGATGTGCGTCTTTGTTAATGTGTTTCAGGCTGAAATAAAACCCAACACCATTTCATTAAAATGAGTCCAACAGTAAACACTGTTCTTTAATATTTCATGTGTCCTTTCTTGTTTCAGAGACTAACGCTTAGTCTCTGAATATATATAATTTTGACAGTAACACATAAACCCATTTAAATTGAAAGGAGCCTCAGAGATTCAGAACCTGAACCTTCATTTAGGGCTTTAGCGTTGCAGGGTGGGCTAGGTAGTGGGGAAAATAATGTGGTTCAGGGACTGTGAGACGGACTAGTAAATTCAGTGCAAGCCTCTGAATTATTCTGAAAATATATGTGACAACAGCCTTGTTTTTTGGGGTCTAATTATGTTCACATGATAGAGCGATGTATATGTAAAATACATAGCCTGCTAAGTGACTTCAGAAAATCATCATGGTTTCTCCTTCTAGTTTATATCAGGCTCCCCCCAGCCACTGTGATTGTTTTGCATTCAGGTATTTTCCTCCGTTTGTCTGGACAAGTCACAACTCTATCATGGGTGATAGAATTATACGTTAGGTAATCTATGAGGCTTATCACAGAGTTTTCGAATTCCATGTCGTCGGAATCTATAATTTGCACGGAATGTGTCCAAACTGTTCACGACTTTCCCTAACGAGGCCGCCATTTTGAAACAGTCATCCCGTGATAAATGAGATGACGATATCTGATTGGTTGCTTTGATCGTGTTCCGGAAGATAGAATAGGATCACAGTTGTTGGCAATCATTACCGTGGCAGACATGATTATCCACCTAGCTGTTGGTAGTGGGAATTTAGATAGCAGCTTTAATGACAGACCGATGCGCGGTGGGACTAGCGCAACGCGTGACCCCCAGATCACTGGGGCGTGAATTAAAGATTTTTGAGACAACCTTCTTACGTGTTATAACCATCTTGCCTACTTCGTGCAAATCAAGGTGTCCGAAATCTGACTTTGGCGAGCCCTCGTGTACATCAAAGACATTTCGGCTACAGCAATGTGATCTATAGCATCAGACACCCCGTCAGTTGTCTATTTATGAAGCTTTTAACATCAGCTGAATTTTTATGTCCGCTTTCCGCAGGTACCAAATTTCAAGTTTTAATTTTCCCGGATATTATATATCAGTTAATGGCAAGAGGCAGAGCTGTAAAATTCAAATTTAGTGCAGAAACGGACGAGACAATGGTAATTAGGACACGATAAAAATGAGTTAATTGTTTTACCATCGATGGCCGGGAAAACAATGGTTTGGAAACCGCCGTGGTGAACGTGTGTTGTAATTTATCATGTCAAAACAGCGCGTCTTTCGGCATCGTCTTTTGTGTTAAGGTGATAACGTCTGTTTAGGTGCAGGCGAAAACATTCTGTTGAATGTTTTCACGGTGTTTATGCAGAAAATGTTGAACAGACGGTTTCTAAATGGTTCTCCTTCATGGAGCAGTTTGGTATTAGTTTGGCCATCTGTTGTAAGCCATGGTCTGTCAGACACATCACCGGTCAAGATGACCAGTGGCCAAAATGGAATGTGGTGTCAGAATACGCCCTGTTCACACGTTTGGATTTCTGTCAAAGAGTCAGGGGAACATGTGTTAAGGATCCCCAAGGAGCATGTTAGCCATGATCATAGAGTTGTTCCTTTCATGGATAGAAATTAGTCCATTTTATTACGATATAATAGCTTTTACTGCATCTAATTACTAAAACTGTTGGGGAAGGATAATCATGTTATTCTGAAAAAAAAGAAAAAGGTTCATCGCGATGCATTTCAGTTTTACAATGTTTCTGTTTCTACAGGTACTTCAGTCACTCATGTTCGCGTTACAGTTCAGTTTTAATTCTGGAATTAACAAATATTGACATTACTGATATAGCTTCTTGTACAAATGCGTATGGTTCTAGGTACTTCAAATATAGGTTTCAGTTACTCATGTTAGCGTTACAGTTCAGTTTTACAATGATTCTGGAATTAACAAATATTGACATTACTGATATAGCTTCTTGTACAAATGCGTATGGTTCTAGGTACTTCAAATATAGGTTTCAGTTACTCATGTTCGCGTTACAGTTCAGTTTTACAATGATTCTGGAATTAACAAATATATTGACATTACTGATATAGCTTCTTGTACAAATGCGTATGGTTCGAGGTACTTCAAATATAGGTATTAGTTACTCATGTTCGCGTTAAAGTTCAGTTTTACAATGATTCTGGAATTAACAAATATTGACATTACTGATATAGCTTCTTGTACAAATGCGTATGGTTCTAGGTACTTCAAATATAGGTATCAGTTACTCATGTTGTTATTATCATGTTGAGTTACAGAAACGACACCTGTGAGCGAACCGTATCAACGAAACAAGGTTATTTCCAAAGATTATTTTGCACACACAGCATCTGCTCATCAGTGGGTTCACCGATAAGGTTAAGTGCTCCTGAGACCAAGCTTCAGAAAGAATTCATGACGGTATATGATCCGGTTTGGTCGAATTGATTCTTTTGATGAAATGAAAACACAATGTTATTGTTCGTCTTTCATTTTAAAACAAAACGTTTCATTACATATTTTCCTCGACCATATAATATTTCTCGGTCTCTGATATTTTTTAATACAAAATCACCATACTTAACAATTTTCAGTTGATAGTAGAATTCGCGTGTTAGTAATAATAAAATATGTTCATAAAAGTACATAAAGTATATTATATGATTCAGCGTTGGGTATAGGTCTATGGAATTGTTATATTTTCGTGATTCACAACCTTTTTATGTATTCAATGATTTTCTATTGTCACAAAATACTCCACATATATAACTTACTAACTATGAGGCTATGCAATGCCATTCAAACGAATTTACTTAATTTCAATGTATGTTGGTTTTCCTCTGCAAACGTTGGTGTACCCCGTCGTCTTCTGTATACCTTCGTCACCTTCTGTTTACTTATGCCACCTTCTTAGTACCTCCGTCACCATCTGTATATCTCAGTCAATTTCTGGAAACGTCCGTCACCTTCGTTTTGCTTCCGTCACCTTCTTTACTCTTTCGTCACCTTCTGTATACCGATATCACCTCTCAGCTACCTGCGCCACGTTCTTTATGCTTCCGTCACCTTCTTTATACGTCACCTTCGTTTTGCTTCCGCCACCTTCTGTTTACTTCCGTCACCTTCTGTATACATTTCCATCCTTTATTACGTATATATATGGCCATGAGGCCAACAGTACAACATGTGTAAAACAGTATGGTGGAGACATGCATATGCGTCCCACTGAGAATGTAGATCTTATTACAATTGATACGGTTATGTGTTCAGAGATTTTTTGTTTCGATCGAAATACAAACCCTTTTTTAAGAAAGATACAAAGTCTTAAGAGTCTATACCTTCTGTATACTTCCAACATCTTTGGGGGCGGTGGGGTAGCCTAGTGGATAAAGCGTTCGCTCGTCACGCCGAAGATCCGGTTCGATTCCCCACAAGGGCACAATGTGCGACTAACGGGAACCGATGGTCAGTCTCTGTGACGTCAGTGATGAATGTCATCTATGCCAGCTGTGCGGATCGATGCTGATGGCGTCAATCACTGGATTATCTGGTCCAGACTGGAATATTGCTGAATGCCGCGTTTCGCAACAATATGTCTATCAAAGGCCGAATTCAAACGTGGTGTATTTCTTTGAAGATTAAATTTAAATGTTTAAACATTAACTACATAAACCAATTCGCAGAATTCAGATAAACTGCATTTCAAAGATGGAACCTTCAAAGTTGAAAGGTAGATTCAATTCAACCGTAAGTTACACTTAACGTCAAAGATCCAATTCAACCACAAGTTACACTTAACATCAAAACTTCAATTCAACCACAGGTTCTATTTAACGTCAAATAATGAATACTATACAAACAAGCGTTATGTATCATTTCATTCCATTCAAACACATGCTTAAGTGCACATAAAATGTTCAAATCAAACGCGTTACAACAACTCGTCTGAAAAGAAATACTTAGTTTACTAGATAACACGAGTTATCTTGAGTCTGATTTAAATAGAAACGTGGTCTTACGGCACTTGTTCAACTCCGGTACGATAAGACAGCAAGTTGAACGTACACCAACAAATGAACATAACGACTCAAGTCCTACTTGATCTACTCTTAAGTGAATATTTTTATTCGGTTTAAACGACAAAGTAACATGGAACCTACATCAAAAGGATACCCGTCGGTTCACTGAAGCCGTAATCACGTGTATTCAGGGCTAGAAGTGGCCATTTGTGAAATCTAATTAACTGAGAATTTAAATCTGCCTTTTACATATGACCTCCTCCCTTTCATGTTCCGTTTAATTGTAAATACCAACGAATATCAAAATCACATCGGCAGGGGCCCAAAATATTAATAATCATTCCTCCAGATTAAAGAACATTAATCATGTTGCCTTTATCTAGTTAGACACAACCTCGTCTGCGCATGACGCAATAGAGATAGAGCTCGTAAACTTTAAAGAAAGAAAAATCTTTCAATCTTTCAAAAAGTTGCACCGCTGGGATATCTTTTCCGAAACAGGATTTCCTTAATTTTCACATACGGCGATTTTAATTGAAAACAACCTTTATCTAGTGCTATCACCGTGTATGGGGTCTAACCGGGGCATTTATTGATCATTTGCCGACTAAACAAGATATTTACGTTGTAGTTATCCGTAAACACATCAGTAATTTCCCCTCTGGGAAACTTAACCGACGCAAACCTTTTCGGCCCAAGACAAACTACTTTGAACACTGCGAGAGATGTCTTGTGCTCTTGAGCGTTAAGTAGAAATTTGCGCAATACGTTTTTTTATTAACCAAAAGCATATATGGTTCACATTTTGTTGTTTCTTTAGACGCCTCACTTCAAAGGGAGACGCCGAATGTCGTTAACATACAGGTCATGCGTTCTTGACATAAGTAATATTTGTGATAAATGGATGGGGATACAACTTAATGTGAAACGGGGTGGGAGGCAAAGATGTGGAGGGAGGGGGAAGGGAGGATGCTATTTCCTCCCTCTAATATTTTCCTGGGGTTGTATGTTTTGATATGGAAACGACAGCTGTATGCTAGCGCCAGGAAGAGGATCCCGGGAGAGCCTGATAATTTATGCCCACAAAGAATAATATTGATCGTTACGTTATGTTCAATTGTAATGTAAACGTTCTTTGGTTTGACGAAAAGAACGAAAGAAATAAAAGCAGTAGTTGCATCTAAGAAAAAATAAGATTTGGTAAGTGTTCGATTTCAAATATGATAAAAAAAATAGTCATAATATTTATGACTGATGAACCGCGCAAAATATCAATTTCCTAATCCTTTACAAAATGAATCAAAAATTTGAAATTATTGAAATAAAACACATTTACCACAAAATATTTTTATTTTTCTAAAATTCGGTGACGAATTGTATTTTGCAGCCAACCTCCAGGAGTATTCTTTATCACAAAGATAACGGTATAAAAGAATAGCGTCAATTCATGAAAGTCGTGTTTTATTTTTTTTATCGAATTCCACAACACCAAATCCATGTTATTCATCCCAAACTGAAGTGCGCTCCATTGTCTAATATCATTCAAGGTGTCGTTGCGATGTCTTTGCGCAGGCGACGCAGCCGGAGGCGTAAACCGTGCATGATACTGTAACTCAACATGCCGAGGAAGCATAATTGGTAAACGAGAACAAATATTGAACTTGACCTTTGACCATTCCCTGTCTCAACATTGGTCGCTAATCATTTTTCCTATTAAGCCAAATGTAATCGGAGTATCCGAGAAACACGTTTTGAGAGCAAGAGCTAATAGTTCCAGCTTTTGTATCTCCTTCGTGCATCGATCTGACAAGCAGAAACGGAGCTCCTGGGAGACCAGTCCGATAGAGGGCGCTTCTCCCATGGGCATCTTAAATACTTTACACCTTCAAAGTTCGTCGTTAATTTGTAGCCAATTAAGCGGCTCGGGGAGCGATGACGCTTCGACGAAAAGCATCATGGGTAAAATGGGTAGCGAATATGTCGATAAAAATCTCATTAGAATATTAATCTGAGACCGAACCTCACTGTGATGTTCGTAGGTGCCAAGAGGCATCTGTCGATGCTATGAAGCCGAAGGTTGGGTTTCATATTTGATTGATTATTGAAACTAGCTTGTTCATCGTGAGACAGAAATTGACAGAAAAAGGTGTTTGGTTGCGGCTGGGCTTCACGCTTCATATGGACTGTCATAATATTGAACTTAAAGAAAAATTAAATTTTCTTTTCAATTTTCGCTTCGTGTTAAGCGTGGAAATTACGACTCGCGCCCCTGTTTCTTCGATCTGTCTTTATTCAAACCAATTTTTCCTGCTTGAGTTGAGGCAAATAGCATTGTTCACACACTCTGGAAACTTGCTTTCTTCCGAGAGGACATTATAATGGCACTTCTTAATCGTAAAAGTTTCCAAGTTGAAGGACCGTATGGTAACATTAGGGACAAGAGGTCGTTTGCTGTGATAAATGTGAACGAGAACATGACGTCACTTCTGCAATAAAATCAGGCATTGTTTTGGTTTGAGTGTCTTGTTGAACGATTTGAGAGATTATTTTTTTAGACATTGTTCAAATTGACGTTGCAAAATGATTAACATAAAAATAGTTATGTTAATAATAATATAAAAAGTATCGCATTGCATTTTTCAGTTGAGATGGTCTATTTTGTAGCAATATAGATATTGTGCCTGATTTTAACAAGACATTAATCTTTTGAAAAGAATAACATATGTTTTTAACACCAAAGAATAATCTGTAAGTACTTTTCATACAGTATAATATTATTCATAACTCACATTGGTCCCATTTTTAAACGTATGACTACTTTGGTTTGTTTTAGATTTAATTACTAGTTTTACATTTATATCTGTGATATTCTAGTTGTTTTCCCTGTCCTTCCTTGACAGTTTTTTTTATAAATTACCTTAAAATCATTATTCATCTATAACTTGATTTAGTCACGATATGGCTGAAACATTAACCAAAGTGACTGTACTGTACTGTACTTGAAGTAATATATTGTTTTTTGGTGAGTTGGGTCACGATTCAAGCACTCACAACAACAACAACAACAACAACAACAGAGAAAATGTAAAATTGTTGGTCCTCCATTATTAATTGCTTTTATTAGGTTAAATATTTTTATTTACATATTCCATGATTATTCTAACGGCTATTGCAATGCTAGAAAAAACGTGAAAAACTGAGAACCTATCTTTTTAGATAAAGCAATATCAGCACATGGAAAACAGTTTTGCTCAAGGGACAATAGACGTGTAGGTGTACAGATTTAGTTATTTTGAAACTAACCTGCCAGGCAAAGAAAGTATACACCGATATTTGATAGTTCCCCAAAATGAAATAAACCAGAAATGCTTATGAGATAATGATGTATTTGAGATTACTATCATAGCTGGGTTTTGGGTTTTTTACCTTATGTTTTACAGTATTTCGGCGAGTTTTCAGCCTAGAAGCCTTTGGATTATTTTTGAAATTTTGGGGTCAAATCAGAATTGCGTATGTATATTTTATATTGTTCGGAAGTTTAAAAGCTTATCAGATGATGTTTGAAATATTTTAATATGTTCTCCCGAGTCTCCCATTAACTTCATATTCGTTACATAAATAGATGAAATGTTTACAGTTACGTGGGAAATTTCGGATAAATACATTCTGAAAGTTTGATGTATACATGCTGTGATGAAAATGTACGCATATTTGTCATGTAGAGAACTCCCGGTTTATCAACGCGACGCGTATTTCGTTTCAGCAAGCTTGTCCCCGTTACTGGCTATAGGATTGACCAATAACACCATAGAGGTCTCAAATGAATATATTAATTAAAGTTTTGTTTTATATCATAATGGTGTAGAGCCACAGACTTCTAAATCAACAGCAAACATAATTTTCTTAATCTTACGTTTAACATTTGCTAAGATTGATTTGGAAAATCATTCATTGAGTTGGGTCCATTCTTAATATATTTTGTAGCGTCTTGGAAAAAATCTAGTTATTTTTCATTTTTACTCAAATGTTTTCAACGCTGTTACAATATAAAATTGATAGAGTCAACAAAATTGCTGATGCGTCAAAAAGCTATGCAAACTTACCTAGTAAACGAAATTAATATTGATATATAAAATATGATAGTCGTCACTGCGAAATTCGAACCAGACTCGAGAAATGAATCACGGATAATTATCTGTGACAGTTCCTAGAAATCAGCTGTGACCAATCATCATCAATGTGGTGGCTGGACCCCGAGGGAACCCACATTCTCCTTAGTACCGGCGTCTCAATAGCGTATATTCCCCATTAAGTAGGCCCCGATTAGATCTCACGTTCACAGGTGAGCGTACTCGTCAATAGCAATCAATCAATCAATCAGTTAAGCCGCCTGAATCAAGCAATACATACATGGTATCTACATGACGGGCGACAAGATGGCTTGCAATGTACAACGTCGTCTAACTGTAAATCATTTGAGAGCATAGAGACGAGCCTGTGTCACGTGTTATATATCATAATCACATCATACATTGCCTGTCGGGGGAAATAGACTAGCGGGTAATTTTATCAAAGCAATTTAGTGAATATATTTGTTATTGTACACTTTTATGTCCATTTGTTTAAAAACTACGACAGTTTAACAACTTTATTTTGAGAGGATATTTGCAACAAATGCAGGGTAACGATCGTTTATGTCTAACATTCATTTCCGTGTGGAGAATTTCCGTATTGATCGAGCGGAACATATGAAGTAGAAGATGATAAGGAAAGACCATGTAATATTCTATTCTCTTGAGGAAGAGGGGAGGTCGGGTTTTATTGAGAAAATTAACTTGTTTTGCGTGAACAAAACAATTAAGAATCATTATGCTTTGTGGAAAGAGAGAACTTCTCTATCACAAATAATACTTTATTGCAGGGTGTTTTAAACAAACCTTTGTTGGTTATAGGGTTAAATAGAAGTGCTTGAAGCTGACAAACGTCTAGCCTCCAAAGAAAGTTCCAGCTCGGACCTTTCCCCCGCCGACCCTCCCAAAACTATCCAACACATCGTCCATCCACTATCCATACTCGAATATCTCCACGGGTCCGTACCACAGACAGGACATTATTTACAGCGTTTCTTACCTACATATCATAATACACGTACTTGTATCACACGCCCATTTCAACATAATATAGCACATAATTTACTTCTCATCAAAAGTTTAGACTCTCTAGTGTAAACATAGCCACTTACTTCAGGCAACTGTTCTCAACGTAATTTTGCAAAATATTCCATACTGTTTAAAGGTACTGTTTACACATGAACTCATGTATTGTAAAACACATTTGTAACGTTGAAAAGATCATTGTCATGAGTTCAGTAAATGATGAAAATCAATGAAAATTGGCGAATTCTGAACAAAACTTTACACCACAACGCAGCTGTTCACATGCACGATATTTGTACATGCTTTTCAGCAATTTCATGCATGATCCTCGTGCAATTCATCTGCTTAAGGTTTGCAGCTGGTCCCCCCAAGTTAGTGGAGAAATCAATCTTCGATGTAACCGTATATACTACCCATCGAAAGTTTAGACTCACTTAAAGCACACCCTATATGTTATGAATATATATATGGTTACATCGAAGATGAATTTCTCCACTAACTTGGGGGAACCAACAGAAAAATGTCTGCAGGTGAATTGCACGAGTATCATGCATCAAATTGCTGAAAAGCACGTGCAAATATCGTGCATGTGAACAGCTGCGTTTGGGTGTAAAGATTCGTTAAGAATTCGCCAATTTTCACTGAGTGACATCATTTATTGAACTCATGACAATAATCTTTTCAACGTTACTAATTTGTTTTACAATACAACAGTTCATGTGTAAACAGCACCTTCGAACAGTGTGGAATATTTTGCAAAATTCTAGTTTAGAACAGTTGACTGAAGTAAGTGGCTGCATTTACACTGGTGAGTCTAAACTTTTGATGGGTAGTATATATATGTGTTGTATAGTTAGTGTTGTAAGTGAGTCTAAACTTTTGAAGAGAAGTTTTTCACATTTGAATAATGATAAAAAAATACATTCAGGAGAGAAACCAAAAGACAAGAGAAGGGCGTTTAGTCAAAGTGCGTTTCTTTTTCATTCTAAGACGTCTGACGCAAACAAAACCTGTCACCCTATTTATCAGTAGTATCGAGCAAATTTGTCACATTTGAAATGTACAAGGCGGTCATGCGAATCCTGATTCATAATCTGTTTCCATGAAAATATATGCTCACGGATGTTGTATTTAAACTCTGATGTACAAACTATATTCACATTTGCTATAATTTAAAACGGCCGAGGTAAAATCGACATACTCCTATTCTCTCAGGCACTCACTCGAGGTGGAATTAATGAATGAAATTACTTAACGAGAAACTAGTAATATTTCAAGTAATTTCCGTAATATGCAATAATCGTATCTTTTGATCATCTATCGTTTTCATTACACAAACATAAGAACCGCATTGCAATGTACTAAATGTATTAAACCGTTAATTCCATGCACATTGCATTAATGTAAATACTGACAGTTATACACACCCGTCAATCGTTGTTTGAAATTCACATCAAAGTAAACACTTCATTTTCTAATCAAGCGTTGGAGGTATGTATTCCAGCAATGTGAATTATGCACGATGTTAATTACTTCTATAATTAAGTAGGCCTAACGTATCATCCGTCTGTTGGTGAGGGCCTTGAAAGGGACAAGTGGCTGCCATTTTGTGCGCATGCGCATTTGTACAGCTTCCTGATCAATCAAGATGATTGACAGGTCACAAATGATAACCATGTCTATTTCACATGTGAGTTGTGAGGAAGATTAGTTTTATGTGTGGTGGAGAGATACCAATGGACTCTTGCTAATCCAGATTCCTCTCAATACCACACCCTTTGTCCTGAATTGAAAGGAATGTAGATTAGTCAGAGTCCCGAATTTACAGTGTTAATTCACTATCGAGGTTCATTGACCTAAACCGGGCACTGACTAAAGTAGTGGGACGAAGTCGGGCCCACACAAGTATAGTTTTGAAAGATCCTACTGTACATGCATGTAAGGATGTTACCTTACATACTATATTTAGTTTCCAACCATTTTATTCGGTGGGTCGATTTACAAGGGCTGGAATACCAAAAGGCCAGTGACATGATGATATAGGATTATTGTTTGTAGTAAGTGAGAGAAGCATCATTGCAGGATCGTTTAGTGTTATGCTTCTTTTACTTCTTACGCGTACACTCCATCCCCTATCGCCATCCCCGAGCAAATAAACAAAGAAATAAGCATAATCAAATCAAATCAACACGACATATAAAACTTCATTAAGCATTGCCTCTCTCGGCCAGCATAACACCTGTATCCTCTCTCACACACACACACACACACACACACACACACACACACACACACACACACACACACACACACACACACACACACACACACACACACACACACACACACACACACACACACCACGTCCTAAATCCAACATCTCACGCTATTTCCTCTTAGCCATGGGGCGGTGGGAATAGCCCCAATGGTTAAAGCGTTGGCTCATTTATGGTGTCTCCGTCCGAATATAGATTGCCCGGGTTCTAAATCACCCACATGGGTTGAAACCGCAACCATGTCACCAAAGGCTGAAACACCCATTTACCCATTCCCCATCACAATTTGTCCCCGCCGTGATGTTGCTGGAATATTGCTAAAAGCGGCGTAAAACCAAATTCAGTCAGTCAGTGAGTCTTAGCCATGGAGTAATGGGTATCTCAACAGTCACTGTAGATGTATACATGTATTTCGCTGTTTCTTTACTTTTTACGGAGATTGCCTATTGGAGTCTCTACGACCCCTATTGGCCCCGCGTATGTACCCACTGCAGTATGGACCTAAAGGGGTAGTGGTGTGAAACAGGTTTCGCCCGTCGCACTAAAGTTCTGGGTTCGTTTCCCTACACGGCCAAGATAAGTTAGTCACTTTGATATCTCTCTCTACCCACCGTATCCTAGGGGGCGATGGGGGTAGCCTAGTGGTTACAGCGTTCGCTCGTCACGCCACAGACCTGGGTTCGATTCCCCACATGGTTACAATGCGTGAAGCCCATTTATGGTGTGCCCCGTCGTGATATTGCTGGAATATTGCTAAAATCGGCGTAAAACTAAACTCACTCACTCACAGTATCCTTGAACACCGCAACCATGTCACCAGAGGCTCCACCCTTTTAACACCACCCATATACGTCGGTATCATACCCATTCCCCATCAGCTACGAGCGAGAAGATCCGTGTTAGAATTGGTCTTCAGTAACCCACGCTTGTCGTAAGAGGCGACCAACGGGATCGGATGGTCAGGCTCGCTGACTTGGTTAACACATGTTATCGTATCCCAATTGCGTAGATCGATACTTATACTGTTGATCACTGGATTGTCGGGTCCATATCCGATTACTTACAGACCGTCGCCATATAGATGGAATAATGCTGCACACTATGTATTTGTACAATATAACCGAATCTTGTAAAGTTCTAATTACGTTCATGTAAAGAAAACCTTTCTCCTGTACCACCATGGGTTGTTCTTTTTAAGAATAAAATGAATTGAATTGAAACTGAGTGCGGCGTTAAACAACAAACAAATAAACCCATCAACTACGCCCAATACGCCTCTATGCTCCCTCCACAGTTACCACCGTCAAACCATCCACAAATACTGTACAACACACGACCCTAACTTGACATCTCGGTGTATAACTTCAACATACACTACACTACACGGCTTAATTTAATTCAATTCTCCTTATCGTCAGTGATAATTATATGCTCGGGTGTACAAGAGGAAGAATGTCATCTCTTTAGTGATATACGGTGATATGGCTATCTCGTTTCTCTATAATATATTCTTGCTAACGATATATTAATGGCCTGTGAACGCAATTGACATTATGGAATAATGGCCTTTCTTGGTATAGAACACGATTATGATCCAAAATAACGTCACTGTGAGTTTATATTCATAGAAAAATAGATTTTAATACTTTAATCACCTGCAAACGTATCTCATCTATAGGGTGTAGGTTTCCAGGACCGCATGTTTTTGACATTTTGTACATAAGTGTACTGTAACTTGGGTAATCAAACCTACCCTGATTGAGATAATATTGATTGTCCGGATAAAAACACAACTGTTTCCAAATATAAATTCCCTGGTGTATGTTCTTTAACTGCCCAGTCCATCCATCTCGCGGCTCTATATGTGTATCCATTTTCACAGGGTCCGACTTTACAAAGTGTTCTCAGTAACGACACGATGATCATGCTATACCCTACAGAGTACCCTCTCCGCTCATTCCAGTCCTCATCCGTTTTCTACTACCTCTACAAACACACATTCCGTCCACCTCTTGCCGGACCTCTATTCGTATCAAATGCACATTTTCTGTCGATTCCTCGCAATGCCTAAAACGCTGTCTAGAATACACACACGCCGTCTTGAATCAAGAATATCTAACACAATTTGTCTAGAATAGTTAACGCACGCCGTCTGAAGTCAAGAATAGCTAACACACATTGTTTAGCGTCAAGAATAGCTACCACATATTATCCAAAATAGTTAACACACATTGTCTAGAATAGTTAACACACCGTCAGAATAGTTAGCACACATTGTCTAGAATAGTTAACACGCCGTCTAGAGTCAAGACTAGCTGATACACATTGTCTGGAATAGTTATCACTATCATAGCTAACACACGCCGTCTAGAGTCAAGACTAGCTGATACACATTGTCTGGAATAGTTATCACTATCATAGCTAACACACGCCATCTAGAGTCAAGACTAGCTGATACACATTGTCTGGAATAGTTATCACTATCATAGCTAACACACGCCGTCTAGAGTCAAGACTAGCTGATACACATTGTCTGGAATAGTTATCACTATCATAGCTAACACACGCCATCTAGAGTCAAGACTAGCTGATACACATTGTCTGGAATAGTTATCACTATCATAGCTAACACACGCCGTCTAGAGTCAAGACTAGCTGATACACATTGTCTGGAATAGTTATCACTATCATAGCTAACACACGCCGTCTAGAGTCAAGACTAGCTGATACACATTGTCTGGAATAGTTATCACTATCATAGCTAACACACGCCGTCTAGAGTCAAGACTAGCTGATACACATTGTCTGGAATAGTTATCACTATCATAGCTAACACACGCCATCTAGAGTCAAGACTAGCTGATACACATTGTCTGGAATAGTTATCACTATCATAGCTAACACACGCCATCTAGAGTCAAGACTAGCTGATACACATTGTCTGGAATAGTTATCACTATCATAGCTAACACACGCCATCTAGAGTCAAGACTAGCTGATACACATTGTCTGGAATAGTTATCACTATCATAGCTAACACACGCCGTCTAGAGTCAAGACTAGCTGATACACATTGTCTGGAATAGTTATCACTATCATAGCTAACACACGCCGTCTAGAGTCAAGACTAGCTGATACACATTGTCTGGAATAGTTATCACTATCATAGCTAACACACGCCATCTAGAGTCAAGACTAGCTGATACACATTGTCTGGAATAGTTATCACTATCATAGCTAACACACGCCGTCTAGAGTCAAGACTAGCTGATACACATTGTCTGGAATAGTTATCACTATCATAGCTAACACACGCCGTCTAGAGTCAAGACTAGCTGATACACATTGTCTGGAATAGTTATCACTATCATAGCTAACACACGCCGTCTAGAGTCAAGACTAGCTGATACACATTGTCTGGAATAGTTATCACTATCATAGCTAACACACGCCGTCTAGAGTCAAGACTAGCTGATACACATTGTCTGGAATAGTTATCACTATCATAGCTAACACACGCCGTCTAGAGTCAAGACTAGCTGATACACATTGTCTGGAATAGTTATCACTATCATAGCTAACACACGCCGTCTAGAGTCAAGACTAGCTGATACACATTGTCTGGAATAGTTATCACTATCATAGCTAACACACGCCATCTAGAGTCAAGACTAGCTGATACACATTGTCTGGAATAGTTATCACTGTCATAGCTAACACACGCCGTCTAGAGTCAAGACTAGCTGATACACATTGTCTGGAATAGTTATCACTATCATAGCTAACACACGCCGTCTAGAGTCAAGACTAGCTGATACACATTGTCTAGGAATAGCTAACACACGCCGTCTTATCAGTCATGGAATATAGCTAACACACGCCGTCTAGAGTCAAGACTAGCTGATACACATTGTCTGGAATAGTTATTACTGGAATAGTCATAGCTAACACACGCCATCTAGAGTCAAGACTAGCTGATACACATTGTCTGGAATAGTTATCACTATCATAGCTAACACACGCCATCTAGAGTCAAGACTAGCTGATACACATTGTCTGGAATAGTTATCACTATCATAGCTAACACACGCCGTCTAGAGTCAAGACTAGCTGATACACATTGTCTGGAATAGTTATCACTATCATAGCTAACACACGCCGTCTAGAGTCAAGACTAGCTGATACACATTGTCTGGAATAGTTATCACTATCATAGCTAACACACGCCGTCTAGAGTCAAAACTAGCTGATACATTGTCTGGAATAGTTGGAACCACTAACACGCCATCTAGAGTCAAGACTAGCTGATACACATTGTCTGGAATAGTTATCACTATCATAGCTAACACACGCCATCTAGAGTCAAGACTAGCTGATACACATTGTCTGGAATAGTTATCACTATCATAGCTAACACACGCCATCTAGAGTCAAGACTAGCTGATACACATTGTCTGGAAACCACTAACTACGCCGTCTTGAGTCAAGACTAGCTGATACACATTGTCTGGAATAGTTATCACTGTCATAGCTAACACACGCCATCTAGAGTCAAGACTAGCTGATACACGTCATCTAGAACCACTAACACGCCGTCTAGACCTTCCTCCCTGTTCACGGCCTGATAATATTCGTGTTACTCATACACTGACCCTATCCATGGGTATCCACATCTTGTACCCCACTCCAGCCAGCCACCACCCATCCCCACAAACCCTTATGTATCTCTCCACCACCCCTTCTCACCCCTCTGTCTCGCTGTCTCTCCACATCACAGATCGTATAGTTTCTTTAACAAACTTAGACGCAGAAACGTCCATTATAGTCAGTCACAGATACAAATTACCCAGAAACTGTGAAAATTGGAGAAAATATTTTTCGCGTTTACATCTCTTTCTGTGCCCATTTACTAAAAAGCACGCAGAACAATAGTCGTAAATGATAGCGGGGAAGATGAGGCTAACTCGGTTACAAATAAATAAATCACATCACTGTAAATGACGTCTAGGTTACAAATAGGATTATTTTACTATGCTTGGGTAAATGGTTGGCGGGTTCCCATGGCATTGACTCTTATGAGCGGTGTTGGGGGACGGGTTTTCAAAGAAAAATAATGTGTTGATTGAATAAAACTTTATGTGGCGACAGCCGTGAGACGGATTGATCAACTCAGCTTTGAAATGCGTTCACAAAAACTGCGAGAAAATTTGATTTTGGTCCCTGGCGAAAAACTCGCCGACATCTGATGGCGGTCCTTCCGTGTCTGACTCTATACCCAGCTGAAAACTATTTTCACAAAACATGCCTGTCTTCAAAATTGAGAGGGAATATTGTCCTTTTTTAGAAAAAAATGTGTTCTTGTTTGCATCGCACGAACCTGTCCTAAAACGCAACTAACGGGATCGGGTGGCCAGGCTCGCTGACTTGGCTGACACATGTCTTCGGTTCCCAATTGTGCAGATCGATGCTCATGCTGTTGATCACTGGATAGTCTGGTCCAGACTCGGTTATTTACAGACCGCTGCCATATAGCTGGAATATTGCTGAGTGTGGCGTTAAACAATAAACAATGTTATATGAAATGAAAAGTTGATTTGTCCTCTTTTTCAGAAGGAACGGGTGGTCCAGTTGTCATAGGCGCACCAGTTCGTTGTGCAATTCGTTGTGCTGGGTTCGAATCCGGTCCGCCCCGATTTGTTTCTGGGTTCGTCGGCGCCATGTCCGGCCTCGTCGGTTTCACCAACTTAGTTAATGGCTAAGCTCCGCATCGTGTTGATGTGTCCAGCCACATCAGATTGAAACGCTGTGGCAGGAATATTGTTCATGGGGCCACCATACCCAACTCAGTTATTCATTCTCCCGTTTATCCAGACTTTTCTGTGCGGTTTTCACTCTCGTGTGAGATAGTGCGTTAAACCCTGTCGTTGCCCCATCTTGGCGGTCATATGTCTAAAGTAAGGCTGAATTCATTGGCACTCATGTCGGTCCGTATGAGCCAAACATTTTAGCGAGAGAATCACATGAACACTTTACACATCTACATTGACACAGCAATGGTAGTTTGATAACTATGAATCACGTGGCACCTCAGGAAAGTTGCTTGACGCCTCAGACAGCAACATCAAAACATCTGAACACAGACCAGCCACACCGGTGACTGAGACAATGAGCAGTGATTCACCATCGAGACGGTGACTCGCTATCATTAGACGCCGGTCTGACCACGTGACCAATATTCCAGCTACATGGCGGCGGTCTGTAAATAATCGAGTCTGGACCAGACAATCCAGGGATCAACAGCATGAGCATCGATCTACGCAACTGGGATGCGATGACATGTGTCAACCAAGTCAGCGAGCCTGACCACCCGATCCCGTTAGTTGCCTCTTACAACAAGCACGGGTTACAGAAGATCAATTCGAACCCGGATCTTCACGGGTCATGAACTTCGATGTACGATGACATACGTTACATATGTTAGCAACGTCAGCGATCCTGACCACCCGATCCCGTAGTCGCCTCCATGAGTTGCTGAAAACCACCCCGGTTCTTCACGGGTCTTGCGATAATAGGCTTCTCAGTACATTTCTTCACCGGAACTACCACTTTGAGTGAGTGAGTGAGTGAAGTGAGTGAGTGAGCATGATTTTACCCGAGTTTTTAACAATATTCCAGCAATATCATGGGGACACCAGAAATGGGCTTGCACATTGTACCCATATCACGGCGGGGGAATCGAACCGGGTCTTTGGCGTGACGAGGCGAACGCTTTAACCACTAGGCTACCCCACAGCCCCTACTACCACTTTGAAGATATTATTTATGATATAACATAACTTGTTTATAGGTACACTATCGTTATTTTCAAAATCGTTATTTATAAAAAAATACATGATGTACAACTGAAAGTGGATTCACACGTCTTAATAAACGAATATTTGATGGTGAGGCCTTTGATGAGGGTATCATAGCCATGTTTTGAAACTCTAGATTTGACGAAGGTTTTCAGTTTAGTAGTTAACGTTTTTAAACGTTAAAACTATTTTGGTCACAGCGAAATTTCAAGTGTATTTTTCCCGGCAGTTAGTGGTTGAAAAAGGATGCTATATATTTTCATCGTTTTTTATACATAGATTAGCTAATACAATTTATGTTTTTTCTCAAAAGAGGCTATCTGCCCGTTTCAACTGGTAAGTTGTAATTAGAGGTCCAAGCGTGTTCAATTTAGAAACACTCAGAAAGGAACTCCTTTGAGAAACATATAGAGTATGTCCCTCTAAATTAGGTGCCAACACGACTATCCCGGGCCGTTAAATCAAATTGTTATGTAACTGATGGTATTGAGAGGATGTTAAATCAAAGCAACCAAACTTCACGACTCTACCGAACAGAAACATCAAGCTGCACCTGGTGCTCAAGAGCTGCAAAGTTACAAAAACAGACTCACTTTTCTTTAGAACGCTTAAAAGGTTTCAGGGCGCTCCAAGTCGCCTTCCGTTTGATCAGAGTTGACAGTTTGAAGCAATCGATCGTATTTCAGATGATACAAACGAGATTGTCAAATAGTTTCACTTTAAGAAGACGGATTAAGTAGCATGTGGAAAATATGGGGCTAGATGACAGTCATGTCTGGGATGTTATCGTTTCTCCGCTAGGGGTCGCTTTGCATCGTGGCGCATTCCCCTGTCCAGTTCTTGATCCTCAAACCCGGCAGTCGGACGGGGTGACAGATCTGATTATGCTAAATACCTCCTGAACTTCTGCGAAATAGACCCAGGGATATTTACTCGCCGAAAGTGTGAAAGCTTGCCATTGTGAGAAGGCAATACCATGAAGACCGACATGGCTGCACCACAGCTCCCGATGCTCTCAAGTCACTTACAATCTGCGCGCGCAATCAATCAGAGTCGAGCAGACGATCCCGTGGACTGCTGTTTACACTTCAAATTCTCTCCCTAGGGTGCATGCAGAAACCCAACCTCCTCTGACGAGGGTTGTTTGCTATTCTCAAATGATACCCTTCCTGATGGGCAATCCAATTTCTCTTCAGTACCGCTTCACAAAAAGCAGACGACCACTGCCATGGCTTCTCGTCCTGACAAGCTCGTCCGTACTTTAAACGTATAATCGGACCTTAATCAGGTTACGATCGTCTCAATCGACGGCTCGGGCTTTTTACAGCTTTCCAAACTGTATCGCCGCATAGAAATGACTTGGAGTGATAGCTCTCCCTTTCCCGCAAGGGACTGCATCGGCGTAGTTGTTCCCGCGCGTTTACTGGCATTAGCCGACACGACATTGTAAAACCGAAAAAAGGAGATACTTATGTTCGTCGTTGTATTTGTAATTTTAGAAGTTTCTCTCATACTTGTCGCAAAAACTAGGACGTAAATGCTATCGCTACATTGGACTGATTAGCTACGAATGTGATTTCTACGTGCGTGCTTGTCGTAAGAACGTAAAATTGAAAAGGAGTCTTGATGTTTTTCGAAGGTACATCGTGTCTACCACTGAGCCAAGCTCAATAATTCACAAGGAGCATCGTTGTTGAAGTCGTCTGAGGGGCCCTAGTTCGTAGTGTATACTTGTTTCTTTTGGGTACCCCAGAAATATTTGCTCGAATCCCGGTTTACGCCTTTATGTTCCTAGGTTTCTAAGCACCAAACCCGTGCTCCTGATAAACTTCAAAGACCTTGGTCATGATCCAGAAGCGTTCGTAACGTTACGACCTGTCGAAACTGTATTGTTTATCATAAGCTTACGAATGTCGTAGAGTTAAGAACGGATGGGAACCCTGCATCACTTTGGGCTTTGTTGTCACTCTGACCAGAACGCTGTGATCTTACTGGAAATATCGGCGTTAAACCCAACTCACTCACTCACAATTTATATGTCACTGTCATGATACAGTTTGCTGACTCCTGGTATCAACAACAAACAACCTTCGTGGTTTAATAGCGAACAATGTACACTTCCTCTGAAACCATGCGCTTCTTTACGCAAAGTGATCGTAGAGTTACGTAAGTAGATTGTCGTACGTGTATGTCAACATAATTTAGTGTTTGATGTGAGATAGCATCTTAATTTTCGGGTCGCTTTTTGAATCCAGGTCCAAGGTCCGTTTACACAAAAACAGTGTAGCGCCAGGGATCCGTTATCATCAGAGTTTAACTTTCGACCTACGACAGCGCTGAGATCACTTTGTGAAACATTGTTAATGTGAGTGTTGCATGTCGAAGGCTCGATTTGTTTACAAACAACATCATACAGATGTAATGAAACAAATATATAGTCATGATATTGTCACGATTGTACAATCGACTCTGTCTTCTAGATGTGGAAAGGGTTTTGTCCCTTCTATGTAAGTGAGTGAGTTTGTATTTTTTTTTTGCAATTTTCCAGCAATATCACGATGGGAACACCAGAAATGGGCTTCACACATTGTACCTACCCATGGTGGGGAACCAAACCCGGGGCTTTGGCATGACGACCGAACTCTTTAACCACTAGGCTACCCCACCGCCCCCGCTTCTATATAAATATCATTTTTAAACGCCAATGCCAGAGAATGGACAGTCTCAGTTCTCTGCCCAAACAGATTCTAGAGGTTGTTAAAGGAAACAAAATGATGAAAATAATGTGAATGGGTCCTTGAAAAATAATGATGGCTCCAGGTTACCTAACCTTGCTCCAAGGCTGTACTGAATGCTAAGCCCATTGGTGTATAGTAATTCTATTCTTTAAAGAGGCAAGTCTAGATAAGCGGACAGTACATTTTTTCACCGGAACTACCACCCAGTCCGTTAGAGGAATATTTATATTTTATAGAAATTATCATTTAAACTATTTATTATTATCTTAGAGACTTGTGCATGTCAACGGGTTACCAGAACGGTAAGCATGCCCTTGCGGTAACACTGGCCACTCAGGCAATACGCATAAAAAAGGTCCAACTTCCAACGCTACGTGGGGCGATGGGGTAGCCTAGTGGTTAAAGCGTTCGCTCGTCACGCTGAAGGCCCGGGTTCGATTCCCCATATGGGTACAATGTGTCAAGCCCATTTCTGGTGTCCCCCGCCGTGACATTGCTGGAATATTGCTAAAAGCGGAGTAAAACCATACTCACTCACTCACTCCAACGCTAAGTTTAACTCTCAGCTGAGATTACTGATAGAGTAGGAGCTGAGCAAATCCAATGCTCAGAAAACGGGTAGACAACGTTAACTGCCATCGTTGGTGAAATCTCACATCTCCTGAACCATATTAATTTCTCTTCCATCCATCCCTACTGCAATACAAAATACCTAAATGAAGCAAGTCTAGATTATATTCAGGTTCACATTCAGAATCTCCTACCTCAAGGGACTTGTTTTTCAATGTAATTGAAGTCCTTTGTTTCATTGAGATTATCTGAGACTAAGCGTTAGGTCATCGTTGGTGATGAATAGGAAGTTAGGACTTGGATCGGAACAGACCATGATGGGTTTTTCGATTCGTACAATTTTACCGAATATTTGACAACATAGTTACGTTTTAAACAACATATTTTTCTCAGTGTTCAAATCCCTAGGCAAAACTGAGGAGTAATATGATAATAACCAGCTTAATATACTCATGCCAATAATGGTTGTCACCCCATTCAGGGTGTGGTTTGCAGGTGTGGGGGTTGGGGGGGGGGGGGAGACAACCATTATTGGCATGAGTATATGTGTATCACTACATTTATTACATTTCAGTTTTCGAACAACTATTTAATCATATTATCGATTGTTTTGTTTTTTATTTTTGTTTGGTTTTGGTTCTTGCTTATCAGAATACCACGTGAAAATCCGTTCACCAATTCATGATTAAATCATAAATTATCTTAAAGTAGAACAACTTTGAAAACATATTTCAAAACGCATTCAAAACAAGACAGACTACCTTAATGCAAAACACCATACATTATGCCATACATACAATACCAAAACATGAACTGTCGTTAATACACTTAACCTTTCAGTCTGTTGATGGACGTTAAGTTTTAGCAAGACGCTATAGAAAAAACAAAATATTTCTCCATAAATGCCATCGAGTACCATTGAACAGTTTCCCTATCTATAGTATTAATGCCATCCACATGCCCCCTTACAGCAAATGTCATTGGGTGCCATTCCGTATTTTTTATCCAGTCCATATTTTAATTGTCACCCACATGCTGAAAATGTTTGCTGTCAGGGCCAATAACGCAAAGAGTTTATAAGAAAAGTTGTAATCTTTTTACGGAATGAGGAATGATGTGCCTGCTACCGATTACCTGCCTGTTTTCTGTGATGGGACACACTCTCGCGGCTTTTGACAAAATACTCACTGAGCGTAAAATCGCCTGCCGAGTTCGTTTTAGCTGTCGTTGGTCGGGAAACGGAAAAAGCATCACATTTACGATCGCTTACGAAAGTTTGTTTTTATTTGTTTTCTAATCTGACAGAGCTAGACACATGTCACGACATTTGACACATAGCCTATCCCGTTGGTATCATTTCTTGTTCAAACTACAATCTGGTGAGTTGAATATTCGTCGCAGACACAAGATCCAAGCACATCATATCTGATATATGACTGGCCAGTGCTAGGACTTAGTCTGCCTGTTACATCTGATTACGTCGGAATGGAATTCGATTAAGACCAATTAATCCAAAGCATAATTCTTAAGCAAATAAATCAATTTGAAAATGTTTGGACATTTATGTTGAACTAAGTGTGATTAAACGATAAAACTGTTCATCAATGTAGAAATTACACGTCAACAATGAGACGTGCAGTGAGTGAGTAATGTTTTACGCTGCTGTTAGCAGCGACGGGAGGCCCAGAAATTGACTTTACACAATGTCCCCACGTGGGGATTCGAACAGCCACCAGTGATCCGGAGATACTCCACCAAACCACAATCTCGGAAATCATATAGTTTAGTCATTTTGTTTCTTGTCTTCTATATCATAATAGAAAGGACCTCTAAGGTCATTTTCAAACTGATACTAAGAAAGTCTGGGTAATATTGTAGATTTTTTCCGATATATATTTTCATATTTCTGTATGATTAAAGTGCTTCTGTCATCAGTAACTCTATTACCTATATTGGTAGAGGTGTGTCCAGATGGGTTCTGAGCGTTAAGGAAGGTAAGTCCATTGGGAGGGGGTGGTTTGGATGTACAGTATATACCTGTTTGTTTCATTAGTCAGTGAGTGAGTGAGTTTACTTTTGCGCCGCTTTTAGCAATATTCCAGCAATATCACGGCGGGGGACACAAGAAATGGGCTTCACGCATTGTACCCACGTGGGAAATCGGACCCGGATCTTCGGCGTGACGAGCGAACGCTTTAACCACTAGGCTACCCCACTGCCGTTGTTTCATTAGCAGTAACTAAGACTAACGCTTAGTCTCTGATATACATGATTTGGACAGAAACGAATGACTCCAATTAATCTGAAAAGGAGCCCCAATGAGATGGGAGTTTCCAACTGAACTGGTCGAAAATCTAGACTTGCTTCATTTAGGGCTGTAACATTACGGTATGGACTTGAAGGGAGGTAATGGACAGACTAGCTTCTTGAAAAATAACTTCTTAATGAGATTAATCCGGCGTCAACAAGAAATGGAAATCGGTCCATATTATGAATGTTATATTACGCCGCAGTCAACAACATCAAAGATATATGTATAATCTGTATTTCCGTGCGTGCGTGTGTGTGTGTGTGTGTGTGTGTGTGAGGGAGAGAGAGAGAGAGAGAGAGAGAGGGAGAGAGAGAGAGACAGAGAGAGACAGAGAGAGCACTGTATTGCTGGAGTATTGCTAAAATCGGGACAAACCGAACAACTCCTTCATTCACTCACTCACTCACTGAAAGGCCATATTGTTACGCAATTATAATGTTCGTTCCTATTAATTAAAAATTACAAAATTGATGAATATATTAATGGTCACAGCACGTTTATTCTAACCACGCTCCTAGCATTATGCAATGAGATGGATTACGCAACAACACGTGTAGAATGTCGATCATACGAGAGCGAGACTGCTGCGCTTCCTTGTATGCATAGAGGTAATTGCTCCATGTTGAATGAATTACTATAGAATAAATTTGGAAAATAATTCTGTCTTCCTCGTATCTCCGGCAAATAAATCATTCGCACTAGCGCAGGGATCCAGCAGCTATTAGAGGGATGTTAAGAAGTCGCTGGGATGCGTACCGAAATGTTACACCCGATACAGCGGGCGAAGAAATATTTTCATATCATCCAGAATATTTATGACATGATAATTCTGTTAGCTCGGAAACACTGAGCGGGGGGATCCCGTTTTCCTCTTTGATGTTCAAGTGTCGGGGATGTTTAGAGTGCTTTGCCAAAAAATATATGATGTCTTTCTAGAAAGTCGCTGATTAAAGTAGCTAGCTTCTCTAGCCGCAGAGATAGGAAGAGACGAGCTACCCAAGGGCGGTAATTCATCATAATCCTAGTCGACGAACTTTGCCCCAAAGCGGAATCTTGATAATAATCTGTGTCGTGAGTGAAAACACATGCATTAGTATACACATGGACGAGGTCCAGCGTGCTAAACTACATTTTTTTGTTTATGTTGAAAAGCAGCCAATTTTCGCTCAGAAGAATCATCCATTTGGCTTTAAGTATCAACACCGCGTGCAGATAATGTATGCATATATCTGTCAAAACGGCAAGACATTAACGGAGTTATTTTTCATCTTTTGTTATTACAACGCTATTTGATTGATGTGTTATGTAAACTTAAAAGAAAGTCGTTGATTAGAAGGGCTATATTATTTACCAGAATGAGAATCTTATCAGTACCAATATTCAACAAGAGCGTTAATAGCTACTTAGAAACGGTATTGGATGTTTACACATTTATTATAATAATTACACGGATTGTTAATTATGTGGTATTTTACCGAAGAAATAAAATTGCAAATCACAATGAATTTCATATTAATTTCATTTTACGTTTATTTAGTTATTGTCTACTAAATGATAATTTGAAATTACCATATACCTTTCGTTTTATTTCTTTGTCGTATTTTTAGACCCTATTATTCATTGTGTAGGATGGTTGTAAGGCTATAGCTGATGAGGCCATCTGTCAAATGTTTTCAAAGCGTTTTACGAGTACGCCCTAAGATAGAAATGAATTTGATTTGATCCCGTTAGGGAAATTAACCGTTCTTGAGCTTTTTAAATATGACATGCCGATCTTTTTATTTACAAAAACGTCAAAATACTATAACGTACAAGAGTAAGAGATAAATCGCTGTCTTGTATTTGAAAATTGTAACATATCAAAGTGAATATTAGAGAAAACGTTCACGTGTTCATATGTGTTGGAAACTAATGTGACAAAGTTTATAACTAGTTACCCTAAATATGTACAAATATATTTTTATGTCTTGTTATTTGATTAGGGTTAATGTGATACTGTCATGTATAATTTCAATCTCAAAGGTTTATCGTGTCAATAAAAAGTTATTTATTTGATGTTTACAACAAGACACGTGTGCTCCTCGTCTCATACGAGTAATGCATTTACTCTGACCATATGCTATCAATATCATTTTCGTCATACAAATAGCCTTCCTTTTCTAATGAGAGGTCAATTTAGTCAATTAACTGTTTATACACCTGACCGCATGTCTTAGAAAATTACTGGCCCCCAGTCGCGATCAAATCCGCCCTGGTCAATTGTTGAAGGTACACGAACCAATGACGTTGGCTAATTAAACTCGGGTGTTTCGCGTGGCGGGTCAGTGGCTAGCTCAGCAATAAATTTATTCTCGTGGTTCCGTTAATTAATCATCCCCCCAAAACTGATGTCAGTGATTGGTATAGATATCCAAAAACAGCTTCCATGCGCGTACCCCAAGCGTGGAGTCTCGTGAGGCAATTATTCGTCGCGCAAAGCATGCCGGGACGCGTTGATTGACAGCTAACGACAGCAGGCTCCTCCCCCGCGGGGGCAACGAGGGATAATGTGGCCCTCACTCCGCCTCTAGATCGGGCGAATCCCATTCACATGCGATAAGGGATTCGTGTCCTCATTCGAAGCAAGGCTTAAAGACAGATATTGTGTTTTCTGTTTACAACGGAAAGACGTTGTGCGATACGGGCCGGGTTGACTGCTTTTCAGACTTTGACGAAGCGAGATTACAAAAATTAGGATCCAGCGCATGTTGCGGAAAGTACGGATTTTATGTGAAGTTTTTGAAAATAGTACTCCAGCGTATAACCATGACCTCTCTGCTTGAGTGCATGTTGTGAAACATCGGAGTTTTGTTCCACCTCCCCAAAACAACCGTCCATCTGTCTGTGTGTCTGTAGACGATGTCGACGTCAAGTGGCGTATCTGATTCCGAGGACAGTGGCCGGGAACAATACGAACCTATTCATAGACTTGCTATGATTCGAGTTCAGCCCCCAAGGAACCCAAACAAACCGTTTACGTCATTTAGCATCAAAGACATTCTCGGGTCCTCCGGACCACGAGCTGTCCACACTTGTACAGTAAACGGGGCAAAGATCGTGCGGCCCTGGGACAGCGGTGTCAGTCACGACAGTGACAACTCCAGCGACGGTGAGGAAGAAATTAACGTTGATGATGACGACCCCCCAGCTTCCGTCAAATCCATCATCTCCCCTTTAGATGCCCTCATGGAAATGGCCAATAAGACCTTTCAGGGTTTGGAAACTCCCGAATCTGCAGGTGAGACTTCACTGTGAATTTGTTTTCTTACATCCATTCTATTTGCACTTACGGAACTGTTAGAATATTGCAGGAAATTATCAAAATTAATATGCATAATAAGCTAATTGATGGTTCTTCAATCTAGTTTTAATTGAGTAACCTTTTGGATTGTATGTAAAATTAGTGAACACACAAATATGTTAATAATCATTTTCTGTTTGGTATAACAAACTAAATACTGACTAAATTAGGACTATAAATGCATAATGATACATACAATTATGTGTAAACATAGGCATCATATTCGAAACTCCGTACCATCTGTCGTAAATGTGTATCATTCTGCATGAATTAACAATATCCTTTTTAGGATGAAATCAAATTTGTCTGCTATAAAAACTGATACATTATTCTGAGAGTACAGGTTCAAGGTGATCTTATCAGTACATTTATATTGCTGTTAAAATTGTTGCTGTGATCCAAAAAACGTCACATCTCATTAAAAGTACAGGAATGATATTCTAAACAGAAAACCATTAAAACTGTGACTGAGATAGGACAAAAAAGTTAAATGACACCTGAGCAACGTGGTATAAAACTGACAAGATTAATGAACAGAATATGAAATAGGCATCACGCTTTAACAATATGCAAGGAGAGCTTCATGATTTGTCCAATTCTCCGTAAATCATATTGTCGTTTTAATATCATTTGCCACGATGTCAATTTTCAAGATGAATCTCACTGAAATTTCATCAAGTTTCTCATCACTTATCTTGTCAATCAAAACTGAAATAAATCAAATTCAGAAATTGCTTGAAATGTATTTGCCTCAATTAATATGTACCTTTCATGTTTTGACAATGCTGTCAAACAGCTAAACGCATTTTTCTGAAATTGACATGCCTTCCTATGAATATTAACGAAATGCGTTAATTTCACCAAGTTTACATTCCACATAGGAAAAACAAATCTGCAATGTAGAAATAGAGTAAATAAATGCAGCTGTCAACTGAGATTGTTGTACACTGTTATTAATGTTTGAACTGAAACAGAAAAAAGATATTATTTCGAAATAGATTTTTTCTGGAGTCAGTATGTTGACCCAGGTTTATACGTGAATAGATGTGTGAACATAACAACTAAGAAATTAGGAGAAATCGATGGCTTATTTATATTAATGACAAAACTGACAGTGACATGTACATCACACTTCAAACGATGCCCACAAGGCTAATTAGAGATAAATAAATATCGAATCTCAAAGAAAACATATGCATAACGTACAGATAAACAATTAGAGAAATAGAACACTTTGGCTCTAAAAACAAACAAAAAAACAAAACCGGTAATATAAAATAAAGGCCCGATTTGGCTGACTCTTTTAATCGAAAATGTCTGCTCGGGAGATACCGTCAAACCATCGTCCAATTTCGCAATATATTCTCACAGTACCACACAAGTGC
This sequence comes from Haliotis rubra, assembly GCF_003918875.1. NCBI lineage: Eukaryota > Metazoa > Mollusca > Gastropoda > Lepetellida > Haliotidae > Haliotis > Haliotis rubra. The sequence goes on from NW_025767001.1 coordinate 498,296, forward strand.
ATAACATTTTATGATGATAGGTTTTGTAATTTAAACTTATAGTTTTATTGCTATTTTAAACACGTGCACGCCAATAATTCTGACAAGTGACAGTCCGTGAATAAACACTGTTGGTATTATTGCAACGTGAAACATTCCAGTCAACGAATGAATATGAAATTTAAGCAGTTTTGACAGAACACGGCGTCAAACGATCATGTCACTGTAGAACACCGTGATATAAACTACAGTTTGACTATGTACATTTTAACAAGGCTTTAACTGACATGTGTTAAAACAACCACCACGTAATGATCGTGCACAATATGAAATTGACAACCATAAACGATGGATGATGTAAATGCGTTTTGGCTTTGCTGTTTATTTGCACAGGTTGTTGTGCTGTGAGTTATATCTTTTGTATTCAGTTGATACGTTTTCATTTTTAGATGGGAAAACAACCCCAAATTGTAAACAAGCATGACTTATGATACCAGATCATATGTCATCAATAACTAAAAGATCGTCGATGTGCACCGATGTAAAGAAAGGGTAAATAAGCAATATTTTTTGTATTTTTGCATGGTAAAACATGATAAAACTTCAACTTACTAAAGTCGGTGAAAGGTTTTCTGTTAAAAAGAATTATAACCGCCTTCTGTGCAGTGTAATGAATTTATTTAAGATATGTAATTTGGATAAGGTTTCATGTAATGTAGGGTTTACTGTAAACTATTAAAACACATTTTTAGTTTTCAATTTTTAAAAAGAATGAATGACGTAGAATGAAAAATATTGCGTATTTATGGGCACAGGTGCAACCTCTCGTGTGTTGAATAGAGTCGTTTCATAATTATTCTTGGCATGTGTTTTTAACTAAGATGACTGAAATATACATGTAAACAAAAACTATACCACATCATGTTGTTTATTCACCATGTCCACGATCATTTTCTTGTGATCATAATTTACAGAAAATACAAGCAATAATTTCACACTTCGCCAAAATATGGCATTAATTCTTTTGTTATGCGTATTTGATGCATAAACGGGCTTTACTTCCAACGACCTAGTGTTGGAGAGAATGTATCGCTGGTTAAGACAATGCACGAAACTGAAGAAGCTCCCTGTCAGGGTTGTTACATACGCGACATGTCGTTCCTGTTATATCTCTGTCACACTGAGTGACGAAGCGCTGTACGGAGCTCTCCATGTTTTAAAAGCCAACCGGTTCACACTCGAGTCTTTGATGTCCGCCTGTCGGTGTGACAACCCTGGCTTGAGGATAAGGACTATGTCACATTTGATTGTCCGAGGTTTGTATCACCAGCCGGACTCCTCCATCCGTGGCCGAACTGGACACTTATGACCACAAGGATTGATGTATTGAGTTAGGGATGGGAATAAGGCCGGGGAAGACATCAGGCCGAACTCGTAAGTCAAAACATTTGGGTTTCCATATTTTCACAGCAGATGGTATTGTTCAAATAGTTGAGGATTCGCTTCAAACAAACACACGAAGAAAATATGACATGAAGAGAAACGATGATTTCAGGAACAGAAAGTCAGAAAGTAACAAAACACATTTTCTCATGGTTCTGCCATTATATGTTTAGATCAAATTTGTATGTCTTTGTTTTCAGGAAAATGACATTGACTTTGGGTCTTTTGTTGGGTGGTTTAACTTATTTTTAAAACACAAACAGAAGAAAATCATATTTTTACAAATAATCACACCATCTCAATACTACAGAACAATTGACTGAATATTCACGTTTCTTTAGACGCTACAGTTTGTCCTAGTAATGCTACATCATTGGAGTCAGTCAACTTATTAAAATTTGTAAGTAAGGTTCTACAAACAAAGATGTTAAAATTGTTAATAACATCCATGAAATTTGGATAATTCCTCAGTTTCGTGTCTACTAAAGTCCATAAAGTATTTTTACATTACAACCATTTCATGAACAGAGCATATGTTCCAACACCTTTAATCTATAATAAGAACGGTTCTGATGAATACATTGCTTGTTCCCATTCCAGCTGATCCATGTATCATGTCGCTTGTACCTTACATTATACCCTGTTTTCTTTCTGTAGTGTATCCACCCCACAATTACTAAGGCAATAAAGTCGACTGTGGTATATTTCAAGAGTTTATGATAACATACTTTAGACTTCCTTGCATTATGGGGCTTACCTGTACATCTCCACCTATAAAAGTGCCTCTCAAGAACAACACCCGTTTATAAAGCAGACAATGACAGGATGCCTTTAAGAAGGATTGAAATAGATTAGTGGGTCTCATGTAAATATCATTGGCAATGAAATATGCTTTGAAGTACGATATTTTATAGATATTACATTTCAGGCCAATAACTGATTTTTTTAGCTTGAACTGGTGTATGAAAATGACAGAGATTGACTACAGATGTTGATAAAATTCCTTTGTGAAGAGACATAATGTAGTGATTTACAGAATAATTTGGGTGTAAGAATCGTTTTCTTGTAACACATGTTCACTGTGAATTATTCGCTCTTGTAAGTGAATTACAGTTTTGGACAGGTGTTTATGATAGAGTCGTTACATCGTAGTGGCAAAAACATAATCGCACAGCTGCTTATATCTTATTATTAGATATTTAGATATATTTTTCATAACCCTTTTTTGACATAAGATATTTTCCTGGATTTATTTTCGGTACAGATACACTTCCTCACTTGTTTTCTCTATGTTGCATAACAATGTTGTGGCCTAATCTAACTATGATAATTCAGGAGCGAATAATGTCTGAACGTATAAATATTTAGTCCTGATCTACATATACTGGACAAAATACGTTAGGGATATTGATATTTTATGATTGATATTTTATCAGTGTGTCAATGAATAAATAGATCATTATTCATAATTTCAAAATTTACGTATATCCCTAACTATTTTTGTCCAGTATATATACATCACCAAGCCATTTGTACTATGACCACATTGCATTCTCGTTTATTCGTTGCGTGGACATAGTGTGTGTCCTTAATTAGTGTTACTTCACATTTTAAGATAATCTAACACATGGTAACAATTATTATTCAAAGCATATTCGTAATATGCTTGGGTTTTCCAAAATATGACATTTTTCAAAGTTGATCTGTAACTAGTCTGAAATATAGCTCCAATAATGCTACTTCATGTATTGAAATGATCAATAACTTTGTAACTTATGCTGTGCAGGTTAGACAAAACTGTCTGTGACATTCTTGGTGATTTTTCTTCTTTGTATCGGGAGGACTGTACCTGAGAGACTTCGAACGAATTTTCTGCTTCATTTGAAACATATTTCATTTTCTGTGTCGATTTTTTAGAAATATTTGCCACGTTTATCAACGAGTCGTCCACGTCTCGTCCGCTAGACACCACTTGGGTTTATTGCCACCATCTTCTTCACATCAGTAGTCATAATGGTCAGTTATAACCACTCTAGTAGCCAGACAACAGTGGTCACTGTGTTGCCAAGTGGGCAGTTGGCTAATTGGAGTGATATAATCTGATATCCCTCTCTCTTGTGGTCCAGCCAAGATGGCCGTTTACTCCACGGGGCCATCTTTGACACTTGAAGCTGATTTACAATTTCACGGCTATTTGCAGTAATTTGTGGCTTCCGAGCATCTAGACTGCCCGCTGAGTACCAAATCGCTTTTACAATCGACATTTGTTGATGGCACTGTGTAAACGACTGTAGGAAACGGATTAGACTGTTTGCCTATCATCTTCATGATATGTACATATGTCAATTTCAACATGTGAAATGTACACGCTGTCGTTATCACAGATGAAAGGCAACATGAATAGCTTTATAAAATTAATGCCTTATAAATGTACATCTATTATTTCATATGTACAACAGATTCATTCAAATGAAAACAATGCATCATACCAAGGTCATTTATTAAGTGAATTCAAAAACTAAATGCAACTAAAATACATACAAGAACATATCTCGTATTTATGATTACATCTTGAAGGTTTATTTTCATATCCATTGCTACACCGTGAAAGCTATTCACATGATTAAAAGTTTTGATTTTACAGTCTACGTAGATCGTCTACGTACACTGTTAAATCAAAACTGTTAATCATATGTGCTTCATAGAAGAGGAAAGAAATGTATCTAAAGCTATGTGAGTTAATTCTATTGTTGAAAGAAGCATCGTAAATACGTCAGTCGGCAGTTGTACATGTCCAAATGAAAGCAAGGGATCCAAATTGTTACAAATGCTTTATCTGCAAGTTAAGCCGTTAATTGTACCATTTTTGTCATTTTTTAAAAGGTTTCCCTGATCCTTCCTCCGATGTAGTTCTTATCATGTCCCATCGCCGTTATTCGTTTCTTTAGATTTCGCTTACTGGATGTGTTAAGAACCTGGAATGCAACAATTAAAGCGAATGGCGCATTTTTCCTGGAGGTTTTCCGAATAACAATGTTAGAATGATGAGCTCTTATCTCCCGAGCCTGGCAAAAGGGGGTGAAAAAAGTAAGCATAACCGTGAAAAGAAGTTCCTCGTTTACAACAAGGCGGTCAAAACCAGTGATGGGGAACCTTATTATTGTTAGCATTATCTGAATTAACATATTTTTGTCATAACTAGACGTCATTTTGTGAGTTAAAGCGTTGGTTTATGATCATTATGTCCATACATCAAAGACTGATAATTGGCACTTTTGGGACGAAAAAGTGTGAGAACCTTTTATTGTGAATTCCAGTAACAAGCATGTTAAGCAGAGACAAAGCTGTTTCACTGTTCAAAATTAGGATCGTATTTTCTAATGAATCACAGACTTGGTGGAACTAAATAAATCGTCAACAAAAAAGCCTCCAGGAACCGACCTTGATGGAATGGTATTTCTTCCATAACATAAATCATAGTACATAACATAGGATATTATCATTTTATTTATTCATATATACCCCGTCTTCTAAATTTCAAATCAAATTAATTTGTGTCAAAATTATTATTGTTTCACACTGTGATACTTGATAACCTTTTTAATGAAAGTCGATATAATGACAATGTGAATTGGTTTTTAAGTGTTAATGTTTTCCTGTATGCATTATCCTATGTATTAATGTAATCTTCGCTCTCAGACAATGTGTCTGGTTAAGAGATTAATATATGTCTTATGTTGTTAAGTCTTCGTAAGTAACCAATCTTAACCAATCTCAATATCGAATTTAGATTGAGTAGTAAAATTAATAACAGTACATGTTTGAGTTTGATTTTTCATCTGCATTGGTTTGGTAATATATTTCTAAATTGTTCTGATATATTTAACATGTAAATCTAATAGTCATATCTGGAAACTGCTAAGCATGGAAGACTGATGCCTTACTTGTTCGTATCAGTCTTCTTGATATCATTGAATGACATGTGTCGATGTATATTTCACGTATATTTCTCAGTTAATGAAATTGATATATTACTTTTAATTACATACTTTCATACAGTGCTTGTAGGTCATTACTCTTGATTGATGACACGTGGCCAGGGTGTGGGATTGCATGATAAATCAGAGACGTGCAATCTGCATTAATAAGTCACGTGTGTTGCATGAAATCAACATTCCTTCTGTCGTGATGCATTTCAGTGGAATGTGCAACGCGTATCTGTTGTTAATACCAATCAATATCTACTTAGCGTCTCTTGTCATGTGAGCTAACGACAATCCCTCTTTGGAATTTAGATCGCGTCACATATCGAATCCGGCGTATAGGATAAGGTCGTGAACTAACTGTAAATATGCAGAAACCGAACACCTTTTCTTCTTTGGTGTACATTTTACAATGACACAGATTTGCTTTTCCATCTAATTTAGATCGAAGGACAGCCTTACAATATTCACTAAATTCATGTCATCGTTAGAGGATAACATTGTTGATACACTTTCTTGCACTATAACATGGATATTTACTAGGCGCGGGTGTTTTCGCAAACACCTGGTGTCATCACTAATTTCAGTGATGTAATTTTCACACCTGTGCCTAACAGATCCAATGCAATTTCTTTTGTTAGATTACCGAGGCTTGTTATTCTCAGGCGTTGGTGTAGTTTATTGACAAGAGTCGTGTTATTTATTTTTATATGTTGTACTTATTGTTTTATGTACATAATGTAGTTTATCGTCGGTTCCATAAGCATTTTAAGGCAAAACTATAGGATTATTGTACAGAAATGTTCTATAGTAGTTGCCTAAACTAAATCTCCTACTGTCCCTGTCTCTCAATAACCGTTTCTTGCATGGCTTGTAGTTGTTGTTTTACACATTTGTCGTAAACAAAAGGCACCCACTGGATTAAGGTAAATTATTTCACCCTCATTGAAGTTCTGTACCAGCACAATATGTTCTGAAAGCTTTAAATGCACAAAAACATGAGACAAATTTACTTTGAATGTATTCATTTCTGATTGTCACCTTTTTCATCAATGAACTAACTATTGAAATATCATGAGCTGAAAAAATATTTAGCGTCCTTTGAATATGACATTAATTCCAGCTCGTCATTTTTTTTAAACAATATTTACAGAAAATATCTAACGGCATATTATAGGAAAAATTAAACATGCATGCTTTCAAATTACATTTCACCCATTGGTGTTTCAGATTTCCTTTGTTATGTATTTCTGTAAATGTAATTTTATTGACAACCAAGATTACTTAAAAATGTATTATTTTACTGTAAAGTTACAAAATTCGAAAACATAATTCCTGCACACGTGAAGGTTTGAGGTCAAGCGTCTACGAAAGTTAAGACTGATACTTATTTACTGCTGTGATTGTTTTGAAACCACGATGTCACTTTGAATAAGATATTTTAACTTTTGTCAAAGAATGTAATTTTCAAACATTTTTTCTCACAAGAATACATATCTCCAGCACACTACATGTATGTGATGGAACCAAAGTTTGAAGTAACGTTTTCTAATGTGAACAAACCAGAAACGTTTACTTACGTGTTCAATTAGTTTCAAAACAATCAATCTTTGAAGCTGCTTCTTACAAAACTAATTTTCAATTTCCTAAAGTCGGTAAGAAGCATGTTTCCCATCTAATATGTCATTAGGGTTGTTTTTCGTGTGTGCTTTAATTTTTAACAAAAACCTGTTCATTTTGGAAGCCCCCTTTCTTAAAACCCGATAAAGCGTTTGTGTCTGTATCAAAAACTGATCCTCTAACATTGTCAATTGCATTTAGCCACAAGCGGTGTTCGTTAATTTTTCTGAGGCGTAATTGACGGTGACTATGCGATCAATCACCTTGTGAAATTGATTAGGTAATTAATTGTGACCCGACATGTGTTATGTACACATGTCTATTTCAGAGTAAACACAAAACGACAGAGAGGAAACCGATTAACACTCAGTTTTCGTTCAGGAACAGGAGATATATAAGTTTCTTCCATGAAATTGACAAGTCTATTTACAATATTCAAGGATTGGCATTGCAACAGGTAATGATACTGGCGATACTCTAAGTGTTTCTTAATGGCTTTGATATTTGAAATAGACACTTGTTTCAAGAATATAATCAGAGTCGTCTTTGATCGATATGCGAACCATACTTCAAATTGGCCAGTTTTCTTCTGCGTTAAGTTGAAATAGCCCCAAACATTGCCGAAAAATATTTTAAAGATTCATGTTCGCTGTACACTGCACTATTATCGATTTAATTCTGTTTTATGTAAAGACATTTTAACAAAATTGGAATGATCAGCCAATTTCATGTATGTTGTTATTTTCAGTTATTTTGAAACAATCGACTTGGATCGACTTGTTTTGTTTGTTGTAGAAATAACAAAACGTCTTTGTCAATCAATCAATCAATCAAGTTTATTTCGTAACAAGGCCTTAGGCCCACGTACAATACAAATAAGCATGTGTAATTATAAGATAGTGGCATTTGACAATCAGGTTTATGTGTATAAAGAACGCAATGACAATGCTTCCTTAATGTAAGAAGAACAATTTGTTAGTGTTGAAAACTTGGTACAGGATAATGTGTTTAGAAGGTATTGCTGATCTATGTAATTTGGTAATGCTTTAAAATACTTATAGCGCAAATCATGATAAACTTTACATTCAAATAGGAAATGAAATTCATTTTCTACAAAATTATCATTACAAATATTACATAGTCTTTGGTGCCTTTGTGAATATCGTGAAGCTGGCAGTAATAACCGGAAGAATATAGCCGCGATGATATGAAGTACTTGTCAAAATGAAATTAACAACAGAACTAACATGTAAATTTCAAATCGTGTCGATGCCAGAAGTGAGTGTTACATACAGTTGTAGTCTACAACGTTCTGTCAATAATTTACCGCGTATTGTCTAACAAGGAAACTAGGTTCTAGTAATGTTATTAACCCGTGCTTCATAGGCGATTGACTTTGACATATAGTTCCAATGCCTGTAAATGTTTCCGTGTAAATGCAATTCAATAATTGCTATTGACAATTGTATGCATAATAGATGTCCTTGTCAGTTTCGACTTCCATCGAATAAGATAATTATCTTGCTAGGTAAAATAAAATTTTCACTTGTGCAAAACCGTTGTCTATTTTAACATGGATTGCAAAACTGAAATGTTTAATAAATATTTTTTACCACATCAAATTTATATGTCGAAAGGCGATTAAGTTCACTTAGAATACGCCGTAAGGAGGAATAGTTATATATTTGGTTTAAAAAGTTATTCTCATATCGAAACTCTTTTCATAAGTCGTTTATTAAGACTATTACTAACCAACACATCTAGCAGAAATATATTTAAATTTTCATGTAAAATATTTCGTGTTTCAACTTATTATGGTTCAAGCGACGTCAAACAGTTTTCATTTATTATAAATTATAATCTCAAATTAATAATTGAAAGATAATTTATGTTATGATAATTTATTATTCGAATATTATCAAAGGTAATGCACAAATTAACGGGGCAAGCTTTACCAGACTTCTTTGTGTTATTTTATGATATGTGTAACTACATTGTTGTTCAATAAGTCCTTTGATCGTGTCAGTAGCATTTATCATGTCTATTACACCCAATTACCGATCGATGTAGGGTAAACATAACAATTCAGGCTTGTAAATTTCATGTACCCATAACGTTATTGAAGTATGATTGATATGCTTTGCACCTGTCAATAACCAGTCAATTTCCGTCGCTCAGAATATTAATCTCATATCTTTTCTTTTATCTAATCATATATTTATCATATTTGATCAATTGTGTGGGCAAAATTAACGTTTGTGTGAATCATTGGAGAATCACGATCAAAACGTGTTTTGATATTTTGATTTATGAAATTGTCAGATGAAATTTGTCCATATCACTCAATTTCGTTATGAGGTGATGCTATAAATTTAATCGAAAAGCGACGCTATTTTATTTTCATCCATTTTGATAGATATGTCCGATTTTATATTGGCATTGTTACTTCTCTAACCAGTGTCGTTTGCATTTTCGTTACTTCTGTATAAATAAATTTTGATTTTATCTAATTCCACTCATTTCAGTTGTCAATTAATTTGGAGCTACGGGTCACATAGAATAAGTTGGGGTTTTTTTCATTTAATTTTTAGGCATTCCTCAAATGCTTACTAACACACACATATAGGTATATCTTTTCACATGACAAAATCAAGGCTAAAGGACGTATACTATGTTTGATGGCAGCTAAAAATGAAACAAAGAAAATGCATGTTTTTTTTCGACAATGTATTTGATAGGGGTATGTAGTTTCGTTTTGGAAATAAAGTTAGCAGTGTTTCTTTGACTGTTTTCATCATAATAACGTTTTCAAACGTTTGTAACTTTCCCAAGTGTAACATATTTCTTTTCGATCTGTCTCGTGTACAAAGACCGGGAATCTGATATATTGAAAATGGTACAATGTATTCTACTGTTACCTTGTTCTGGCAATGGAAAGAATTTTTTCTTGCTGGGATATCAGCTATTTACTTTCATAATATCTACATTCTACACCGAGGGGTTCTAGATTGAAAGGATAAATGTTTAAAAGCGTTCATTAGTTTATTACGGGAGCAAATAATTACGTGTCATTTACATATAGTGTGCCTTTCACAAGTGTATGGTACTGTTTCGTGATCTTCTTTGCCGAAACTGGCCACAAGTATAATAAGTTATTGCGCCTTTAAAATCGTACCGTTGTTATAAGTTATAAACTCACTGTACACTTCTTTATGTAATTCATACACAGCCATACTTAAATATCCTCTGTGTGTGTGTGTGTGTGTGTGTGTGTGTGTGTGTGTGTTTGGGTTTGTGTATGTGTGTTTTCAAAAGTATCTAACGTATTTATATATACGCACTTTTGTTCGTTCTAAACTGATTCAAGTCCTTCAATATGCCCCCTAATAAATTCAATCGCCTCCGTGGTGTAGTGGTTAGAGCGTCCGCCCGGAGAGCGGAAGGTCGCGGGTTCGATCCCCGACCGCGTCATACCAAAAGACGTTAAAATATGGTACTTGTTGGTCCCTGTCTGGCGCTCGGCATTAATGGGTACATCAAGGACTGGTTGGCTCGGAGTCAGTATAATGTGTCTGAGTGGGGTATTCATGCTTCACTGCGGCATGGTATCTCAGTGGGCTATACTAGCACTATAAAACCAGCTTCAGTCTGGGCTAGTACAAGCATCCGCACATACACATACACACGCATGCACGTCGTCATATGAGCGAAATATTCTCAAGCGCGACGTTAAACCCAATTTCACCTCACCTCTCCTCAATAAATTCATGATTGAAGTCCATTCTGCGAATAAATGACTATATGTAATAGGGGATATATCATAGAGTTCAGAAGTTGCAAACAATGTTTTACCTAGCACGACGGCTCAGTAACGGATAAATCAAGCTAGATAAAAGTATTAATATTTTGAAAATGTATTTCATTTTACGCAAAGCAGTCTCCTGTAATAACGTTAATAAATCAAATATTTGTTAAAATCAAAACCGTATATATTTCACTACTTGCAAGAGATGAACTCAATTAGCTGGATCCACGTCGCCGTTTAATCAACATTTTTTTTCGATGAGGCCGTTAAATTTGCAGCTGTATCCTAGAATCCACTGCCAATTAATCAACTCCCAATTAGCGCTTGTCACATGTGTGATTGTTTTGATTAACATCTCAACGCGTCATCAAGCCTGCCTGCATGTCATAGTGACGTTATCTATATGACGTAATCACCAACAACAGACTGTTAGCGCCAGAGCGAAAACTCCCAAGGGAGGTAATTCTACCCTGGACTCGTTATCGTCCCAGAACTAGACTGACATTTATGTCGAGCCCTATTAAAATTTTATTCGATTTAGAAAAAGACGTCAATGTTTAAACGGACCATGTTTTAAATGGTATTAAGTTTTAAATAGTAATTTTGTATTTAATTCCACATCTTTGTCATCGTGTTATCATTCTTCATAGTCAATATTCACTCAGTATTGTTTTCTTATGTCTACTTAATTATATATAGTGAGTGTTGAGTAACGGTATCACCGACTTGAAGAGATGACAACAAATACTAGTATCAGCAGTTATGCAATATACACATGAAAGTCACATTCTCGTGTAAAGCATGATATTACCGCTTGTACCTGTCAATCAATGTGGCGACATGTCACGTGCTTGTTTATTCCCGCTTTCACGTTGAACATCATATCGCAAGCCCGATGTATCAAGTCATTGCATTTTCATCTTCGATAAATGAATAAAAAATATTAAACTGTGACGTAACCGAATTTCTTAAGACGCCAAACGTTTCACTTGTTTGTGTTCGTGGTTTTCACATCAAATTCAAAGTTAATTTAAATTGAATTTGACACGCGTTCTCCAAAACCCATTCGATTAAAATAGTTCTGTTATCTCTTTAAGTTGAATTTGCGAATTATCGAATGAGTTATATGTTTCGGATTTTCTTATTCATAATATTTCTTGATTTATTTTTCAAGCTTTGGCGTTTCTAGCTGTTTTGAATGTCATAGAGATTTGAAAAAGTAAACATATTGCGAAACTTATTCGAGTTTTCTGAAGCTTGACAGAGGAAACCTGATTATTTCCTCTAACAAGATTACTTGATGTCATGAGGTAGAAAAGTTTAAACTAATTTGAAGTGATGGTCTTGCATTTTTTTACAGTAAAAGAAGAATTTTACTAAATTTGACAGCTAAATTTGGCGATAACCGAAACTTTTTAAAGAAATATGTCTAGCCCGATAAATAATTAACTTTCAACATACGTTTTGTGTCGTTTATTATTGATCGAATGGCAGCATTTTGCATCAACGAGTGTTTTCGCTTTAAAACACACAGAGCGGCTTTGAATATTTCAAAGTGACACATTTTACTTTGTAAAATGGAGGTAGAAAAAGTATTTCTTTCAACAAATGCAAACGTGTTAGACAAGTTTGTAAATAATAATGATTTGGAATATACATTGCCAAGTTTACGTTCGATATCAACATGGCGGCCTTTTGGTCATGTCGAAAGTTTGAAGCCAAAATGCGGTCTGTCAATGTCGTAACAGGGTAAATTAAATTCAGGAAATCTGAAATAAATACCAATGTAAGACCGAAATCTGTTTTGCAGCCATCACATGTTTTATTTTGTTTAAAATTGAAAACGGCTAATTCACATCTTGTGCAAACAGAAGCCAGTTTCACATGGAATTCAAAACTGTCAACCCTCAAAGGAATTCTGGGAATAATGAATCTGCGCCTGCGTGACCTTTAACCTTGTTACTGGGATTGTTCAATCTCGTAACAAGGTTCAAACATACTGATAATCCTTTTTTAAGGGGTGATATCAAGCGATGATTTCTCCTGTGCGAAGTGTTTGGTTCTATATGTGAACGACGTTACCATGTGTTATGAACCAAGACATAGTGAAACCAGACCCTCTAAATACACCGGGAATACCCACTGGTGCTCGAATTAAAGAAACATGGGACAAACATAAACACGTAAACAAGCAAACAGCATGAAACGACAACAAGCCAGGAACAAATCCCTTTTCAAGTTCGTAACGACCTTCATGTTTCTTTTCGGTTACATGGCTTTGACTTCTTTGAGGAGGTGAGATGTTTCTGGAACATGACCATCAACAGAAATTCCTTCTCATGGCGATTCAATTAACTCTCTTTGAACCCTTCTTCGTAACTGTTGCTGCCACTTTGGACTGAATCTGCTTGTCTTGGTGCCAATTTCAGAAATTTTGTAAATGCTTCACCCGTATATTGATATCTCATTTGTTCATTAGGTCTTTAAGACGGGCAATTCGCTGTCAGTCATGTTGTGATGGCCAAGGTTGAAGTGTCCGCTTCAGTTTTGATCACCATCTGTTGTGCGTTATGGTTGTGTTATGGACACGTCAGTTCTTCAAAGAACTGACCACCCTGATGTCATGCATGAAGATAGAGTCTATCCTTGAAATAAATTGGTGAACAAATTTCCATCAACGGACATTATTGTCAAACAGAAGAGCTACTCTTTTTAAAGAGATCTAATGGGTGCCAAATGGAATCAATAATGATTTTAAAGCCTTAAGTTCAACCAGCACTTCGTTTTAACGAAATCCGCGTAATCTCCTGATTACTGATTTAAATAAATGTATTCAGTCCGTCATCGTTTTACTTACTGAATCCATGAATTAAAAAGTGAACAATTCAAGCTATCATGTCGACTACTCTGTATGTACCTGTTAACGGGTTGCGGCAACAATCAATCACCGCGATGTAAAAAGATATTATGCTATGATCAAGATAGAATTGATGGTATTCTGACTTTGTATTTTTTCATAAATGAAAATTATTCGGTGACAGAAAGATCAAGGCCTTGGTTAATATAAATCTTTCATTGACACTGGAGCAAAACTATAATTCAAAACGTCACATAAACAAGACAAGACAGATTACTTTCATGTCATTCTTTCAAGATCCTTTGATAAAAGGTCCACGACACTTGTCTTTTTTATGTGATATTCAATTACGTCCACATATGCTAATTACCGTTTTTCCGGAAAAAAATATGATTCATATTGGTAATTTACAACCGACGGTTCTGCCACCTCGTTTTCGGTTCGGCCTGGCTCCGGTTACGGTCACTACGTTTAAACTTTTCGAATCAATATCTTAACTCAACACTTCTGTTAAACGATTCGCGATATATGTAATGTAAAAAATGATTTGGGGAGCACAAAAAAATATATCAAAAAAATTCTCCACATTTCTTGAAAATGAATAATTTCCAATAATCGATTTGCACTCCCGAATTCCACCATCCGTTGCCATCGGAACTGGGTAAGAATTTGGACGAGAGAACAGCCGAGAGAACAGATGGTTTTGCTATTCTTATTCAATTTGCTAAGTACACCAAAGCCCCGGACACTGAGGGAGCTTAATGAGCGTTCAACTCACAATGACGGATTTACCGCGTGTGAAACGTCTTAAAGCAGTATGGCGCGTTTTGCCGTTCCCATACCGTGTTTAGTTTAGCAAAGTAAATTCGCACTGGATGGCTAGTTAAAGCTGTTGGGCTGGAACAGTAAAGTCAACTTAACGAATTATATAAATCCCGTAAGGCTTGTCTGGCTGTGGCAATTTGAGTTTGTAAAGTCAGTCAGGAGAAGGAAATATTTCGTTCCGTTTGTTTAATGAGATGTGTTTTCATAAAATTGTTCTTCAGGCTAGTACAATTTGATTGATAGTACAACTTTAAATAGGTTAAATTTCTTCTAACTACATTAGTTAGGCTATGAGTTTTACAGTTGGTAAGTCTATTCCGTGCCTAAGCTTTTCAGTTTTAATTTTAACAGTATAACATGCGACTGATCTGATGAATGTGACGTTATTCCGTTGCAAATGCTATACAGTTGAAATTTTAACAGTATCATTTACGGCTAAATACATCCTTTGGTTGATCCGATGAATAGAAATTTATAAAATAGAAGTAATGGTTTATTAGTAAAATATTTATGCTAGTATTGTTAAAGATGTACGATGTGTATTATTTTCACTTATTCAACGGTATAGCGAATAACGAATGTGTTTGGTGAAAGACTGACTGTCTTGTTTCTGTGGCGAAACATTTATCCCTCTGAAATAAATTATTACCAGGTTAACATATGTTCGGGATTGTTAACTTAATTATTAAAATCAATTGTAGGTGAACTGCAAATTTTCCCAACAAAAGTATTGACGTAAGGATACGCTAACAACGACTCAAAACTATGAAACTCACAAAATTATAGTCTTAATTTCACTTTGTACATAAAATAATGTTTGATTAATACTTCAAATGCAACAAGAAATGTAAGATGAAATCAATAAAGCCACACCAACACAGAAATACGTATTTTTCTCATACTGAGCAAGTAGAAATCAGTTATGTTCAACAGTTTATTCACATTTCATATTCAAAAGCTAATGTGCGTGTTATATACTGCAGCTAATTAACATTTCATATTTAGCTACAAATTCATATTTTAAGTTCAACTCCATATTTACTTTACATGTTAAAATTCAAATCTTACTGACAGTGAACATTCAAAATTTCCATTTTATAATTACAATCCATATTCAACTATATCTGACATTTTGAGTGTATTAGATAATACATATTTTATATTCAGCAGAAAATTTACATTTCAAATTGAAGAGCTTCTTTAATTTCATATTCAGCATATGATTTATTTAACGGTTTATAAACTTTTCGTATTCATCATATAATTAGCATGTCACAATCTACAGCTTATTCACACCTTATTTGTGCAAAGTTCAAGCCGTATTGCTGAGGCTTGGGGATGGGGTGAGGATGGAACGCGGATGGGGATTGGGGTTTTAAGGAAGGAGATATAGCCACATGGGGAGTATACATGTACAAACTACGTAAAATAACACACTTAACGCCTAAATGTACATTCACACACATGTAAATGTACATTCACACACATACACAACTTCTTCTGTCCCTGTCAGAAATATTTCAGATACCGCCTAGAAAAGACATATACTGGAACTCGTTCGTTTGGTTGACATATTCTCAAAAAAAACCTTCGGCGAACTCACTGTTTGCACCAATTATCCTCTTGTGCTGCTCGACTCTTCATACCTTTGGCTCGTGTGATACTATTGTCCTCTCTCAGGGTTAGCGTTCCGGGGTAGTTGTCTGTTCCCCGTCCCCCCTTACCCCGGCTGACGCTTACCTGAAGCATACCTGAAGACGAGATTCAGGGCTAACGTAACACTATGGATATAAGGCGACAAAACCCTTTGTAGAATTAGAATCTCTTCTGAGTCGGTGGTACGATTTCGACCGCATGAGCATGTGCTTATGAATCACTATCAAGTAGTGATGATGCCAGTGATTATACACAATCAAATAGTGATTGTGTCAGTGATGATACACTATCAAATAGTGATGATGCCAGTGATGATACACAATCAAATAGTGATTGTGTCAGTGATGATACACAATCAAATAGTGATTGTGTCAGTGATTATACACAATCAAATAGTGATGATGCCAGTGATTATACAAAATCAAATAGTGAGTGATGATGATACACAATCCAGTGATTATACAGTGATGATCACAATCAAATAGTGATTATGCCAGTGATGATATACACAATCAAATAGTGATTGTGTCAGTGATGATACACAATCAAATAGTGATTATGCCAGTGATTATACACTATCAAATAGTGATGATGTCAGTGATTATACACAATCAAATAGTGATGATGCCAGTGATTATACACAATCAAATAGTGATTGTGTCAGTGATGATACACAATCAAATAGTGATGATGCCAGTGATTATACACAATCAAATAGTGTTTGTGTCAGTGATGATACACAATCAAATAGTGATGATGCCAGTGATTATACACAATCAAATAGTGTTTGTGTCAGTGATGATACACAATCAAATAGTGATGATGCCAGTGATTATACACAATCAAATAGTGATTGTGTCAGTGATTATACACAATCAAATAGTGTTTGTGTCAGTGATGATACACTATCAAATAGTGATGATGCCAGTGATTATACACAATCAAATAGTGATGTTGCCAGTGATGATATACAATCAAATAGTGATGATGCAGTGATGATACACAATCAAATAGTGATGATGCCAGTGATTATACACAATCAAATAGTGTTTGTGTTAGTGATGATACACTATCAAATAGTGATGATGCCAGTGATTATACACAATCAAATAGTGTTTGTGTCAGTGATGATACACTATCAAATAGTGATGATGCCAGTGATTATACACAATCAAATAGTGATTGTGTCAGTGATTATACACAATCAAATAGTGTTTGTGTCAGTGATGATACACAATCAAATAGTGTTTGTGTCAGTGATGATACACTATCAAATAGTGATGATGCCAGTGATTATACACAATCAAATTGTGATGATGCCAGTGATGATACACAATCAAATAGTGATTGTGTCAGTGATGATACACAATCAAATAGTAATAATACAACATTCTTAATTCAAAACAACTCAATTGTGATTCTTATGTGGTAAAGCTATTTCCTTTAGCCAGTGGAGTGTTGAAACCAACGATGGTTTCTAAGTTTGTATTGTCTTGGTTTCATATTCTGGGATGGGTTGTATACTGTGTTTTACAAGTAATATATCAATGTATAACTGGGAACGTATTTTCTTTGATCCATTAATTACCAGTTGAATACTTAAATGATATCGAAGACCTTTGTGGCAATGATTTTCCGCGAAGTAAACATCATGGATATTCACCTCTATATCCCCACCCTCTGTAATATCAGTTCTTATATACAATACATGATACGCAAAATATATTTTTAAAAAGAGAACCATGTAAAAGTCGTTGGAAAATTAATTGATGCTGTGGGCAACGGCGGTGTCGACGACATAAGATGATGTGCAATCACCGCTGAGTCGCTGAGCCTGGCCATGCGATTCACGCCAGCTAACACCCACATGCTCGGGGTTCCATGTTCCTTCCATTTCAGCCAAGAATCCAACAAACAATAGAATATAGAATTACGACGCTGACCAAGTAGTGAATGTCAAGGAGTGTGTTTATAGAGGTTTATGTACCGAAAAAAGTAGTAGAACCAGGTATGAACAACTTCGCAAAAAATAATGTTATCGATATTCTATAATTGTACATGAATGTATCTAATGATCATGGTAGTAAGGCTATAGGACTTGATAGCATTTGTTTTTCTGTAGTGTAAATAAGGTATTTAGGGAGAGTTTTCTTTATTGAGAATACCGGAAATGTGTCTAGGATCACGCGACATGAATTTCAGGAGTGGTCAATTTCCGGAAGTTGTCATACGTACCAAACCAAATATATACTTTCGGAAAGTATTGTATGAACATATGTACAACCTATTGCCCTCGAAACTACCCCCACTCCTCCCCATTTACAAGGCGTACAGAACAGGTGTTTATGGGTTTAAAGAGTTGTTTCTTGTAATAACAAGAGCCAATATTTTTTAAGACATTTTATTTGTTCTGAAGTGTTTATTCTTGTTGTTGTTGTGTGGACAAACAGCATAAATATATCGAATGTAACGTGACTAACGGTTGTTTGCTCAATGGTGTAATGTTTGGGAACTTTCCGGATCTTTTGACTTGGTGAACCATTACAATGCGACACCGTCGGTATTTACGAATTACGCAATATTTCCATATTCCCATCGTACACGGTGTCATGAAAGTAAGTTACCCCCTGAAAAAAAATTGGGCCAGAATAAATTGTCTACTGCTTATAACCCTATAATGTGAACCAGTTACGTGTGATCCATCCTCTCAACATTTTCCAAGATATATAAAATCATTGATGTTGAAATTTCAAACCTGGCACAGTCAGTAATCTTTATGTATAGCCTTACACTCATAAATTACTTAGAGTGCCAGTGTACATCAAACTATGATTTATCTGAGGTGGGTATATCGAGTAACCACTTTTGTAAAAAACACACGTTCACGCGTGTTTAAGAAGAATTCTTTCAAGTATGTTAATGCCCTACATAAAGAAAATATATAAATGATAAAATTAAGACCAACCGCCAATGAACTAGCTACTTCGTTAGTGCAATGCGCGTCCCACCTTATACCATTAACACAAACTGATAATGTTATCTATTGGCAATGTATTCCCTCGAGGGAGTGTTTTGCACGCTTTGGATGTTGTATATCAAATAAAGAGCAAAATAAATCTATATGACTTGAAAATGGACTTAACATCAAGCACCTTGCCTTTTGATGTGAGTTCGTATCATGTTTACAGACGCAAACACGAGGCAGAGTGTAGCAGTATTTTGTAACCTGATCCGGGTTAGTTTGCCTCCCAAAGCGAGGCTCGTCCGGAGACGCGTTGCGCAGGGCGTTGAAATATGTACCGGCGAAGTTTTATCTGAGCATTTCGCGCATTTTGTGACACTTAGTGTTGGTGTAAACTGGTGAAAACGTACGTACGATTCCTCAGTTGATGAAAGAACGTGAGAAGGACCGAGGAGAGATGTGCAGCAAGCCCCACACATCGCTCTCACAAGCGTCCTCTGGGCATGCGCCGTCAAACCAGACTCCGCACATAAACGATTTAACAAGCCACTGAGACAGAGCTTTGTAGGGACGGTTACTGCTTCTAGTATTTTGAAATGAGAGTCTTTTCAGCGTCGCTCTTGTGGTAATAGGTGAAATTATTGGTGGGGATATTTTTGTGGGGTATAATCGTTTAAAGTGACACATGTATAATGAGCTGAAACTCTCATGTGTCTCGTTCTGAGTTATGGCCCTTGGGTGCATGTCACGGTCAGTCATTTCAACGTGCTGGTATCGTGTTTTGAAAAGCTTGCAGGGGGTAGGGATGTGGGTACCGGGTGGCGTTTGGAGGCTGGGTGTCGGCGTAGAGGTCGTAGACTTTGGTATTTGAAGTTTTATTAAGTCATTTTTTATTTAATCTATATAATCTTCTAGCGGCGGTTGGGACGTGTAGCAAGGACGTGCGTGCGTGCCTACGTGTGTGTGTTTATGGAATGGATGGGGATGGGGCGTTGTAGGTTGGTTTATGCACTTCGTAGGAAACATGGTCGGTGATGATGGTGGCTTGTGGAGGCGATGATGTAAGTAGGACAAAGACGTACAACGATATCTATTTTTACAAAGATGATTACATACAAGCACACCGAAAATCCAAAGTTACTACTACTGCTACAACTATTATCATTTTATTATCATTCTATCTCATCATCATACATCATGGCGCACATATCAAGTTCCTATCTACCCCAGCCCGCCAAATGATGTCAGTTAAGCCCGGCGCCTGGGCAAACAGCTCAAGTAAGGATATTCGTTCCGTTTTAGTTCCTGCTCCGTATGGAAATCTCATCACCACAACCGCGGAAAATTACATCCTATAACGCTTTGAAGTTGATATCACCGTATGCCATCAGTCCTCCGTTTTTATGCCGATCCCGAAATTACAGACACCCAAAATGATCGCCGCTCACTTTTCACGCTCCTGAAAACAGTGCTATGCGATGAGCTTCTGCTAGATTTTTCATAGCTGTTTTATTGGGTCATAGTTAACAGATAAACTGCCATCCGTGGGATCCCTCGAAACTTTTATTTCCTTCTCCCAGACAGATTCCCTCATCCCTTTCCGAGTTATAAGTGTTCTGTGTTTTTGTAAAAGCCGGTGTGTACAAATATACGCAGTGGTGGTCTTTAAAACGGAAAACGACCCAATTGACTCATTATGCGTGATTCTGGCTTTGGTTAATTTTGGGAGGTCTAAAATTGTGAAAGAATTGATATACAGTTGTGATAAAAGCATACTCGTTATGCCTTTTACTTAGATAAGTGACAGTTGAAATTTACACTCATATGAACTATATGTATTTGAGTCATAAATCATATGTTTCAGTTATATTTGAGTGACTTCTGGCTTATATAAGGTATCCGTGTTATCTCAACTATGTCATTCTTTGTACGTTTCTTCACGGTTCCCAGTTTTGAGATAGACTCTGAAATTTGCCCGATATGTACGTGTTTTTTCCCAAGGTCATTTGTGCTACAGAATTACGTGAAAGGTTCCTTGAACTCCTTGTTACGTCATGACGTGATGACGGTTACTTTGATATTAGTTTTTTATTTTGCAAATTTTGCACAAAAACCCGGAATCACATGCTCCTTATTGCACACTGCTAAATATAGGTATTATGTATAACTATATGATATGAAAAACGTTACTGTTGGGTTAAAGAAATGAGTGAGTGAATATGGTTTTACGCCGCTTTTAGCAATATTCGAGCAATACCACGACGGGGGACACCAGAAATGGGCTTCACACATTGTAACCATGTGGGGAATCGAACCCGGGCCTTCGGTGTAACGAGCGAACGCTTTAACCACTTGGCTATCCCACCTCCCCTGTCAAGGGGTGAAGTGTGCGGGTGTTTATGTGCATGTTTAATGATTTAATCCTTCATTATTTTGTATGTATTCGAATATTCATATCTGTTCATAGATGTAAAGTTTTAAAATTTGGACTTTATTTACATTACATTACTAGAGCAATATTTAGGTTATTTCTTCTCATAAGCATCATACGGGGTGGAGTATACGGTATCACCCTTGCAAATCCTGGTCGTTGAGTATTGGTAGATCACGGACACAAACACACACTCATAGCCTTACAGAACCGTTGCTAGGTGTTTTTCGATCTACTTATTCAAACAGTAGTTTAAGCAGGCTTCAGCAGATTTAATCTGTGAAATATAATGACCTCCAGCTTGTTTGTGGGGCGAACTCGTCAACATAACGTATCGCATTTTCATTATCATATCGAATTTTCACCTCACTTGTGTATATCACGCCAAGCCTGTCGTCAGCATGTATGGTGTTGGAAATCATTCCACATGAAATTTATTACAATTCACTGTAACGTATTTCATGTCATTTTCTTAAGAACGTAAACTTAAATAAACTTTAATTCTCTCGATTATGCATTAACTCGTGAGGCACAATTTGTGAACAGAAACGACGGGAATTAAATTACAGGTGCGGGAGATCGTCTCGGGACACCTGTTGACAACAAAAGAATTGCATGCCCGGGGATGTCAATTTCGATGTGCAAATTTGAATGGCACTTGTCATTAAAGAGCATATTCGGTGTAATAACTGCAACTGTCGACAATATAAAAGTTACATGTGCGCAGATATTATGGCACACAAGCTTAAAATGTCCAGGCAGAGTCCTTCTTGATTTAGTTCTTCCTTTTGTGGGCTTTGACATTTATGGAGTAATGATTTAGGTTTTTACTGCCCATGTGTTTCTTGAATATAAATGTCGCATAATGAGCTTCGTTCTAGAATGTTGTTTTTTTAGTACTGTTCCTGGGGCACAGCACATGTTAGGACACATATGATGTGTATTGTTATTGCTTTTAGTAGGCTTTTGTTATTATAATTTGTCATATTAGTGTTCTTACTGTAATCCTTATTATATACAATTCTAACAGCAAGATATATATGAGATCCATTTTATTAGTAGTATTTCTGTTATGAATACAAAAT
This sequence comes from Haliotis rubra, assembly GCF_003918875.1. NCBI lineage: Eukaryota > Metazoa > Mollusca > Gastropoda > Lepetellida > Haliotidae > Haliotis > Haliotis rubra. The sequence continues at coordinate 520,942 of NW_025767001.1, forward strand.
GCATTTTAGAAAATGGTAAAATGTAACGTTATATATTTCCTATTGAATATTTTCGGTAAAGTCCAAATTCTAGCACTTTTAAGCACAATCCGGAGTTCGATCCTTAACTCTCAGAAACTTATTCTTGCTGTTATTATTTTCCTCAAATATCACAATGAAAACAATAATTTTGTTTGCTTTATCTGGTTTGATCACTATTGTGTTAAATTGTTTTAGAATAGAAAGAACAGTGGCTGTTTAGCATAAAATGGTGACAACCATTATTGGCATGAGTATATAACCGTATACTTCATATAAAATACATAGTTCACGTTTCCCCCCTATGGGAATATACACATAATATAACCGTATACTTCACGTACACAGGGCACGTTTCCCCCCTATGGGAATATACACATAATATAACCGTATACTTCATGTACACAGGGCACGTTTCCCCATATAGGAATATACACATAATATAACCGTTCATATAAAATACCCAATACGGTTTCCTCATATGGGAATATGCACAAAATATAGGCGTATAGTTCCTGTAAAATACATAGTGCACGTTCCCTCATATGGCAATATACACATAATATAACCGTATACTTCATGTATACACAGTGCACGTTTTCCTCCTATGGGAATATACACATCATATAACATATACTTCATGTAAAATACATAGTGCACGTTCCCCCATATGGGAATATACACATAATATTTATATAACCGTATACTTGATGTACACAGTGAACGTTTCCTCATATGGGAATATACACATATTATAATCGTATACTTCATGTAAAATACATAGTACGCGCTTCCCACGAAGTACTTAAAACACTATGAACACGGTCATTAAAAAACAAACATCATTTTCACCTGGCGTGCCTCATAAACACACGTTGCTTTCTTCTGCTAATTGGCACTGTTGGGGCCTTCTCGCTTTCCTCACGAAATGTTCACTGCTATTTAACAACTTTCTCACGTAAACGAGATTTACAACATAAAAACGTATATGATACTCTCGGTGTAAGGTAATAGGACGTTTATCAACTGGAAGCTCAGGAGGGCCTCCAAGCATTGTCGTGATGTATATCGGAGCTTAAAAAATAATAAAAAACACATAGGGTATATTTATGTTTTTTTAGTTAGCAGATCAAAAGCTTCTGGATACCGGTTTCGGATTTAGGGTTGAAGATTTTACCGACAGAACCGGTTAGAATACAACATACGGGAATATGTAGGAAAAGGAACAAATTTGTATCATCATCATCATCATCATCATCAAACAATCATCAACAACAACCACAAAATCATCAGTTTTATTATCATTTTTCACCATTATTATTATCATTATACATAAAAAATGTTATATGAGTATAGTGACTTAACGTGTACATTTTTCAACTTCACACTTCCTTTCAAAACTGGAAAATAAATATCAATTTTCACATTTTAAGTAATGAAATTGTATACGTACTGAAATTAAGAGATTACCCATAAAGTGGTGATTGATTAATAAAACAATACTTGTTATCTCTGTCGTAAAAATGCCAGTGTCATCCTGACCCGCATATCGAGGCTGGTACCGTCCCCTTCCATCTGTCCTGATAGCGGGAGGTGTCATTGATTACAGAGTAATTAACGGACTCTGTAATACAAAGCAATGACCACATCTGATCGAAAACTAACCGCTCCCTTCGACTGACCGAAATGAGCCGACATGGCTAAACGATTAAGAAAACGAGAGTCACATGTCAGCCATAAATTTGGTATAACAACCTAAAAGTAGCAGCTCCCCCTAAACGGTAGCCAGGACTAGTCATTACCCCGTTTTTCTAATTAGTCCGTCGCATTCTCGAAAGCAAATCGTTTTTCTCTTCATTTCCGAGATAGTCAACCATTGCAACGATGTTCGCGAGAAGTCAAACGATTCAGTTTGATTGTGTAAATGGGGGCAAGGCGTGCGCTTGTCTAATTAATGGCTATGATTACTTGCCTTTAAATGAAAATTTATATCTTCTGTCCCTTAAGTTGTCTTTAGGGACACCTTACTTGTCAGATACGTTGTGACAAGTTAGAGATGCTATCTACTGACTACTAATCCTCGTTTACAAGGTTCGTTTAAAGACGCGGAATTGTTTTTGTTGGTGTTCACTGGGACAGTTGATATCACCAACCTGAGTGAATAGATCGCTTAACCTAATCTTCAACACTTTTATTTCTACGATTTTCTTCAGTAATTTCATTTAAATTGCATTCCATGTAGCAATTTTAAGATTATTATGCAGAAAGGATACATTTATTTTCAGTAAGATAAAGGTATCGTAAGGTAGTTCTCAATTCTTGAGTCTTGTAATGACGTATTAACATGCTCGTTCAGGGTTAGTTAATCTTTAGGCAGTGCCCCTACTTTGCATATCGATTATCTAAGTCGTTCATGATTAGGAAAAAAGCAAGCGTCTGATAGTCACAGGACATTGCACTGATTGTAACCATATAAATAGTATTTGTTAGATTGCAGGTTGATCCATTATCGGGACTAATCACCTCTAGTCCGCCTGCAAGTCTTTAGAGTTGATTGAAAAGAAAATCTCTTATCTAAATCGACTCCTAAATCTTAGCTTGTATCACGAGGTGTGGAATAGGTCTAATTTATTGCCCTATTTTGAAACAAAACAGCATCGCTTCCTGACTGAGACTGAAGAAATTCCGCTAAAGCTTGGATCAAATTAAAATTGGTGCATGACATTCAAAATAGCACAACGCATATCGTTAGTTATATTCTGACATGAATTTATTTTTTCTCTATCCCACTGTCTCTCTCTCCATTCTTCTTTAACCCTCATTCTCTCCATGTATTTCTTTATACATCCTGTCAGACTGAGTCTGGGCTGTTTCAGTAGCCTCAGCTGAATATCCAGTTCGTGATGTGGCTGTCATATTTTGTATAAGTGGCGCACAGCTGTGTGATATACACAACACAATGTCCTCTGATGTCCATAGATCCTGTCTGTTTATGTTCACATAAAACATACCTTAAGTGGTAACGGCCGGCCAGAGCGTAATATAAGTAATATTATAAGCATTTACATTAAGAAGGGCGAGCATAAATTAGATGAAACGCTGCAACTGATTATCAAGAGAATGAGTGACAGCTATATACATTTGATTGACAGCAATCTATCATACTCGTGTCTCCAGGTGTCTGATACACAAACAGGCAAAGAACACCTGGGTCTCGTTAGCGACAATGTTTTATTTTCACCTGTCAAAGTTTACCTTATCAAACATCGATGGATACCGTATTTGGAGCGAACGTCGCGGGGGGCATTTCTCTCGCAGGTAAAACTCGGGACAGGTAGACATGAAAGAAGCCGACGCTGTGATTGTGCGATAAAGGAGCGCATCACCCTGTCGCAATTCATCAGGTCGATTTCACATCTGACATATGTCAGCCCTACAAGGCCCGTTAATCGCTCACAGCACAAAGATAGGAAAATTATGAGAGGAAATATTTTGGCGTGTGTGTGAAATTTATGAAAGAATATGTCCCTGACCGTTCGGATGTAACGCTTGTAGGGGGTTAACTTGGCCTGATCTTACATGTGATGACTGATTGATTGATTGATCGATGATGTATATTGCACTTAATTTCACGTGACCTTAAACAAAAGTCACCTGTACTATGACGGCACCCACAGTCCGAATGACTAGACGCGATTTTTACGCTCTAGTTTTTCTGTATGGAAATACCGGAGTCATTCTGATAGAAGCGGATAACTGTGACGTCACTGACATCGAATCCAAACAATAGTTCATATACCTCCAACACCTTCTTAACATTTGTTCAAAATGAATAAGGCGTAAATACGCGAGCAATGTACAGAATCAGTAGAAAATGAATGATCAGAGATTTCAAATACTGAACGTTAGCGCAAAACAAAACCAGTCCCAACTATCATCAGAAACAATTTCCGTTTGTTGTAGAAATCAGAAACAAATTCTGTTTGTTGTAGAAATCAGAAACAAATTCCGTTTGTTGTAGAAATCAGAAACAAATTCCGAATGGTGTAGAAATCAGAAACAAATTCCGTTTGGTGTAGAAGGAAAATAGCAGCGGAAATTACATGAATGAAAAACATGGTTTGAAGTAACATTATTTCGGCCTTTCAAATGCATATACATATATATTATACATGATATAATTTGACTTAATCTCCTCTTTGAATCCAACAGCGACATTTGAATTTTATTTTTAAAAAGAGGTCAAATGTTGAAAGGTTAAGTTGAAATATGTGTGACAAGCTAGGTCAAGGTCACGTGCCTGCATACGGGTACATTCATTCATTCATTCATTCATTCATTCATTCATTCATTTATTTATTTATTTATTTATTTATTTATTTATTTATTTATTTATTTATTCAATAGAAATTGTTATGAATACACGATGTTATTTAGGTGTTGAATTGTGACATATGATATATTTGTGTTACACTTTCGTAGTAAAATAACAATTCTTGTAAAGGTCTACAATCTGACTCCATTACGAAAATGTAATTCAGACTGTAACATAAATTATGACATTGTTGGCCGTGGTTGTGCCGTTCTGGATTATGTTCGAAGTTGCAATCGTCCACTTTGTAAATTCACAACACATTCGTACTTCACACTGCACCGTGTTTGTACTGAAACATACGCTTTCTGTGAGTAGTATCTCCGAATCCCTTGCTCAAAGCGTTCGTGGCCCTGTCGTAAGACTGTACGATATAGGACTGAGACGCTGGGGGTAACGGTATTGCTGAGTCTGGTTAAGAGGACGCGGCCCTGGTAGCTCGAAGAAGTCAGAAAGTTGTTTATTTGTAGTAAGCGTTCTCCTGTCAGTGTGAGGTTATGTTTTATGTGTTTCATTAACCTTTTTTATTTGTACAGTAAGAGAAAATACGATCCATCTAATCGTAAACAACGTGAAGAAGAGCTCGATCTGTCACTTGAGTATAATGAATTCGCGCTCCTAGTGCAAGTCAATTTGAAAGGACCCGTATTGTGATTAAGTCCAGCCAAACCTTCTATTAACAATCTTCCAGGATTACGACGGCTGGGGTCACAATATGTCATCACTGATCTTAAGTAATCGATCTATATAATTTCGCCACATTTTCGGCTTTACGTGTGGCGATAGCCAAGTGGTTAAAGCGGTTGCTAGTCACGCCGAAGACCCGGGTTCGAATGTGCGAAGCCCATTTCTAGTGTCGATCTTCAGCCGCCCACGCTTGTCGGAAGAGGCGACTTACGGGATCGGATGGTCAGGCTCGGTGACTTGGGGATGGACGTCAGACGCTAGTTACCTACATCGATACTCACGATGTGAATCACTGGATTGTTTGGTCCAGATTGTTAAGTGTCTCTCGTCATGCTGGAATATTGTTGAATAAAAGCAAACCTTGTCACTGGTGGTCACCAATCCCCACTTATTATGCCCCACATACATTGCAGACAATCAATCTCTATTTAAAAGACAATGTATGTGCATTACAAGACGAAATATACACGTCAAAAGTCGCAACCTGAGATCGATATTGTGAGAAACGCCCAACACCGTCATAGTACGGAGACGCCGAATCAACCACTACACTGGACCTGACCACCCAATCCACATAGTCGCCTCGTACAAACACAGACTGCGAGTGAGCTTCTTCTGACCAGGATTCACCAAGGGGATCCACGACAAATATGAAGAATGGAGGGCTCGTTTTGTCCTCATTTTGTTGTTATGCTTGAGGTACAAGATACAATGTCGCTTTAACTTCACGGCCGGTATTTTGTAGCCATGAAATGTGACGTAACATGCACGCATAATGAATTAAATGCTGTTTTGTTCAGATCAATCAAACCCATTTGTAGAAATGTGGGATATGAAATAATTGTGATTGATGGCGTTAGATCCACATGAACAAACCTGCAGTGATATATCAAGAGTGAATGTGGGAAAAAGTATTTGATCATCTGATACACCGCCTGAAGAATAACAAACACGTGCAGCTTAGATAGTTTTTGGGAAATGAATAAATCTTCACGAAGTTTACTCACGATTTGCTTTGTTTACGGCCCGGGATCAAACAGCAGTTGCTGAAGAAGCGTGGCGTTTTTCTCTCCCTCCATGGTCATCGGTATATTGCATTACAATATATATTCAGAACTGTATGGATTAAATAATGGTGGCGTTTTTCCATTTCAATATACCAAACTGGGGATTCATTTACTCTCTCTCTATATATATATATTCTCTATATATCCCACTGAAAGGCGTAGTAAATATGGAATAGCCATTTTCTTCCAGTGAAACTAGCTAATAAGACTAGAATGGCGCGACTATGAATTAACAACCCGTAGCAAATCAAACGAGGGCGTGATTACGACATTGCAAACAGATCATATTGTCCATTACAGGGGTTGAACAAGTCTGTGGCGTTCATTGGAAGAACTAAGGGTCTCTTTCTCTCTGTTTCTTTCTCTCTCCCCTCTGTGTGTCTCTCTCTTTCTGTCTCACTCTTCCTCTCTCTCTCTCTCTCTCTCTCTCTCTCTCTCTCTCTCTCTCTCTCTCTCTCTCTCTCTCTCTCTCTCTCTCTCTCTCTCTCTCTCTCTCTCTCTCTCTCTCTCTCTCTCTCTCTCTCTCTCTCTCTCTCTCTCTCTCTCTCTCTCCCTCCCTCTATTTTCCGAAATATTTGTTTGATTTCTTAATTCGTTAGGTATCTGTCCTAATATGTACGAAGACGGTGTATAAAAGGTATACGAGTCGGGCAATGGTTGGGCTCACTCTTAGTTCTTAATAAAGTTATTTTGTTTAGAAACTAATATCTTAAAAAATAAACCCAAATGGGGACCAGAACATTGCTCAGTAGAGTCGAGTCAATCTAAGTCTAGATTTGTCTAATCATTCTAGACTTGATTTGGGCTCCTTTTTAATTTATTCTCTTGGGTGACGGGGACAGATTATGTAATTTTCATGAATAATGTGTGTTGCGATATTGACATGATTTATTCATAATTAACGTGAAATCCTGTCATCTTGATCTTTCAAAACGAATGTGATATGAACCTAACGGTACACACAGTTATCTTGCCGTGGTTATCGTTAGCGTTATCGGTAATATCGATTATGCTGTCAGTGAAATATATGTCTTAATGGCAACGATAACATGCTGCAATAAGATCTCCAGTGAACGAAATCGATTTAAGTGTAGCTCAGGTGGTAATGAAATAGAAAATTTATTTGAAGACATTGTCAGCTATTTGCGGATTTGTTTTGTAAGAGAATAAATGTAACTGAAATCGACAAGGTTTGTAGGAATGTCGATCTCACTAAAGACATATATATACACTCTCTCAAAAAAGAAACGCAACCCCTATCTAAATATCTGACATCATTTCTAGAATAAAGATGGTGAATGTAAATTAGAATTTTCTTCAAAATACTGTTAATACGTTCCCATCTGATCAGTATAAGCTCCCAAACGGAACCATTTTCACACATGATGACCTTTGTATCCGTGTTATTTGAGAAAGTGCGAAATTGTCATGTACAAAATGCTAAAAGCCTGTTGCACGTGCAAATCGTTGAAAACACAGTTCATGTAGAGGGTTTTAAAAGCACGCGTAGTTTGTAATTTTTCTCTCATAATTTGCTCTGCAAATCAAGTTCGAAAATGCCCCGTTTGAGTACAGCAAATCGAAATATTGCCATTGGTCGCATTGAGGCCGGGGAAAGCTTTGGAACAGTTGCCCGTCATCTAAACGTACACAAAACAACAATCTCACGACTTTGGAATCGTTACACACAGTTCCATGCAATTGAAGATCGTCCCAGGAGCGGTAGACCTAGGATCACCACACCGGCTCAGGATCGCTTTATTCGACTCAGCCACCTACGTAATCGGCATGCCACACCCACCATCACTGCAACACAGGTGCCAGGTTTGAGGAGAGTATCGGCCCAAACCATCAGGAACCGTTTACATGAGGCAAATTTACGTGCAAGAAGACCAGTTGTTGGGCCCGTCTTGAAACGCCAACATCGACGCCAACGTCTCAGGTGGTGTACTAACGTAAGGAGATGGACCCTCAGAAACTGGAGAAGAGTCTGGTTTAGTGACGAGTCTCGTTTCTTCTTCAACGACGTGACGGTAGACAACGTGTCTATAGACGAGCAAATGAACGTTTTGCACCGAACTGCGTTCGACAGGTCGACAGATTTGGAGGAGAAAGCATCATGGTATGGGGAGCCATGTCTTACAACCAACGGTCAGACTTGGTCATCATTCGTGGCAATTTGACGGCACAACGGTACATTGATGACGTCTTACAGCCACATCTTCTGCCGATAATCGACCAACAGAGGGAGTTGTTTCAACATGACAATGCCCGCCCTCATACAGCTCGTGCAACAGTGGCATTCCTACAGAATTCAAACGTCAACGTGATGCCGTGGCCCTCCAGATCGCCAGACATCAATCCTATCGAACATCTGTGGGACCAGCTGGATCGTCGTGTTCGTGCACGTACACCACAACCGCACACGTTGGTTGAACTGGCCGCAGCACTCCAGGAAGAGTGGAGAGCAATCCCCAGGAAAACATCCGCCGTCTGATTCGTTCTGTTCCGAGGAGGTGCACTGCTGTGATTAGAGCTCGTGGCTCTACAACGAGATACTGAAGACAACGCCCCTAGCGTAAATTGAGAGTTCGATACTGACCTGCATTAACTGTTACCTTATACCGTGCTGACCTAAGGTTCACCATGTCAAATTTCATGGCATTATCTTTAAAAATACAAATGTAATAACCAGTTAAAATTGAAATAAACATTACCAAAAAAACAGGGTTGCGTTTCTTTTTGAGAGAGTTGTAATGATACTGATAGACACTACTAATAAGGAGTCTCCGAGATTATATATTAAAATAGTAACATCTGTTAAGTAATATTTTGAGATAAGGGACTTAGTTTTAACGAAGTTTCCAACGCACTGATCGAGGTCTGTGCGAATGTATCGAAATTTTCGTTTCCATATCAGGAAAACTATAAAGCACATGGTTATCATAGAGTGAAACCTCGTTAGTACGGACTACGCTATCCGGAACACCTATTTCGGATGATACTGAGAACACTATTTATGTACATATTTCGAAATCATTTTGGCAAATTTCCAAAATTTCATGATACCCATCAGTTCGTCATAAGCGGGGGCGGTGGGGTAGCCTAGTGGTTGAAGCGTTCGCTCGTCCCGCCGAAGACCCGGGTTCGATTCCCCAAATTGGTACAATGTGTGAAGCCCATTTCTGGTGTCCCCCGCTGTGATATTGCTGGAATATTGCAAAAAGCGGCGTAAAACCATACTCACTCACTCACCCGTTATAAGCGTGTTCGTTATAAGTTTAATTTTTGTACTGAAATAGATGTTTTGTTATAAAACAGATACATGTATATCAAATAGATAAATCTTAACATGGAGATGGCATTATCCCATAATACATGGACACATAAATTAAACGGCATGGAATACACTCAAACGTAAATTAACTTTATATGACTGAATGATAACCTAAAGCCATCGAATTCAGATGCATTTTGAACTTGATGAATTGCTCTTTAAATGAAATAAAGTAGAAATCAATGCTTTCAAGGCACGCGGAAAGATCCGACGCACGATACGTCAAGAATGCCCCAAACGGTCACGTGCTGTGTATTTCAAAGCACGTGCCTATGTCATATCGGTCAATATTATTGATGTTGTAAATTATTATTCTGTCCGCCCAAATCTAAAAAAATAGTGTTAGGATTAATCGAATTTATTAGCTGCCATTTTCATAATTGTAAACATGTGGGAAATTAGGTCAGCGATCCGCTTTGATTCAATGTTTGAATAATCACCCAAGAGACTGAGAGACTTGTCAGTTGCAAGACATCACACATATTTATAATGAACAACGCGCATTCACGGGCAACCTTTGGATTCGCTTTTATATCAAGTTACAGTAAACACCTCTGCTTTGTTTATTTATTTATTTATTTATTTATTCATTCATTCATTCATTCATTCATTCATTCATTCATTCATTCATTCATTTATTTATTTATTTATTTATTTATTTATTTATTTATTTATTTATTTATTTATTTATTTATTTATTATTCGTCCATCCATACACCCACCCGTTATTCGTCCATCCATACACCCACCCGTCCACCCATCCATCCATCAATCACTCACTCACTCACTCACTCACTCACTCACTCACTCACTCACTCACTCACTCATTCATTCATTCATTCATTCATTCATTCATTCATTTGATTAAACATGTACAATAAATTCACATGGTTTATTCATTTATTTTATTAAACATGTACAATTAATTCACATGGTTCATCCTAAATTATATGTCAATCTTTCGTGCACAGCATAAATTGTTACGTTCCTTCCCGCCCACTGTTGTCAAGGCAGCTATAGTTTAACAGTTGTGAAAGTACATCCACAAACACGTGTTCATTTCATGTCAATTTCAGTAACTTATATGTCGCGCACTGTCAGCATCAGTTTTCAAGAGCCTTCACATTCCTGTAAAGTTTTGTAACAGAACGACTTTCCCTCAGTCTACATTTGTTTCATGTGTACGTCATCAACGTGTTTTTGTTTGTTTTTCTACTTTTCCTTTGTTTCAAAATTACGTTTACTTAATAGTTTTAACCTTTTGGCATTCGGTGTTAATTATGTCCTACGTGTTATGATTGTTACTGACGCATCTCTTATTTATTTACATGTTCTTATTTGTATAGAAACATGAGGTACATCAGATCCTGTATGAAATGTACATGTTCTGGCTTGTATTATTTTATTATACTCTAGACAAATATCACAAAATTATATTTATTTTTTATGCCTTATAATGTTCATTATGACCTTGATGGTGTAATAGTCAGCCGACTAGAGAAACTACATAACATTGCAATGGTTTTATATTCAGTTAAATAGACTCCGGTGGCTCAACTGATAGTGTGTCACTGACTGCCAATCATTGGTTTGTGTGGCCCAGACGTGATTATTTACAGTCAGGCTTCATATAACCTGAATATTACGTTTCACTACAAATATACACTGACACAGATTTAGGTTTATTGAGACTGTATTACTCAATATACTGGTATATTATCTATTCTCTATAATTCATTCTTTTATATTAAGTAAACCATATATTTTAGGCAGTTTAAAACCTAAGATTTCCTATATTTTCTATATGTTACTTTGAACGTATTCCACACCATGATGGCATCAATACATATCCTGTTTGATGTTTAAAGCAGAGCTATTGTGGTACGTAGCGTTTCCACGCCATGACCCGGGTGTCATCAATACATCAAGCATATCCTGTTTGGTGTTTAAAGCAGAGCTATTGTGGTAAGGGTAGAAAATAGTGTCTATTTCATGTCAGGATCTCATTATCCGTTAACAGATGTTTCTGACATGGGAGATGGTATCCTTTGATTTAATATTGGCAACAATGTAAAACAAATCACAAATCCCGTTAGAAACATTCCGGTTTCATGGCATTTCTAAATGTGTCAGCTGTTATTTCTTATTTTTTAAAATAGCTCACACATATGCGAAAGAGGACACCAAAACATATCATTTATAAGACCTGTGATGTTATGTTGACGTTACTCAACGTTGTCTGTCGCTTGAGATATTTATAGACTTTGTTCTAACGGTACATCAGGACAAGTCGGAATAGATACCACTCGGCAAACATTTAGTGATGAAATATATGTTAAAAAGTAAATTTGAATCGGCATTGTTTCAGTCATATAGAGACTTGAAAATGAAAATCAATGAAAATCAGTCATGACACCAGGTGTTTTCGAAAAGAGTCAGCATGTCCACCGGTGTCTACCGCCTCACACAATGTGTATTTGTCTGACGTCGCACAGCATACGACAGCGAACCAGTCAATCAAACGATGGACCAAAACCCCGTCATGCAAAAGTACATCAACTGATTTATTAACTTAAAACGATCACATCTGAAGTGCTAAATCGCACATCGAATTGTAAACATAGCCAAATGAAAATCATTCCGTGCGAATCTAACGCTGTATAAAGACATCTTATGATACTTGAACATTGCAGTCGCTGTTAACGTTTAAACGATAATCCAAAGGGTTGTCTATTGGGATTTTTTCTCAACTCTCCCCATTATAGCCTTCATAGCTCCTTCAGACCTACATTCACACGTACATATATACCTGCCTCTCGCGTGGACTACCCACATCATAAAACAGACCGTGACCCTTAATCGCACAGGTATATCTTAAGGTGTATATTTTTCAACAAATAGCACCCGCTTATCGTTGTGAAATCTTTTTACCCCACACAGTCTAAGAAATAAGGCCGAATTTTATGCTCGTAAATTTTAAGAATCACATCACGCTTATAAAAGATGCTTTTCTGGAGCTATTAAAGTTTTCCCACCTGACAGGTATTCGGTGTCGTAGGACCATCAATGAGTTGTCTCCTATTTTATTACCTGGACGTGTTTATTTATGTTGACTGACATTCAAATAGGTGTGAAATTTGCTATTAAGTAGTTAAAGCCAATTAAGCATGAAAAAACGAACTTAAAAGGTGCTTAACAAAAAGTGTCACAAAATGTATACATTATACGCATGGTATATATTTATGGTGTATAAAGACTTATATCCTTCACTGTTTGTATGTACCGCTTCTGTACCGCCTCTGTACACTCTGTAACTTACCTGTGAAATGTCGGAACTGTGTCTTTACCATGTCTGTACTATGTCTGTTTTGCGTCTATGTCACGTGTGTGTCATATCTGTACTTTTTGTACCGTATCTGTAAAATGTCTGTACTGTTTTTACCATGTTTGTAGTATGTCTGACTTGTGTCTAGACCACGTAAGCCATGTCTGTACTCTCAGTACCCTATCTGTAACATGTCTTTCCCTTGCCTGTATTAGGTCTACATGTGCGCCGTCTCTGTACTTTCCCTACCTTATCTGTAACATGTCTGTAACATGTCTCTATCCTGTCTGTATCGTATATGCACCATTTCTCTGTAATGCCTGCACAACGAATCTACCATTCGTCCTCAGCCCTGGGTGGCGTTTTATGCCATGTTGTCGACACATATCTATATAATTACTGCTCAGCCAGGATCGTCTCTTAAGTTTCGGTCCCCCAGGTTTCTAAGTGACAACGTATTTTAGTAGAGACGACTAACTACACTATTTAAACGTGACTGGCGCCGCATGCGTTGACGTGTTCAAAATAAAAGGTGCTCACGACGGGTTTCAAAGGATTCGTTTCTCTTGCAGCAGAATGGACCGTAGTCTTCGTATCAACCTAATTTGCATTCGATGAAAGACTGAACGTTTAGGTATGGTGTACATTTCAAGTTTTATATCAGGGGCAGGTGAACTGTATATGTGTGCACTTTTTGATGTATCGTTTTTAGAAAGGCATTCACTGGAAATGAAACAATCCACATCTTATCATCTTTTAAGAGAAAGATAAAAACATTCTTTTTTAGACAGTGTGTCCTTATCTGGTACTTCATTCGGGCTCTTTCAACAAACGAGTGAGTGAATATGGTTTTACGCCGCTTTTAGCAATATTCCACCAATATCGCGGCGGACACCAGAAATGGGCTTCACACATTGTACCCATGTGAGGAATCAAACCTGTGTCTTCAGCGTGACGAGCTGAACCATTTGGCTACCCCACCGCCCCATTGAACAAACGAACACAGGCTGCTTTACTTTGTGAAATATTGCCAGTATGTAAGTATTATTATAATTGATTAATTGTTTGGGTTTAGGAATGCTTGACTTGGAATATTAATTTTCATATTTATGCGCCAGACATGCCGCTGCTGACATTTAAAGACACATTTGTCAAACAATTGTGAAGTAAGTATTGCTTTGCTAAATCCACAAAGTTCCAAGTAAGTATCATTTATAGCAGGAATTTATAACATGACCCCATCATCAATCAGCTTTAGGCTACAATTAACTTCATAATGAATCTCCAGTATCAACCATTAATAAACACAGCCAAAGGTGATTTCCTTGTCGTACCCCTGTGAGTGAAGGTGAAACCAAGTTAAAGGTAACATTTTGTTTCGAGGATAAGATATACTTGCGTGAACTCATTGATGTAAAGAAGCATAAAGATCACTGCCTCCGATAAGACCAGAACAATCGACTATTTCCTGAACTATTTCCGGATAATTTGCGCACATTAATGTTGTAATTAAGACAAATAGAGATACGTATGAATTCAGAAAAAGATCATGTCCCGGAAACCAAATGTTTTTGTCCTATTTCTTTTTTAATGAAACCTCAGTGTGGAAAGTGTTTAGTTACAGTCTGTGTAGCCCAAAGGTATTTCAGAGTGAACTGAAACACCTCGGTAACCGAAACGATCTTTCCCACTTGTCCAGTTTGCTAGTTGAGTGACAGTCTAGTGATTGTATTCGTAACAGGGATTGCGCCCAATTAGCAAGTAGTAGACACTTAATACCCTTACCACAAAACAGGTACTTGCGGATGTCTAAACCATGTCATACAAAGCTCTGCTAACAATATATTTAATTTTCATCTCCTCTTTTCCCTCACAAGGAGCTTTTATGCCTAAATTGAGATGTCTATAGCCCTAGGCAAAATTGTCTGGCTCCAGATTTGTGTTCGAGAATGTATCGGTAGTGAAATGTACACTTGTTAATTTCATTATGATGGAGTTGATTTCATATTTCTTTAACAGAAGGTTTAAGGGCTTTTGTCAGGCAAGGTTACGATTCGCATATAGAACGGTACAGGTTTAACCTGACTACCTATTCGTATTCATTCACATCCACCCACACACAAAACGCATGAGGAGAGTTTGTGTTTGTGCATCTCTTTCAATGTTTAAGCAAAGTTTCCTGTTGGCGGAGAATTTTAATTTGTTTTGTCAATTACTTGATGTACGAACTTTTAAAAAAGCGGATTTATCTTATCCCTATACATGTACACTGTTTATGTGTATTTCTCATTGTTCATGTACTTTTCTTTGTTCATTTTCTTCTCATTGTTCATGTACACCTCATTGTTCATGTGTTCCTCGTTCTTCATTTATTTCTCATTGTTCATGTACACCTCATTGTTCATGTGTTCCTCGTTCTTCATATATTTCTCATTGTTCATGTACTTCTCATTGTTCATGTATTTCTCATTGTTCATGTATTTCTCATTGTTCATATACATCCCTCATTGTTCATGTATTTCTCATTGTTCATGTTTCTCATTGTTCATGTATTTCTCATTGTTCATGTATTTCTCATTGTTCATGTTCATGTATTTCTCATTGTTCATGTACATTTATCATTGTTTCTCATCATGTATTTCTCATTGTTCATGTATTCTCATTGTTCATATACATTCTCATTGTTCATGTATTTCTCATTGTTCATGTATTTCTCATTGTTCATGTATTTCTCATTGTTCATATACATCCCTCATTGTTCATGTGTTCCTCACTGTTCGTGTATTCTTCACTGTATTGTAAAATAATGTAAAGCCAAACAGAAATGTGACAAATGGAATGAAACAGTATCAATTCAATATCTTCGTTACTAAAAAATACAGAAAAGATGTCGATATTAAATACAAAATATCAACAAAACCATAGCACATATTTTAACACAGCATTTAAGGTGTTTTATATATATATCGGACTTGATCGAATTTGATATTTTCACACAGTAGTTTATGAGATTATCTTCATGTCAAGACGTTTGAGGACAGCGATTGGTATGTGTTGTGTTCACTGTGCAACTCATATCCTTTTTGCGACACATTTTAATCACCAAGATAGCTCAAAGCAGGGGGAAATGTTTACTGAAAGTCAGATCGTGTCCGAAAGAAGAAGTTACATATCAAATAGAACGGGAATACATTCCCATTTTACGACAGGTTGCGTTTCGTGTACGGCAAGATTAAGTAACGCCACACGGTGCTATATACTATGATGTCATTGTGACCTTTCGTGACGTCATTCGCTATGGCATCAGGGAAACTGAGGAAACACGTAGATGTAAATGCTCACGGCTTTTATCAGTTAACTGCAATATAAGCACACATAAGGAAGTAGTGATGTTTTCTCATAGTGTGATGTTTTATCAGTACGTGGTTAAAAACTTTTAAACCTAAGCATCAGTTTATTCAAACTAGACAGATGGTGATGGATTTAATTATATGTGTCTTCAATGAGAATAAGACACAGCAGTTAATACAACAAGCTCAATAGAATGCACACTGACATTTGTTTCAATTTAAAGGTTTTTTTAAGTCATCTAGATTTGAAAAACACAAATCTCAAAAACGTTAAATTCTATAAATTCGACCAAATGACAGCCTTAAATCATTATATGAAATTGTATTTTCATGATGTTTATAAACGCATAAATATGAGCACGCATGTTTTCATCGTTTGTCTTGTAGTTTTAGAATGCAGATTGTAGCCAAATCTGAGCTTCACTGTATGATGATTGGAATACCAAGTGTATACAAGGGATACACATTATACAGTATATATTTAACTTTATTCGATATTGATGGGTGTCCATTAATCGATTAATATATCAGATATGTGTCTTTGTGACATGAATATTTCTACATTTCAAATCTGTACGGAAAGAAAAGGAGCTGGCGATACTCAGCTAATAATTCAGATCCGATTCGCGGCTTCTCCCTTGACGACCATCATTAGAGCAACCGTGTGCGTCAACGACAGCACCTCAAAGCGGCGTTTGACTGTTACAGTTATAGCCATATGATTAATGATATACGGTTCTGATGTCATAACACGCAGTCTAACAAGCATCCTGATTTACATAATAGTTAATCAGCAACCGTTTTGTGACCTCATGGTGCAAGTCGTCAAACTCCGCCGCACCTCTGTCGCGACAAGCGAATCCTTAATGATGCGGATAAGGGACACCTTGGCGAGATGACAAAATGGCTGCCGAGTCTACTTAGGCCCCTGATTTACAATTCTTGGTCTTTCGTGAGATTTCGCCGCGGCTCTTGTCAAGATCTCTTATCTGATTGATCAAGAAATCATCCAAAAGGGCAACCACTTTGATATCAATCCAATCTATCGTCACCGAAGGTATCTGTCACCGAGGAAGCCATCTTGGAATTGGCATCATGGTCTTAATATCCTCATCATGGAGATACGTTTTGATATTGCCTTGTTCATTGAAGGGATACTGGACATTAATGATACGTGTTTCCTTATCACGGATTTCCTTTTTTCAATCTTCTTCCGTTCTTTAACAAGCGATAGTTTTGGTTTTTTTGTACTACTGGTGATCATGAACACCCTGTCCCTGCATAGGATGACAGTTTATGAGAACCTTTTTAGACCTCGCTGCCATATTGCCGTGAAACTGTTATAAGTGCAATAAAAACCATATCACTTATTAATTACAATTCATTATACGGGAAAACTATGTGTAGGTGTTTGTGACGGGTGTGATCGAAGGGACAGACTGCGCTCACTGTCCCAGAACATCTAGTGTCAGTACTATTTGATAGGCATTCATAAATACATACTAATGATATAGTCATACTCCACAATGGACTCTGCTTTTAACAAACATTCCTTTCATATCAATATGCAAGGTGATTTGCCACATTTAATCAACTTAATATGGTAATATTCCTTGTTATGTTTCTATTTAGATTCAAATGTCCGATGGGTTCAAATATACTGTCAGACATACTGTTATCCAAGTTTTTTCATAACCCCACGAAATCGATGTATGTCAACAAAAACTTCAGCAACCATGAAACCCAACTACAGGAACAACAACAAATGAATGCAAAACCCTCACATCCAGAACCACCGTCTATGAATCACTATCAAAGATTGAACACCAGGTGTTCGGGAAAGGGTGATCATAGTCTTCGTCAGTGCGATGCGTGCGCCACATTTCGCCGTGAAAAGTCGTGAGCCTCAGGCGTACGGTTATCCTGTGACCTTGGGTTCGAATCCACAATTCACTATGGTTATTTTTCTAGGTTAGTTAGCACCAGGTCGTGCTTCAGTGAGTTGTAAACGTTTTATTCCTGAATCACTTTCGTTCCATAGTTAACTCGAAGGTGTGATATAACAAATATACCATTCACTGACTCATAAGAGCAATGTTCTCCTATTGTCAAGGAGTAGCTTCTAAAGAGGATAGCTTTTTGTTTGATCGGTATAATTGTTTGATGGGAATTCTAGAAGTTGGTTGGCTGGTTGTTAAACGCTGCATACAGCAATATTCTAGCTACAAGTTGGTTAGTCAATATTAATGCATACAACTTTAGGGATAACAGTTTCTTGTTTATTGCACAGAGCGACGTTTCGGTGTAGATTCTTACACCATTTTCAAGCTAAAAGTGAGGATAGCTTCATCCCTCTATTGCTAAATGTTTGAAGTCCACCTCGAGAAGACTGTTCCACTGCCTGGCTGTGAGTCTGTGATCAATCATCAACAGACTCAGATTGTCTGCAGTTACACGGCCCCAAATTATGGTTAGAGTGATAGAATACCTAACAAAACGTCCTTCCAAATCGCTCCTTTTTCTTGAAGAATTAACTGTATCAAAGGATTTCACTATTAAAGTGTCCATGTTCTTGTCGCATTTCGCTCTGCAGCTTTGTCCCCATTAATCATCGGGAGGCGTTTTGTCTGGTGTGTATTTGTGGGGGGACACTTTGTCTGAAATTAGTTCGTTCCTTTCACTTTCATATTTTCTTCATCAGGAAAGGAAACGTTGGTTAATTGAGTTCTGGAAGAAAGACCAAATTTAAAATGCGCATAACCACAAAGAAGTTCTTTTGGGGTTTCATTTTAATGTATTATTTTCGCCTCGTTCATCAGACTTATTAATGAGAGGAAACTGGTAGTTGAATTTAATTGAACACATGAACACCATGCTGATATACGGCTCCATAACCTGTTTTAACGAACACCAGGTGTTAACACTGATGGGTTAATTTTCGGATCAATGCTTCGTACCATGTTTTCTAATTGTCCTTCACATCGCGTTTGGTCCTATGAACGATCCTAATGGATGAACGATCTAGTTGTTGATAATGGATTAACATATAGTTGTTGATCTTAGTTGTTGATATCATGCTAGTTGTTGATATCATGCTAGTTGTTGATATCATACTAGTTGTTGATTCATGAGATCATGGTAGTTGTTGATATATCATATCTGTTGATATGCTAGTTGTTGATATCATGCTAGTTGTTGATATTATACTCAGTTGTTGTTGATATCATGCTAGTTGTTGATATCATACTAGTTGTTGATATCATGTTGATATCATGCTAGTTTGGCGGAATCATACTAGTTGTTGATATCATTCAGACTGCCCTGATTATGGTTGAGTGTTTTTCAACATCACATGCTGATTGTTTTCAACATCACATGCTGATTGTTTTTACCAAAGTGGTAAAGTTTATATACAGCATGCATTACTTCGGGTGTTACTCCCACATCAAGCAGGCGTCCCATGATATGACCTAAATACCGTTTAACGGGTCATTCTCTTTCTTTCACTCACTCACTTATTCTGCTTGGCATCTTAAAAACTGTTTGATTCTTCAGTTCATCGCTTCATCCTTCTTTTAGCCTCAATAATGAGTGAGTGAGTTAAGATTTAACGTCGCATCGGCAATATTTCAGCCATATCGTGACGACCTCAATAATGAACACGAATTAGGCATTAATGTAGGATAGTTACGTTTGTTCTATATAGACATTTGTAGTGAAAGCAGAACTACACGCGCACGCCAACTATCAGTCAGATACACCTCTGTCTAATCCCGGATGTTGGAAATGGACCAATCTAAGTCTAATCTTGTAAGTTTCAAATCAAGGCATTCCACAGACAAATCCTTCTTTCAATAAAACACTGGACGCCGCCCTTGTTATGTCGTGTAATGCTTTGTCAAGCTGTTAATTGAGTGACCTTTGACATATTAAAGGTCAAGGGGGCGTGACCGGTCTACTCTCTTTGAACTGAGTTAATCCATTCGGAGCCTCTGTGAGCCTTCCGCAATCTTCCTCACTCTAGCGTCTTAAATTATCTTCCCTTTGGTGCTATAATGACCAAATCTATGCTATAATTATCAGAGGTATACATGAATGAAACATAGAACATCACGAGTATTTAAAGGTCCCATCCCCTAATACTAAACATAAAACCATGTAAAGATAGTTGGAAAAGATAGTATAAATAGTGAGTGATTTGTTTGTTTTTCAGATATATTATATTGACATTAAAGAGTCAAATAGATTAGGCAAAACTGGACAACTTAAAACACCCTATTCAGAAACATTTATACATACAGCGGAAAGATTTGTAAACATTGAACATTGAAATATATAACGTGAATACAAGGAGGGATATTAGCATAGTAACATTAGTAACTGATATAGTTGCATACATTGTTGTCACGGGTGATGTAAACAAGTCACAATAGTGAATGGTAATTGTTAAAATGTGAAATACGAGATACGTATCAGTATCAGTTGTGAATAAGAGTTAATCACTGGATTGTCTGGTCCAGACTCGATTATTTACAGACCGCAACCATATAGCTGGAATATTGCTGAGTGCGGCGTAAAACTAACCTCGTTGTGAATAAGAAGTAAATATCAATCAAATGTTGCATAATATATATTTACACACTTTTGAAAATGCATTTCTTATGTAGAAATGAACATGAAATGTCACCATAGAGAATGGTTTGCAAAGAGTGTTCTAATGGCATTATATTGAGGTCATTCGAGAAAAAGTGAAAGACTTTTTTAAATGGATGTCCACACAGGTATGTTAAGTTTTCTGACAAACTGACTTTCGCAGGGGCCTAATCTGTATTTGAGGGAACGACGGATATGTTTTAAACGAGATTGAAGTATATATTTTTTGTCCCCAGATAAGAAGAAACAAGGGGGTAAACTGTGTTAGCTAATGTTTATTATAGTTCACACAAATCAATGTCCTTGCTATTTTTAAATGAAAACTAAGATTATTAGAATAATCGTTATTCACAAGGTTATTTAAACTTATAGTCCAGAAAATGAAGCTTTGTGGTCCACAGAGTAACAGAGCCAGTGTTGTGGTCAAGGTCGTCACGAAGGCCCTGCTAGAGCCATTTTGTGTGTGTATGCCTATAAGTGATATCTTCCTTCTTATACCTGTGGTTCATATGCTGGTTTATACAGTAACAGATTATAACAACGTTAAGAAAATATTGTCACCTACAATGGTAAACCTTATTGTTGAATTTTTATTTTAAAATCATTATATATCAGAATCAGTTCCAGACTAGCCGCTTCGGTAACGCTCTTGATGCATCAGTTAACAGACTTGTTCTATCTTTTAAATAATCTTCGGTGTTTCGCTCAACGTGAACAATCCCTGTCGGACTGTTTTATCCATGTTATTGATTATAAGCATGGTGAAGCACAATAACACACGTCACATTGTGAATATCTGTGAATCATTTGCATATGTGGTGTCGATTTTTATATATCCAGGTAACAGATGTTTTTTCAGAACCGTGTGAAATTTTCAGCATCATTTAAACCCTTTTGCGTGATAACGGTGTAAGAATCTACACCGAAACGTCGCTATATGCAATAAACAAGAAGTTGTTATCCATATAGTCTAACTCTTCGTTATTGACTCATCAATTTCTAGAATGCCGATCAAACTATTATTCAAACCTGCTAATCTTCCTATAATCCATTAAGGATATTTATTGCAAATTCACTAATAAATAAATGCAATCAGATTTGTAATTGTTGAGCTCAGCAAAGCCAACATGCCAATTTTCAACCCAAACAGGACGTGTTCTTTAAAAACAACCAGAGCCATATGACAACAACGGGCGTAGATCTTTAAACATCCTCGAGGCTTAAGTAGGGACTCTTTCCTCTCAGACAAGGCCATAAACCTATCCTTTCTTTGCGAAATCTCGTACAGCTACGTAAACTCTCGCCGTCCGCGTCACTCTGACAGCAACTGCCTCTGGCGATCTACTTCCCTTTGATCTTACCGCCCGAACCATTGCTTTCGCATATTTACTGCGCATGCCTGCCTGTCTTGCGCATAAAAGTCATAAGAAATAGTCGTATACAGATAGTTCACACTTAGCTATATTGTCACGTGACGTCTCGAAATGATTTTCCAGAATGAGAGTTCTTGTTGAGGGGAGCAGTTCTGATCTTCAAAGAAACAACCTCACCTTAAATGATTTAAATTGATGGAATTGCGTTTTAAATCACATCCGGGCTTTTTTAATTATTTATCTAACCAGTTAAGCGACAGTTGGTGCACTATTTTGATTACATCAATCAATTGTCAGATTTATACCGGAAATGTGCAACTATCGTTTTCTTCATGAAAAATGATAGTTCCCAAAGACACTGTATTACACGATTACAGATGAAAGTTAAAAAATCTAAACTAAATGTTTATTTTTTAACCCGTACCAATCAACATGCAGAAACAATTCTTTGTTGTGACACGTCCGATTTCGTGTTAATTTTTCACCGAGCGAGTTAAACCGGTCAACCCCAAAATAGAGAATTCCATTTGCATAATAAGTCAGGTCCCGAGGGATGTTCCGGCTATCACTTTCTTCAGACAGATGCTAGGGGAAGAACCCATGTCATTTCGGGAGGAATTAATTAACACTATTGCCAGACAATTACAGGGTGTAGAAACTAAAAGCTCTAATTAGTAGAGGTAAGACAATTTTCGCTGCTCATGAAGCGCCGCCTAACGGACAGCTGTCTAAATGCGCGCGCATCTCTGGAGAAATAAACGTTCTTAATCAAGATAGGTTTAAGGTGTCCCCGTAATTCGCGTCAACAGCGGATTTCTCAACAATAAGGACGTATCAGTGATGAAAACTGAATCCTTTAATATTTGGTTACATTCCCATGTCACTTCCCCCTCCATGGCTAATTACATGACCCCGCGTAGACGATTTTACGGTATCCACTAGCAGTCAGTTTAATGAAAAAGCCCAGATTGTTTGGCCGTAACGTATTGATAAGGTAGCAGAAATATAATATGTCGGAGAATGAGTGTTATTTTTTTGTTTAAGTCTGCCATTTGTCTCCATGTAATTTGTAATTGTACTATATGAAACAGGTATTTGTTATAGACCATTTTAAGCAATTTAAATCTAGTTTGGGAGAAGCCATGACTCGCTGTCTCAGGAATCCTCGGGGAAATGAGTGCTGTCAGAACGCATCGGCATCAATGCCAGTTGTGAACACCGGGTAGAAACGGTGCTGGCTATGCCGAAGATCAGGTGTCCTCCCATTACGCAGACAGCCAGTTCGCAGACACCTTAAAACAACAACATTTACGGTTCAGTGAACAGATTATCTACTACCTGTTACCTACACATTATAATGGAATAGTCCAAATAAAAAACACAGGAACAAACTGAAGCTATGTTATTTATTTTGAAAGATGGAACGAAAAGACAGTAATTAAAAACACTGATTGGTATTAATCGTATCTTACATGGCAATGCAGGTGTCTCATTTACTACAAATCAGAATGTTTTCAAATATGTACATATCTATATCTCTCAAACAAAACGTTTTCTCAGTTAACTTCTGTTGTACATATGTTATTATTGGGAGGGGGCTTTTCTATCAATAAACACAATCAATTTTATATTCGATAGTAATTAATAGTAAAATCAGTTTTGAGAAGAGAAATCATTTATCATTTAATCACAACAAAGTTCTATTTACTCACAATCAAACTTCTCAGTAACGAACCTGTTTCAGGCTCACCCTGCTCTACTCACTACACAGTGGACTATTCCATTATACTCGTAGGTGTTACCCTAATTAACCTTCTAGTTCAGTGTCTGTCAATTGGGTGTCTGTCAAATGGGTGTCTGTCAATTGGGAGATAACCAAAGATCAAGTCCATTTCCTAAAACGGGTATTTTGGGGCCCAGTCACTGCTAGTGTTCCCTTCCATGATACAGAAAAGTACTGTTGTAACGAACTACATAGACTAACAACTAGTCTCTGAAATGAACATATTTTACTAAAAAAAAGTTCATAGTAAAAAAAAATATATAATGAAAAGGAGCCCCGAGACTTTCTTCATTTTCAGAAAGCTGTGGAAATCTAGACTTGCCACATTTTCTAGACTTGCGTGGGCTTTCTTGGATATATTTGCTTCAGGGTCTGTACGAGAGACTACGAACTACAGTAAAGTACGGTTAAAACGAACTCAAAGGGACAACTATTTTTAGTTCGTATAAACCGTAGTTCGCTCATCGCTTTTCAACTTAAATATATAGTGCCACGGATCCACGAAACAGTTCGTTATATAAGTCAGTTCGTTATATAAGTCAGTTTGGTATTAGCGTGTTCGTTGTAACAGTAGTTTACGGTATGTTTACGGTACTCACTGACATGTATTTTCTGTAAAAATCATCTAACACTTTTTATATTCTCTTTCAGATGCCAAAAGGAGAGAGCAAGCAGCGTTATTCGGAAAACACCAGCCCCCGGAAAAGCGCCGAAAATCTCGTACTGCTTTTACAAATCAACAAATATATGAACTCGAGAAGCGTTTTCTGTATCAAAAGTATCTAACACCGGCGGACAGAGATGAAATCGCTCAATCTTTAGGACTTACGAACGCTCAGGTTATCACGTGGTTTCAAAACAGAAGAGCTAAGCTCAAACGTGATTTGGAAGAACTGAAAAACGATGTAACGGCGGCGAAGAAAGTGACCATATTAGGTAAACTAAACCCTACAATTACAGAACTTGAATATATCAAATCTCAAAGAAACGAAACGTTAGAACTGCATTCAAGGAGACATCGACAAGAACACCAGACATCATCGAGCCCCGAACATTCTCCTGTTAATAGTCCTTCAAAATCGAGTGATGACGCTATGGAGGAAGACCAAGCAGACGATTCTCCCGCGGAGCAGACGACGTGAACGTGTAAACGCGCGTGGTAACCATGGATACAACGTTTGGACAGGACTATCGCTGGGAAATATAGCGCCCTCTTCAACTACAGAATGATGGATTCTGACTATGTCACACATTCGAAACGTCTACTGCTGCTAGCTTTACATGTGTATTAATGGAGTCAGTATTGTTAGTTTCGTATTCATTGACCAAACTGTTGCATCACCACACGATTCTCCATCTTCACCTGAAGACAGACACTGTCAATGAACTGCGTGGAGTACTTCGGTTAATATTTGTGCAATATAGTGCTCGCATGAACGGCAGTGCCTTCTGTTTAAAGAATACCGAAACGAAGAAAAAACTGTTTTTGTCATTGTGACAATCATGACCAAATGAGTTCTGAAGACCACGGTTTTACTGCGCATGACCGGACATTGTCATCACGCGTCAATATCATACATGTTGAAGTGTACTGACAGACATTTCATTAACTGTTGTCAATATCAAAGGTCCCAAGACGTACTAAAGGTGTTAATATACTATGAGTGCATGCTTTAGCATGTGTGAATATATTGTATAAATGTTCAATTGTAAATTGACTTTAAAGTAATCTGTGGAGTTTTTCTTCGTGGATCTCTGTCTTCTGTGATCTGTGAACTATTTAACATGCATGTGAGCGAGACACAGATGTCATTAATATAATGTATAATGATTACTCTTTGATTTATTATAAGTCAATACCTGAAGCTGGTCATCTGTTCTTTTTTCACATCTTCAGGGCGGATGAAGACGCAGAGGATACTCGCGCCGTTCCACGAAGCGACCGTAGCGCTAAAACGATTGTAACATAGACTTAAAAGATTTATAGCTTAAGATCGGTTTATGGAATGGGTGCCAGTTACCATCAGCGTCTTCTTTCGGAAAATGAGGTGCCGGGGTAGCCTAGTGGTTAAAGTGTTGGCTCGTCACGCGGAAGACCCGGCTTCGCTTCCTCACATGGGTACAATGTGTGAAGCCCATTTCTGGTGCCCCGCCGCCGTGATATTGCTGGATTATTGCTAAAAGCGGCGTAAAACCATACTCACTCACTCACTCTGTTCGATGGTGTTCCTTTTGTACCATATAATCTATTAATAGCTAAGAAAATATATAAAAGGATTACTCATAACCCTGAAATACGGGACACAAGCACATGCACACGCACATATTTGACCATTGTTAGGTAAATAGCACTTGATTGCTGATACATTATCTGGATAATCTAATCTGGCGATCGTTGATGCCCACACAGATTTACGTCAGCCATGATCTTTCAACATCATACAGTTCTCCAGGCTTACACAAATGCGTACACGTCTACGACCTCACGTGTTGACACTAGTGGTCCAGTCGTCTCGGGCGCCGCAATTCCCAGTGCAGAGTTGCGTCCCTTGGACACGCCGGGAACCTGTGATCTTGGCTTCAAATGCTGGTTCGTACCGGTTTTGCATCCAGATTTGTCAATACACGTGCTCGTAGGTTCCAACATATCTTTACTTCATTATTAGTATCTGCAAAATTAGCAATATTCCAGATTCGAGTCTGGACCATACAATCCAGTGATTGACATCATGAACATTGATCTACGAACTGGGATACGATGGCATGTATCAACCAAGTCAGCGAGTCTGACCACCCGATCCCTGACCACCCTCTTACGACAAGAATGGGTTGCTAATTATAAAGATCAATTGTAACCCGGATCTTGACGGGTTCTACCAAAATCAGAGTCAATGGAACGATCCCGTATTCAACGTTTTTATGAATCACCAGATATTCAGTTAGTTGTCTGTTATTTGTGAACCTTCCGATGTGATTGCATTCTATTTTTACGGCAACTTGAATTAGCTGAAGATTATCAGTAACGAAATGTACCCCTGTAGAGCTCCTTGCAAGTCTCATTCTCATGGTATTTGGGCGGTGGGGCAGCCTAGTGGTTAAAGCCTTCGCTCGTTCAGCCAAAGATCCGGGTTCGATTCTCTAAATGGGTACAAAGTGTGAAGTCCCCTTCGTGATATTTCTGGAATATTGCTAAAGGCAGCGAAAATCTGAACACACTCACTCACTCGAATGGTATTATACCAAAACCATTCGAGATGTGGTAACTCAAACAATGCAATATATCTTCTGAATAGGACGTTAAGCAAACCCAAAGCCACAATGAATCACATTTCACCGAATAAACTTTTCGCAACCCGTACAACAACGGTAAGCACGTTCTATACATTGTGAACTGACATACAATCAAGACAGTCGTAAGTACAGAATGCGGCTATTTATTATAACAAAAGGTTATGTTTCGTTAATTTGAAGGTGCTGATTTCGTGACAAATTGCACGGTAAAAAAAGGCAGTTAATTACTAATGACAAGATGTACAATTAGTCAAGGTGGCTTGAGTGCAATCTACAGGGCTAGACGTCAATCATGGCCACAAGGATGTGATGGTGCTGGCAAACAGTAGCGGGCGGTATGCAAAAAACATTGGGAGAACGTAGTCCTTTGCATACCATCGTTACAACTGTCTGATACATTTCAGAGATGCTTGTGAAAAGTTCATCCTCATCTGTAGTGCACAGAAGCCGTATACTATACAACGTTTGATATTTCTTTCGATTCATGAGTTAATATATCAGTGTTAATGCATAAAATACACACTGGATACACAATATTTTTTCCTTGGCCCACGTAGATTCATAAAGTATGCTATACAACGTTTGTTTCGTATTTCTTTCGATCCATGATTTACTATTATAAGATGTACATTAGATGTAAAATATTTGTTCGTTGTAACACATAAATTCGTAAAGTAAAATATTAGAATTTAAAATATTGTCCACAAAAGCCATGTCATATAATAATGTTCGGATTTTGGGGATTAATTAGTATATACAAAGGCATGATTAACATATAATATACGTTTCTTACTTCAATTGGATTCATATGGAAAAATATCAGAGTTAATATAGGAAGTGCAGAATTTCCATTATATTATGCGCATACATAATTTATATCATATATACTCATGCCAATAATGGTTGTCACCCCCTTCAATTTTTTTAATTGGAGAGGGGGTTGGGGTGGGGAGGGGAGTGACAACCATTATTGGCATGAGTATATATTAATTACTTAAAATTTTCAAAGTTGCTTCGTACACTGCACATTGACGATAATATTCGTTTCCTTTTTCAAGTGGGTTAATGAATCAAAACATCAGAGTTAATAATAAAGTGCACGAAAGGCATACAGCCATGGTGTTCTTATTTCTGGATTCATTGGGGGACACATCAGAGTTCATGTATGAAGTCTACAATGGTCTTGTAATATAAACGTTGTGGATGCATGAACTCACATTCTGTTGGCTTCCATCTGGCTCTCTGTCTATAACATTTCACAACAAAACAAGGCATTTCATTTGTAAAGTCATTTGTCAATGATAATTTGTCGATGCCAGAGGATAATCGGTTTCAAATATGTTCCAAAACAGATCTGAATATTTGATTTTTCATAGAAATTAAGGCTCACGAACATTGAAATAGGCGAGTGAGTGAGTGAGTATAGTTTTACGCCGCACTCAGCAATATTCCAGCTATATGGCGGCGGTCTGTAAATAATCGAGTCTGGACCAGACAATCCAGTGACCAACAGCATGAGCATCGATCTGCGCAATTGGGAACCGATGACATGTGTCAACCAAGTTTGAAATAGGCAGTTGTCTGATATGCATTTAAGGTGTTTATTAGTGTTGGGAATTGGTTAAAATCTCATAATTGATTATTGGTTCATTACAACCGATCAATCATCGAAAATAATTGGTTAGCGTTATTAATGAAATTTGTTAATGCACATAAAAAAAAGGAAAAAACATGTAGTTCTTTGGGGTTTTTGGGCAAAATGTTCACATCTTTAAATGATGACTAGTATGTTAGGAACATAAATTTCTTGGAGTCTTTAAGATAAATTCAATCATGACTTGGAACGAGCTTGTAGTGCTTATGAAATGTAACATAGTGAAAAATATTGTTAATGAAAACAAGTGTTCCAGAATTGTTCGATTATGAGAAAACATGATCGATTGCTTGGTCGTTTCATCACTGCGACCAATCTTCGATTCTTTCAATAAATCGGACCACCACTAGTGTTTATAATCTGATCCACATTTAGTGTGAAATATTATTAAGGAGAATTGCAACGTATATGTAGATTATGTATATAAATAGAAAAAAGAGTTAATGTGATATATAAGCAAATAATACACGAACAATATAATAGAGTGAGTCAATTAATTATATAATGTATCCATCTTCAACGAACATAGTCGTATATAAATACACAAATAAATTTGTAAACAAATTCCATTGCAACGAGGCAGTCTTTTTCACTTTAAATAATTTTATCGATACACACTACATGCACGTGCGGCGTTAAACAACGCACAAACAAACAAACAACATGTATCTAAATATATTGGTGGTTGCTTTTCAATTTTGATATGGCAGGAATCAACAGATCCGTCGATCAGTTTCTCTCCAGATAAACAGCATCACATCACCAATATTTTCGGTTTCAATTTGACAGCTTGGCCAATATTTGAATCATTGCCAAAGCGTGACATGGCAAATCCCGATTCACAGTCTGCGTACAGCATTGTTTCATTACAGAAGCATCAGTGCGCACGGGTGGTCCAATCGTCAAAGGCGCCTCAATTAGCTATGCTGAACTGTCTCCCTGGGTGTGCCAGAAGCAAGTGATGGCGGGCTGTTTCTGGCTTTGTCCCCACCACCAGTGCTGTGGGTACAACCAAAGTTGTAAATGTCTTACATACATACATCATACATACTAACATTTGTACAGCGCCGATATCCAGCTCAGCTGCTCAAAGGCGCTTTGTTTTTTCCCTCGATCAGTGGATGTCAATCTCAACGGAACATCGTATTATCAATCTCAACTCCCTGGGGATCATACAACTCTTGCAGCCAATAGGCGCACCGAGTTAATGTGGCTTTCCCATCCTTACGAGGTACCCATTCACATCTGGGTGGACTGGGACACATAGTCACAGTACTTTGTCCAAGTTTACTGCACGTTGCTGTACCCGCAACTAGGTGTTTGCACGTATTCATGTGGCCACCATCTGATCATATACCAACGGATTCGTGGGTTCTTTTCAGTGCACAGGGTTGTGTACTGTACACTAGGGGTTGTGACAACACTGTAAGAGTCTGCACACAAAGTTGACTCCAAGGTTTTTGCACCCGGTTACAGGTGGACTCGATCCCGTCACCTCAAGCTCGCTGGATCACTAGCCTGGCGCTTTAGCCAGTTCGCCCACACGTCTTAGGCCTCCATCACTTGGGTTTTCCTGCCACAAAAAGATGATATAACTCAAAACGTTTTAAAACAGTAAACATTAAACCATACATATGGGAAGTCATTGGGACAATTTAAATAGTTCCCCAAATCACAAATTACGATTTGTCTGTATACATATTATGAAATATTTCATTTCATGCATTAATGAAATACACTTCTCTTTTCGTTTGATATTAAAAGCAGTGTTAATTCATTTTCAAATTCAAAAGTCTCGCAGTATCTCATGGCCACGGATGTATGCTAATCACTGGATTGTCTGGTTATTTACTTTATTTCATAAAGTTGGAGTGAGTGAGAGAGAGAATATTGTTTTACGTTGCTTTTAGCAATATTCCAGCAATATCAAGGCGGGGACACCGGAAATGGAAATGGGTACACATTGTAGTCATGGGGGAATCGAACCCTGGTCCTCGGCGTGACGAACGAGCGCTTAAACCACTACTGCCCCCATAAAGTTGGAATATGGCTGTCAAGAAGCACGAAAACCGGATGAAAATGGCTTAAGTAAGTTGTCTTGAATTGAATGAGTGCAATCTGACGTTTTTGAGGCCACCTCTCTGGTGACCCCGTTTCTAATTTATGACAGACGCTGCAGATAGAGTCAGACATCATCAGCCGAGCTGTGAACACCTGCAACGGGTGTCATCCCCGTACGCTCAAAATGATTCGTGACTCTGTCTTTGTGTTGCGTCGCTTCTGGTTTCTTTATTGGCATCTTTCTTGGGACAGAGAACCACTCTGGAAATCATTGAGGTGTTGACAAGTTGACAATTGACATTTTTTAATTCCTGGTCATTGCGATGCTTTATGTTTTCATTCCAAACCTTTACACCTTGTTTATGAGGTGCAGCGGTCTTGTATTAGCAGTTTTTTTCATATGCAGTCATAATCACTTAAAAGCACATCGTTAACAGAAATACATACAGTTACTCTGGACCTGAGTGGAATTTGAGAACCTCTTTACCTTTCTCATTGAGATGCATTACGCAAAAAATAGTCTAATTGCAGTGTCGCTAACATCGCTAGGTGTATCTTTAGTACAGCTGCATTCCAAACCTTGTTGTCATGGCAACGTTTCTCCTTGCACACGGCTCCATAGACCCTTACTAATTTGTCCCACGTTAGAAATGTCCCTATTTTCAAAGAACTCGGCAGTCATCACTTCCTCATCTTCGTCTTTTTACTGTGTTATAACATGTCTTTTCTTTGTTTGTTGTTGTTGTTTTGTTGGGATTTTTTTGTTTGGGACTTTTTTTCGTCTTCCCCTGCCTGCTTTTTAGTTTGTTGTTTTTGTTTTGTTTTTTTCTGTTGTTGCTCTTGTTTGTTTGTTTGATGTTGTTGTTGTTGTTTTTTGTGGGGGTGCTGTTTTGTTTTGTGTTTTTTGCTTGTTTGTTTGATGTTGTTGTTTTGTTTTTGTATTTTTTGGTTTGGTTTTGGATTGATTTGGGTTTTTGGGGTTTTTTTTGTTTGTTTTTTTGTTTGTTTGTTTGTTTTGGTGAGGGTTTTTTTGTTGTTTTTTTTGGGGGGGAGTGTGTCTCTGTTTTTTATGTTGTGTTTTTTTGGGTGGGTGGAGGTTAGTTTATTACTGTTTAACGCCGGAGTCAGCAAAACCCAACCTATATCACGACAGCCTGTTGGTAAGCAAGTTTAGATCAGATGCAGTGACTGGCACGATGAACACGTCCATGATGTGTGGCAGGATAACTCGCAGCCAACCACGTCACCTTGCCTGACCACTTGATCCATTTCGTCTGACCACTCGATGCGACTAGCCTGACCATCCGGGACTTATTCTAATCCAGAATACCTGCAGGTTAACGACGTGTGCTATGAATGATCATTGATTGAGGTTTTGACGAAATTAGTTGTTTTTATTCTCTTCTTGTGTAACAAATCTGATTTACTATCCCTGGGTCTTCTTCGAAATATGGACAAATCATTACGCAGTCGTCAATAAAATGTTTCTGTGTTGTTGCCGTTAATTCTAAATTTTCTTTGATAATTGTGTATAAGATTGCTTTGGCTGTTTGGGTCTTCAAATAGGTCCATTCTATACGATTAATATGATAAACAGCATGATAAAAAGTTGGGAAGAGGATCATTCTGTCTTGAAAAAAACAGCTTCTATGTCTCAGATTTGATGACTGGACAAATTTGAATGAAGCATGAGTAGTTCCACCCAGTGTGCGAAATAGTTTCCAAATTTTGCGAGCCGGTCGGGCTAGCTATGCCTGAATGTTACTAGCCAACAAGATAATTGACTGGCCCGAAATTTGAATGTAGAAACTAATCAAAAGATTACAAAATGGTAAAATACCATTATTTATCAGGCCATAATTTTGCATGATTTAAAAGTGTATTATAACTTAATAGGTCGGAGAGAGTGTTATATTTTTAAAATGACCCCATGGAAATTCACTAACCAGTGACTGTGGAGATTTACTGGCCCGACTGGATTTTACTAGTCACTGGCTAGCGGGCCAGTGGCTTTTTCGCACACTGGTTCCACCATACGTAACGTAGAAAATAAAGAATAGTTTTATATATTGATAACATATAGCCTGTTATCTCTTTCACCAGGAAGTTACTGTCCGTACAAGAACTTGACGCGATGTATGATATGGTGATAAATAACGTCAAATTGTACTCCATTCTATTCCATGCAATTCAGTGCATGCATTCTATGCCTGTTTCTTCTAAACCCTCAAAATCGGAAATTCATCGTGAAAACAGTGAGCTGTTTTCTGTCAGTCCTGGTTGCCACTCGAGACAAAAAGAAATTAACATCATCAGAAAGATTGACATCCATCCCGCTTTCACACTTTTACAACAGACATCAGAGATGTCATCACCCGATTCTGCATTGCTTACTTTCACAATACCTCAAGTAGGGCATGGGTGGTCCTGTCGCTGAAGACGCTGCAGAGAAAAGTTCCTAAATACGGATCAGCTGATCGCGGGTTCGAATCCCGATTACGGCTTGACCTAGCCACTTACTGCACATTCTTCAGTAAATGAAATAAAGGCTTTCACAATCATCTTGGTTGAAAGATAAATATGTGGTAGGTTGGTGGTTAGAGTGCTGGTTTCGTTAAGCCGAAAAATTCATACAACACTCAAAGCAATCAAATCTTTATTTCCAATACTACGAGGTCACGGACATATGAGTACAAAGCACCTCATCGGTGCAGGCATGAAATATAATTATAACAATGAAAGCGTGTACAGCATATATAATCTTAATGTGTCAACATTAATTTCATTATTTCGAATGCAGAGAAAAATATTTGGCACTACTCAAGGAAATACAACTCTCATTTACCAATGAAGTTCACAAAGGTGCAGTTTTCGTGAAATACGGACACAAATTGTTCTTAAAGTCAAATAAATTTATCAAATCTAATTAAAATAGTACATGGAGAGAAGTTTCGACATCTAAGTTTGCTTTGATGTGGAGCTCTGATGTTCCTTATAATCCATATTCATTTTAGGGCTGATGGGTTGAACTAGTACCCAGTTTCAACTGTAGGATGTCAAGTGATGAGTGGAACGAATGTGTTCGTGAAAAAGCGAAACAAGCCGACTTATATTGGCTGTTTGACGAGAGTGTTCATTGTCTCTCTGTTTGAACAAGTGTCGCATCTGTTTACATGTCGTCTGTGTATGTATAATTGGTTTTAAACAAGTCAAACTGTTAAAGAGTTTTTAAATATGTTGTCAGCATTGGCTCCTGTGATGAGAGCAAAGCCAAAATAACGTATTTGAATACACAACGTCTGGAAACTAAGTCATTCACTAAGAAATATACCATATATGCATGCCATTCAGTATGTCACAAACTGTGTTCACAGTGGAAAAAGTTCAAGGAAATGGAAACAGAATTATTACCTAAGACTGTGAAAAATATCATGATTTAGATACATTTGTGAGACAGACTTGTATTCAAGAGCAAGAATTTAAAGAATATATATTTACCTACAACATCGACACGGTTTGAGAGTTCTCATTGGACTGTCTGACTGACGTAATTTATGGCAAGAAAACATTTCCTTAAATATACCTCCAGACAAATGTCATATACGTTATAAGTACGTGTGTCTTGTCATTTAATAGCATGCTATACAATTTACGCATTTGATGGTGATTAAAAAACACGTTGAATTCGGAACCGTACTATCGACGGATCCTCTGCTTTTGGCAGAGGATGGAGTTTGGATGTGGAAAGGGTTTTGTCACTTTTATTTTTCATGTTTTACCATATATCTTTTCATACTTGTTTAATATTGCAGTTGTAACCATTGTAATTGCATGGCTTTTCATAATAATTTTTTATTGTTATTTTGTTTTGTTTGTTATTTTGTTGAAAACTGCTTGATTGAACGTGCCATTGTAACATGCCCAGAACATGAGTTGTTTGCTTTATTGGAGCATGTGTGATAGTTAACTGTTATTCCTCACTAATAATAAAGCTGAGTTATCAGTAATCTAACAACGATAACGGAATAAAGCATAAAACATTTATTTTAGTTGGAACTAAGATACTGTTTCAGCAAATAATTGACAAGGCAACACCCGTTAATATGCCAATCAATTAGCATTTCGTCTCTTTCTGAGCTGATTAAAATTAATGTACGTCCTGACATTGACTTTCTACTCTTACAGTTCCTGTTTGAAGGTTAAAGATGTAAACGAACCATTCTGTGTTTTTTATCATCTCTCTATATATCATTTTCTTTTTATAGTTAGAAAAATAAGTCTCGATTATCTGCAAAAAAACCAAATTCTACTGGACGTAAAGGTCAAAATATCAGAGAACATTTTATATCTTTATACATACCTTTAAAGCTTTTAAGGGATAATATGTTTATGTTAGTTTCATGGAAAACAAAAAGACTGGTTTTTTTTATTTAAACACAAATATGTAGCTATAGGGGTAGCTATAAGTAGCTGAAACACCTGACATATTAGGTCTTTCACCTGAGAACGTCAGATTGCGTGCTCAACCTCGGTCGTGCCTATGAAGGGCACCCACGGAGAGGTCGGAAGGGGTGGGAAGTAGGGGTGGGGGTAGGGATGGGGGTTGTTTTGACACAGGAGATGAACCAAATCTTTCGCAATGTAAGATAGGCCCCGCACAAACCTACTCACTTAGATCAGGGTCGAATCTACTGAACCATAATGGCTTGAGGAGATTTTTTCTAAAGGTATCATTTACATGACATGGCTGTATGCAAATGAGGGGTGTGGCTTATTATAACAAGGTAGGGAGAATTTAAACTTCTGTCAGTTTCAATGGTTCTTTTCAGAACAAATATCTATTTCATCAAATAAGAAATTTTTAAGTAAATTACATGAATTCAACGTACCAATGGCACAATTATCCGCCGTCTTACCCGTCGCCAGGTTAAGGCTGTGCGTGTATTTTTGTGATAATAACTACCCTTTAACAGAATGTGAGGACGTTAGTAAAGTGATCTTTCATCACAACGGTAGTATTATTGAGTATGTGTCTAACAGCTAAACAAAATTATATTTCCGGTATTTCAGAAGCCTAATAATATGGCACATTCTTTAAGCTCACTTGACCCGGAAATGGTTCAATCAATTTCTCTTTCATAACTGCGAGATCTGTAGTGAACTTACATGAACTGAATCTGAACTACAATGTAAATCTAAAAATCAAGTGTCTTTCATAACTGCGAGATCTGTAGTGAACTTACATGAACTGAATCTGAACTACAATGTAAATCTAAAAATCAACTGAATCGTTTTATTCGTAGTGCGGTAAGCGCAAAATTATTATCATCATTTTTTCTAACCTGCTCCGTGGGCAAAAATACGGAGCAAATGTCAATATACATGTTTAAAACAAGAACATAAAACTGTATAAACATTATTCATATTAAAGACATGCTTTTAATACAATCGGGGGCGGTGGGGTAGTCTAGTGGTTAAAGCGTTGGCTCGTCACGCCGAAGACCTGGGTTCGAATCCCCACATGGGTACAATGTGTGAAGCCCATTTCTGGTGTCCCCCACCGTGATGTTGCTGGAATATTGCTAAAAGCGGCGTAAAACCAAACTCAGTCAGTCAGTCAGTTATAATACAATCAGAATCGGGAAGATTTTGTAATGATTATAGAAAGAATTATTTTCCGTTTTGATTTCATAATCCTAATGGGAGTGAAGAAGAAATATAAAGATTTTGTGTCCATTCCTTACATTCCTTACACATGAAACGGTCTAATCCTAAAATGCATGGTGCAGAAATAAAGCTAATTTGTGTATGAATAAGGCAAATTATATAATGCACCCTGCTATATGTTTTATCCCATTCCAAACGTTATATACAGTTACACACATACATGATGTATCGTTTATTCCGATCCAGTTACACTATTCCCATTCCAAACGTTATATACAGTTACACACATACATGATGTATCGTTTATTCCGTAAGTTACACTATTCCCATTCCAAACGTTATATACAGTTACACACATACATGATATATCGTTTATTCTGTAAGTTACACTTTTCAAATTGTCCAAATCCAAAAATGAATGATGGAGAAACATAACCAATGTGTCCATTCCTTGAAGTCACTAGCAATATGATTAAGACAAATATACAAATATATAATCCCTGTGTGTGATAAAACATACCTTTCATCACGAGCGTGCGTGCGTGCGTGTGTGCGTGTATGTGTGTGTGTAAGTATGTGGTAGTATCAATTATAGCTGAATAGGATTCATCACATAAATTATTAAAGTAATGCAATATTTCT
Source organism: Haliotis rubra (assembly GCF_003918875.1). Lineage (NCBI taxonomy): Eukaryota > Metazoa > Mollusca > Gastropoda > Lepetellida > Haliotidae > Haliotis > Haliotis rubra. The sequence continues at coordinate 558,222 of NW_025767001.1, forward strand.
AAATCGGTTCACTTGTAATTCCATTACCTTCGTTGGACATAAATATATTGTTAAAGTAAAGGCAAACACTTGACATTTATGTGTCAATCCAATGCATCCTCTCCAAGTCATGCATTTAATAGCTCATAACTTCATCCTTCATACACACAGCAATGCATCATACTGGTGTATGACAAGGAGCGCTCTCCGCCTGGCTCGGAAAGGTACACAGGAGTACTTGGTGAAAGATGTGACTCGGTCTCTTAGAAAAGTTATGTTATGCATATGCATAAATGTGAAACATTGTCCAAATAGAGACAGGTGACCCTATTGTACCCCACACAGAACACATCTCTCACGTGAAGTTTATGTAAGTTATTTATTTACAATATATATACTCATGCCAATAATGGTTGTCACCCCCTTCAATTTGTTTTATTGGAGAGGGGGTGTGGGGGGGGGAGGGGGTGACAACCATTATTGGCAAGGGTATATTATATCACTTAAATAATATTTAATACGTTTAATAGTTAGTGCTATGTGACTGTCAAATATGAGCACGTTTTCTTCAAACTTTTCATGTACTGGTGGGGTTCACCCTTTTTGCGAACACCTGATTTCACTGATTTCATGAAGCTGCTATCTTTGGTTTGTGTATTACTCCCAAATTGGATCTGTTTCTCACATAATAGAGACTGATTATATTATTTTACTACATGACTTCCCACTTAATTACCAATCAAAATGGGTCTTATCATCTTAGAAGGTTTATATAGGTATAGGTATATGGATAGGTAACTAGACAAGGAACGGACATGTCAGAGTACATAAATATACTTAAAACATATGTAATTAGTTTTTTATGTTTTAGACAATACAAAAATATTATCTAACCTATCGATAATTTCGTTATCATAAGTAAAGGAAAGTCGCGCGATATTTTATTATATTAACTCATCGTTTACGCGATGTTTGCGACATATAGCTGGAATATTGCTGAGCGCAGTGTTAAACAACACGAACAAAAATTCATGCAAAGGATGAAATTTTGTAAATACAAGCGACAAAATTAACTATATTTCTACGAAATCTCCGTCGAAACCAATGCCGATTTCCCATAACAAGAGCATGTGGTTGATATAAATCACGATCAACTATAATTTACATATTATACAAAACGTTCATAGTGGATGGAGTCATATATATATATTGTAAGTTTTAAAAAACAATATCACATACATTTTATCAACCTCTTTAGAAAGTGACTTTCAGTGTCTCCATCCCCGGTACGTTGGTGATGTTCGGGCGACAGGACGATAAATATTTTTTTAAAACACGCAATATATTACATTTTCAGAAAAATAGATATATAAAATGATACAGAATATATAATATGTCCTTCTGACATGTAAGACCGATAAAACCAGCATGTTGGTATAAAATGAAATGAAAGTGCATGCTTGGACGACAGTGACGTAATTAACGATTGATAAACGACAAAACGTTCTTCGATTAAAAATGTCAGCTTGAATGGCAACATCAATAATTAAATTTTATGCGTGGGAATTCGACCTGCTTGTCATTTACAATAGATTACATGTCATGTATGTTATACAATATTAATTAATTTTCTGATGTTCAAGCCTTTGTCATATCTTAAGTGCAATGGCAAGATACTGGACGTTTAAACATGCCGATGTTGATACGAAATGAGAGAAAATGTCACGAAGATAACATGATCAATTGCGTTTGCTGCAGTGAAGTATTTCTTTTAAGGTGAGGTGAAATTGGGTTTAACGTCGTGCTTGAGAATATTTCGCTCATATGACGACGTGCATGCGTGTGTATGTGTATGTGCGGCTGCTTGTACTAGCCCAGACTGAAGCTGGTTTTATAGTGCTAGCCCACTGAGATACCATGCCGCAGTGAAGCATGAATACCCCACTCAGACAAATTATACTGATTCCGAGCCGACCAGTCCTTGTTGTACCCATTAATGCCGAGCGCCAGGCAGGGACCAACAAGTACCATACTTTAACGTCTTTTGGTGTGACGCGGTCGGGGATTGAACTGGCGACCTTCCGCTCTCCGGGCGGACGCTCTAACCACTACACCACGGAGGCGGTCATTTCTTTTAAGACACATTTCATTTCGGAATTATAACACTTGAAACATAATGTAACGTAAATTCATTTCATTTTTTAATGTATTTTAATTCTTAATTTAAAAAACGAAATATGAGTGTTAGAAATGAAAGAAAATGACTTAATTCGTTGCGGGATTACCAATATTTAAAAAAGGTGAATAATACAACATGACAATTCAGAAAATCTGGACAAGTAATATACATTCAGTAAGAGTCTGTATGAATGTAATTCAAGTGATAAAACTCTTTTTATAATTGCACAAAATATATCCCTAAAACAGCGACCTTTTTACGACTATTTCATAAGCATGTATGTGTGAAACACTATCAACTAGTGATGATAGCAGGTGTTTGCGTGTCTTGACCTACAGATGGCGCAAGTCACACATACGAATGGCAAGAAAGAAACGCCATATCGTGCTTTTTAAATCTACAGCTAAGTAATATTTTAACATTTGGAATATTCCAACAAACCAGGTTCTTTCCGAAATGCAAGGCACATGCAATAAAGTCATTTCAAACGAATATAAAACGTCAGTCCAAGAGAATAACCAGTCATCGGGTAGATTCAGTCCGGCGTACGGACAAAATAGTTGTGAAAATTATAAATAGAAAATTATAAATAAACGTTGTGCTAGTCAGATTACTAATTCTACTTTAAAATATTATTCTTTTATAATATGCGTTGTTATGATAGAATGTATACAATGAATGCAGTCATAATTAGATTACATACTCACCATTCAGTAACCTTCAACAATATTTTGAATATTGTGTTATACATTATGTTTTAATATGTATTGTTTAAATGTAAAGCATTACGTCTTTTAAATATAATAATTCAATTCAAATTTTAACACCTCTTTCGCCATTATGTAAACTACAGTACTTGCTTAAATATTCCTCAAACCCCTTCAATGTGAGTTTACAGATGGATGCCATCCATGGGTCAAAAAGATGACTACGCAAAAGTTTTCCCCGAAAACCTGGTATCTTCACAAACACATGCTTATAATTCGTACACTGGACTATGCTTTTAGTAGCTATTTTTTATCATAACGGAAAGTGTTTTATCGTTGACTGACCTTTCAACAAAGTGATGCTGTTTCATCAAAATTTAATAAGAGTATTTTCATTAATCAATTTGGGAACACATGTTCTTGCAAGCATAATAAAAAAAACTATCGCCAACATTCGAAAATGTTTTACCCACATACGTGTTATTTCTGTGTAATATACATGATATATCACTTGCTTGTGTTACAACGCGTTCAAGATTTAATGTTTATCCTTTAAATGTGATCTTTGTTAATCTATAATATATTTTGTTTCCTTTGCATTTGAATATTGTTAGGTAATCGGTATATTAGAAGAAATAACAAAATCTGATTATGTCTTACTCAGTGACGTGTCGGGATGGTGTGAAGGGATGGAATTCAATAAGCGCCATTTCTGTTGTTATTACAAATCAGTGACAATAGCTGTATCCTTTGCGAGGCACCATCAGTCAGTTCCATTGTTACAAAATGCATGTTCCTTGTCTTTTTTAGTTAACATAAATTTCCCCACGAATTTTTAATAAAACATGAATTTATCGAGAAAGGCGTTTTATATATACATGTATTGCATACATCTCCTTGTTTACTTGTTGACACGTGTTACATGCTGTGTTGTTAAAAACGATAAATGTAGTTTCGACATTAATTTAATGATTATTATACATGGTTTGTAAGATTGACGCATACATTGATGAATAAACTAAAATAAAGTGTGGACGAATCAACTAAAATTTAAATTGAATTTCAAATGAGAATTCTCAATCGCGACACGTAACTGTGCATTTTCATAACCTAAACTTTACAAGCCCGTCTGTGATCAATTTCACGTGTTGATGTTGTAAATTACTTGAGCCCTGTCACACATACCTTGTACATGCCCCAGTGGAGAATGCATGACATGGGAAAATCTGCATAAACAAGAAGTGCACGACGTTTAGATGGAGTTGAAAGACCCCTTCTGTGAGGCCACTGGTCTTGTTACATATATCTTCCGCAGTTACACCTTGTTACAAGTGAAACCAAAATATATCTGAAAAAAATGCCGCGAGCATTTTTGCACAGCTGTGTGAACGAAAAGAAGATGACTCCTGAGTGTATCGAACCTACAGTCCGCATTCTGTCGCTGCGCGCTGTAGCAGGAAACCTGAAGCAATAATTCGTCGGTGAATATTTACTACTGGAACATATTTTTATCATTTGAAATTCAAATGATAGTCAGTTACCCCTATGCTAATTTTAGTCCATTTAATTTATTTATATCACAGCGAGATATTTTCCAGAAGAATTGCCACTCAAATATGTTCTATTTCGGGTTTATTAATTAACGAACAGCGATTGGTCCAGTGAGTCAATTTGTGCGAGACTAACAAAATGGCGGCCGTGGCAGTTAAACATGTGTCGGCCACACGTCTCTCACAGTACAAAGGCTGGGGCGGTCTACGAGCAATCTCGAACTTCCACATGAGAAGAAACGGGTATAATTTGAAACGATTACGTTCGCTATTAAGTACGGTCTGTTTGCGAGAGACCCCTATTATTTGCGTTATGTTGTGTCTCCGAGGGTAAAAGAATGAGTTTCGGTTCATTGACTGAAATACGGTTGTCGTAATTTACCCTGTTACGACTACCGGAAAACGGTGGGCGTACTTGGTAATTGATTTCATTACGTTACAGTTTCCAATGGAGTGTAAGAATAGCTGCTGTGTAGGTGATGGGTATGTAAAGGGATCGGTGATGGATTGATCTGTAGTCGCGTCATGAATAAACCATTTCAATAGGTGGACATTCTTGTCAGGATACCCTCGAATATCCATGTACATTGAGAAATGTGAAAATCTGTTTATACAGCTGTAGCGTTATATATATTTGTATGTTTTAGTGGTTAAAAAGTTTGAAGTAAGGATGGAAGGGGTTAAGTTGACAATTAGATACTTAACTGAGCATGAAGTAGGTAATTTTCGGGGATTATTTATCTATTTATTAAATTTATTTATTGTTTGTTTGTTTTGCTATTTGCTTATGGGTTGGAGCTGGGTTTTTTAAAATATTTTATTTGATGTTGCTTGCAATACCTACTCTTCTTTGTGTAAAGGAAAATCGATCGGTAGGTTCACGATAGCATGGCATGTTGATGCGTTGATGGTTATTTAGGCAGTTTTGTTGGCTGCTGATTTGTTGACGGTGATAGCTGTGTGGTGGGGTGGATCCGTGGATCCGTTGATGGTTGATGGGTTAACGGATGTGTGGTTAGGTGGATCCGTTTCCAGCAATATCACGGCGTGAGACACTACAAATGGGTTTACACGTGGGGCATCGAACCCGGGTCTTCGGTGTGACGAGCGAACGCTTTAGCCACTAGGCTGCCCCACCGCCCGCTTAGGTAGAAGGACAAGCAGGTCGGAAATATTGAAACGAAGGATGTTGGTTAGAAAGACTATCGAGGAGATATTTCCACAGGCTGTATTTAGATAAGGTTGCTCGTAAGACACACTGATGGATATATTGTCGTATAAAAGAATCGATGACAGGATCCCACACACGCATACATATAAACATCACGTATATATCACATGGCTATAAACGATACCCACGAGGATAGCTTAATGATCTGGTACACGTCATGTGACCGCAGTACTACAGGATAGTTAAAGGGTCAGATACACTAGCATCACCGCAGGTGTGTTGTCCAGTATCATCACAATTAATACCCTCATCACCAGGCTTTCATCCTCGTAATCCATGCCAGGTATCACAGAGCATATATCAAGCTTCTTGATATCACATAAGGAGACCGAATTATAAAGTAGATAACTATGATCGGTTATCTTCAACGTAATCAAGACGTGTATTTCGTAACGTCCCATAAGCCTGATAGGGCCATGAGTGTGGCGGTGGTCGTATATGTGATGGCTTGCAGATCGAGTTACACCTGGCTTTACCTTTGAATACATACCTTTGGAAAAAAAACGGATTTTGGATAGAATGGGGTCGCTATTAATGCATTTTGAATATTTTTGCCATGGAATACACAGGGAATCGACTTTTATAGGGAGAAAATGGCAGTTGTTATTACACATTTATATCGCTACCTGGAACTTCAAAGAGAAGGTTTATCCTTCTAACCTTCACGCCCTCTTTGTAGCTCACCTGTCTCAGGTGTGCTTTGGTCGTGGTGTAACGTACGTCGAATTTGTTCTTAACGTTTCGTATTCCTATCTATTTACTTTTTATCGGCTTTGTTTTACTTGTGACCGTTTTGGGCTGAGCTCTGATCAAACTTGTATTCGTGACGCATTTAAATTCGTTTCTTTTATTTCAAAACAAATTTTGAAACCAATACTTTCACCTTCATATTGGTGGGGGCGATAGGGTAACATCGTGTTTAAAGCCGAAGACCCGGGTTCGATTCCCCACATCGGTCAATGGGTGATGCCCATTTCCCTGTCTTGATGTTGCTGGAATATTGATAAAAGCGGCGCAAAAATAAACTCGAATTATATAAAATTATACACTATTGGTGCTTGGAACATACTTCATACCGAGTCACCAAAGGGTAAAAATATAATTTCAATTTATTTATTTTTTTATTTATGTCATGTTCGCAAGGCTGTTCAGCAATTTCTCCAAGGAAAATGTTCAGGATGGCTGATGCACATCTTTTAAGAATCCAAGTCACAATCACAACAATGACCTTTACAGGTCCACATCGCGGATTGCGGTGGAGTAGCCTAGTGGTTAAAGCGTCACGCTGGGTTCGATTCTTCTCATGGGTTCAGTGTGTGATGCCCATTCCTGGTGTCCCCCACCACGATGCCGCATGAATATTGCTAAAAGAGGTGTAAAAAACAACTTACCCACCTAACTCTATTCCAGCTGTATGGCGGCGGTCTGTAAATAATCGAGTCTGGACCATACAATCCAGTGATCAACAGCATGAGCATCTACATAAGGAACTGGCATACGATAAACATGTGTCAACCAAGTCAGCGAGCCTGACCACCCGATCCCGTTAGTCCCTTCTTACGACAAGCATGGGTTACCGAAGATTAGTTCTAACCCGGATATTCACGGGTTATATCACATCAAGATACCAATGAAATTAGGTGAATGGTACAAGGTGAGCTACGGATCAGCTGGTTCTATTCTAATCATGGCACTGTTCGGGCGAGGAACGTTGTCTACACGGCAGCCCATCATGCTGAATTCATTATGTTTGACGTTCTATGAGCTTGTTAGTTTCGACTGTCAGCCTGCAGACAAACATGTGGGACAGACAGCCATGTTGTATTGCTGTATTAGTGATCTTAACTGCAATAGAAAAACATAGCATTCATTACGAAACATATAATATGAACATCTGGGGGTTGTCATATATATGGGGGAAATTGATCTTGTGTTTTTCCTTATTTATTTCTGGTATCTGATTATTATAATATTTTGGGGGTGAATAACATACCTACTGGCGGGCAAAATAAAATATAAACTAGAAAACTGGATTTGAGCAAAGAATTACAAAGATATGAAATTTTGACAAGACTGAAAACAGTCACCAAAATATTGTTAACTTAAGGCCCACAAAATAACTGTAATACTCGAAACAAATACACCACCTCCAAATTGTTTGTTAATTTCAACCGTTGGTATATACTTTATTTTACCCATTAAGTTATACTGAACAATACAAGCTCCAAGTGTTCAACGAAATAATGTACACCCTAAGTTAGTTATGTTGCCGTGAGTTAGTTTAGTGGGTAAAGCTCGTAAAAATGGTACCGAGTTCAATTTTTAATATGGTCTGCTGTCTGCTGTCCCGTGCTCACTCACTCACTCACTCACTCACTCACTCACTCACTCACTCACTCACTCACTCACTCACTCACTCACTCACTCACTCACTCACTCACTCACTCACTCACTCACTCACTCACTCACTCACTCACTCACTCACAAATATAAACTGATCCTGAAGTGTTGGTATCTTCCCAGGGTCGATATCGAAAATGGTTTAACTAAATACCTTAAATAGTATTTCAGTCAAGACGCGCCGGTATAATTTGTCAGGAACGCAGGAGCTTACCACAGATTCACATTGCGTTGATTAAGGATAATAACCGGACACATTCAGCGGTTCCTGGTACAGGTAAGGGACAACAACTCTGCACAAGTCAATGCACCTAAGACTTGGACACCTATGTAATTTTGTGTAGCCACATTCCAACCAGCTAAAACATCCAAAGGGCATTCAAGATATATGCACCAAAACACTGATAGTTACAACCCCCCATACTCTGGAAACTACACATTCTGAGAGATTAAAATAATTATTAGAAATCTAATGATATCCAAAAACCACGGGGTGAATACATCTCTGTCCAGTTTTAATTCACTAAATGCCTCTGTTTATTCCCATTGTTTTATCCTTGACCTGAAACTATCTATTCCTAGATAATTTGAATTCAATTAATATATTTATGCCGAATGGAACAAACAACGTGTCACTTTCAGAGGACTATAGTGAGTGAGTGAGTTTGGTTTTACACAGCTTTTAGCAATGTCACGGCGAGGGACACCAGAAAGGGGCTTCACACGTTGTACCCATGTGGGGAATCGAACCCGGGTCTTCGGCGTGACGAGCCAACGCTTTAACCACAAGCCTACCCCACCGCTCCGAGGGGGCTATAGCTTTTAAAGACCTTTATTGAGTATCAATACCTCTTGACCATGTATTTGGGAGTGGTACCTTCCCAAGGGTTAATACCATACCAATAAAAGCGACAAAACCCTATCCATAATTATACGAAATGTCTGCTAAAAGCATGGTTCATTGTACGATCCCGACCAAATAACAAACGTGTATAACGCACTATCTGATAGTGATGACACCGCGTTCCCGTGCAACGTTCGTGTCTGTGTAAAAGATTGAAGTAACATACGGGCACCGCTTCCTCTCATTATATTTTTATAACCATACACAAAATAGAGTAGCAGACAAAATATGGTTTGTGCATTTCGATTATGGTAAGTATGTTATGAAACAATATCCCGCCGTGACAACACGCAATGTATAGCCTCAACACGAATACTTTTTTTACAAAAACTTTAAAAATGCATTCACATCATGGATTACAAATATGCATATTTTGTGCCATATCATTCCATTTAATGTATTTTTACACAAACAGTTGTTTAGATCATAATTCATTCCACTCATATTCATAAAAGAATCTCAATATGTTTGGAATATGGTGTTCTAAAGAAGAAAGTCATTTTTTATGGTTTGCACTGCAAGGGTACAATGAATCCCTTGAACAGGAGATTTCAGTATTATTTTAATATGTTGTTGTAATGAAGAAAGTCGTTTCTTCATGGTTTCCACTGCAAGAGCTCAACTGATCCCTTGAACAGGAGATTTCAGTATTATTTTAATATGGTGTTCTAATGAAGAAAGTCGTTTCTTCATGGTTTCCACTGCAAGGGTACAACTGATCCCTTGAACAGGAGATTTCAGTATTATTTTAATATAATGTTCTAAAGTGGTTTCTTCATGGTTTCCACTACAAGGGTACAACTGATCCCTTGCACAAGAGATTTCAGAAGTATTGTAATATAATGTTCTAAAGTGGTTTCTTCATGGTTTCCACTACAAGGGTACAACTGATCCCTTGCACAAGAGATTTCAGAAGTATTGTAATATAATGTTCTAAAGTGGTTTCTTCATGGTTCCCACTACAAGGGTACAACTGATCCCTTGCACAAGAGATTTCAGAAGTATTGTAATATAATGTTCTAAAGTGGTTTCTTCATGGTTCCCACTACAAGGGTACAACTGATCCTTTGCACAAGAGATTTCAGACATGTATTGTAATATAATGTTCTAAAGTGGTTTCTTCATGGTTTCCACTACAAGGGTACAACTGATCCCTTGCACAAGAGATTTCAGAAGTATTGTAATATAATGTTCTAAAGTGGTTTCTTCATGGTTTCCACTACAAAGGGTACAACTGATCCCTTGCACAAGAGATTTCAGTAAGTATTGTAATATAATGTTCTACAAAGTGGTTTCTTCATGGTTGTGAAGTAAGTATTGTAATATAACTAAAGTGGGTACAACTGATCCCTTGCACAAGAGATTTCAGAAGTACATGTATTGTAATATAATGTTCTAAAGTGGTTTCTTCATGGTTTCCACTACAAGGGTACAACTGATCCCTTGCACAAGAGATTTCAGAAGTATTGTAATATAATGTTCTAAAGTGGTTTCTTCATGGTTTCCACTACAAGGGTACAACTGATCCCCTGCACAAGAGATTTCAGAAGTACATGTATTGTAATATAATGTTCTAAAGTGGTTTCTTCATGGTTCCCACTACAAGGGTACAACTGATCCCATGAACAAGAGATTTCAGAAGTACATGTATTGTAATATAGTATTCTAAAGTCGTTTCTTCATGGTTTCCACTGCAAGGGTACAACTGACCCTTGAACAAGAGATTCCAGCATTATTTTAATATACACATGTAGTGTTCTAATGAAGAAAGTCGTTTCTTCATGGTTTGCACCACAAGAGCTCAACTGACCCTTGAACAAGAGATTCCAGCATTATTCTAATACATTGTACTAATGAAGAAAGTCGTTTCCTTGTGGTTTGCATGGCAAGAACTCTACTGACCCTTGAACATTAGATTTCAGAATTCTTGTATTATGGTGTTCTAATGAAGAAAGTCATTTCTACATGGTTTTCATTGCAAGAGCTCAACTGATCCTTGAACAATAGATTTCAGAATTGTTTTAACATGGTGTTCTAATGAAGAAACTTGTCATGGTTTTGCATTGCAAGACCCTTGAACAATATATTCCAGAATTATAATTTAATATAGTGTCCAAATGAAGAAAGTCACCCCTTCATGGTTTGCACTGCAAGGGTACAACTGATCCCCTGAACAAGAGATTTCAGAATTAACCTGTTTCCACTAACCTTTACATAAGGTTAGTAATTCCTACACGTTTACGTTACATGAGTAGTGTTTTTCTACTACGCTCTCCATAAATCTTTGCTTCTAAGTAAACAGTCTCTGGTCTCTCGTACACTGCAGTTCCACTATGATTGCTTGTGGTTCCTGTAATTACTCGGAGCCTGTACGAACACATGTGTCTACTAGGGTATTTCTTGCTTGTTATTTTGGTCCAAATGGTCCAAAAGAACATTGTTTAGTGAGTTTTCATTAGTGCAGTGGGAACATGAGGTACTTACCTCATCTGGGTTATTGGTATTTCTTTGTTTCGTTGCGATGGAATGACATTTTTGTCTCTGTGGATTCTTGGTCAATGTCAGTGCAAAGCAGCTCCACGAAAAAAAGCTTTTGAGTTCTGCTGAACATGAAAAAGGTTTTGTCGCTTTTATTTTCCTGGACATTTTTTTATATTTTACGATTATATTACACGATTTTTATTTTAATGTTTTTTTAAGAGCTGTTTTATGTCTGATGCAATTTCCGTTTTTATATTGTACCATATGTTCCTTTGTTTTGTTTAGTTTGTTTTCAGGTAGACAATTAATTTGCCTTTACGTGTGTTAGTTAAGGGTGCCGTTGGTGGGTCTGGATACAATGTTAAAGCCTATAAATATGGCTCTTCGTTATGACGGTGTTACCTGTCATCAATGTCGGTCACGTTTTTATTTTATTACTCTAAACTAATAAGCTCATTCACTCGTTATGTGCGATGTACTGGAGAAACTGAGAATTTAATTACATCGGACAGTAAAACATTTTTCTACATAAACAGGTTCCCGTGCAATGGCATTCCGGAAAACGGTTCTTCTGAACTGCCTGTCAAAGAGGGTGATCAGGATGCGGTCATCGTTGCTACATATAGTATGACCAGAAATTATTGAGAATTTTAGGAATATGTTTAATTGGATTTCTAGTATAAACAACCTTGACCAGCTATCAAGTGCTTGGTTTCATTCAAGAGAGACAACTACGTTAATCCTTTTTCATTAGTTTGTCAAGAGTTATCCCCCTTTGTTTACTTGCTAGCAGACGACATTTTCAGTGATCCTCAGTATGGATGATTTAGAGAAGAGGAAGTTGATTTTAGAGTATTATAACAAGGACATCAGATCAGCTAAAGTGATTTTAAGTAGAACAGGCATCCCTTTGTCCACTGTTTATCGTGTTTTGAAAAATATTGCAAATGGATATGGCATTGAGCACCAGGGAGGCGCAGGTAGGCCCAGAAAATTGACTGTCGGTGACAGTAGGCGGCTTGGTATTCTTGTTTCTAAAAACAAACGATGGAGTCTAGAAAACTTAAGGCTGGATATGCTTTATAGAGGAACTGTGGCTGTCTGTAAGGAGACAGTTAGAACTGAGCTGCATGCAATGGGTTGGCAGAAAAGTCGAGGAATTCCATCACCGATCATGAAACCTGAACAAAAGGAGCGAAGGCTGAACTGGTGCTTACAGCATAGAAATTTTAACTGGGACAATGTGATTTTCTCAGATGAAAGTTCTGCGTGGCTGTTTCCTAATACACTGACATTCTGGACCAAACAAACTGAAAAACCTTTGTATCAGCGCCCAAAGTACAGTCCGAAATTGAACGTGTGGGTTGGCCTATCTGTGTTAGGGGCAACGCCCCTCTGTGTATTTGAAGGGAATATGAACAGTGAGGGGTACACAGATATTCTCGAGGGACATTTACTTCCATCTGCTCACGTGTTCTATGGACATTTTTGGATTTTCCAGCAGGACAACGACCCAAAACATCGTTCAAAGCATTCACAGGCCTGGTTTCGGACCCAAAATTTGACATTATTAGATTGGCCAAGCTATAGCCCTGACCTAAATCCAATAGAAAATGTTTGGGGACTTATGAAGGAAAGTGTCAATAAGAAAAATCTGACAAATATTGCTGAAATGAAAGAAGAGGTGGTCCGATATTGGGACAGCATGGACCACGACTTTCTAACTTCTTTGATTAGTAGTATGCCCTGCCGCATTGAAGCCTGCATTGCTGCCCATGGTGTTTTGACAAAATACTAATTGTTCACCTGTCTTTGAATCTGGAGTTATGTTCTGCTAATATTCACCTTTAATACGTGAGTAATGAGTGAATTTATTTTTTTTAAATTACAATCTTTAATTCTCAATAATTTCTGGTTGTACTGTATATCATATAAATGTGTAAGTAATAAAAGGTGACCCGCATATGACGTCTCAAGAAACAGGAGGATTGCAATTTCACAGTTCAAAAAAATAAGTAGAGGGAAGAGTGAATGTCGAAGTGTATACTTACTTTTATCACTGATTGATGAAGGATGTGAAATTGATGATTAACGCTGGGATGATATGATTCGGTTCCTTTTGATTGTCTCAGAAGAATTACCTGTCTGTGTGTGTGTGTGTGTGTGTGTGTGTGTGTGTGTGTGTGTGTGTGTGTGTGTGTGTGTGTGTGTGTGTGTGTGTGTGTGTGTGTGTGTGTGTGTGTGTGTGTGTGTGTGTGTCACTCGTTGTCTTTCTCACACTCACAAGACCCCATTATTTTCCCTGACGCCAGGACTGACGCTTAGAAATCTAGACTTGCTTCATTTAGGACTTTAGCATTGCATGGAGCGCTAGGCAGTAGGGAAAATAATGTGGTTGAGAGACTGTGAGATGGTCTACCTGCCGCCCTACCCCTTCTGCAATACTAATGCCTTGAATGACGCAAGTTTAGATTTCCTCAGGTTCTGAATCTAACATCTCATTTGGGCTTCTTTTCAGTTTAAGTGGGTATATTTCTTACTGTCAATATATATATTGACAGTAAGAATATATATTCAGAGACGAAGCGTTAGTCTGCTCTATGGGCTTCATCCTTCCGAAGCCTCTTCCTTTATTGGTGTATAAGGTGTGTTTGAATACAAAATGTCACGCATGTTCAGACGTAAATTTCAAAGAACATGACATATACGAATGAAGTTTTGAGTGAAGGCGTAATTCTGTTTTCGGGGCAACCGGCGTTTACAAGTTGTTTATGTTTATTAGTAGGGGTTAAACCACGTGGTCAGATGAGGTTATCTTTCTTTTTGAAAAGCCTGGAATAATATTTTTGGCCCTGTTTCAGATATGAAATATAACTGATAGACTAGTAGCAGCTGTATTAGTTGTAGTACTAGTGATAATAGCTTTGGTAGTGGTGGTAGTAGTAGTAGTAGTAGTAGCAATAGTAGTAGTAGTAGTAGCAGCAGTAGTAGTAGTAGTAGTAGTAGTAGTGGTGGTGGTGGTGGTGGTGGTGGTAGTAGTAGTAGTAGTAGTAGTAGCAGCAGCAGCAGTAGTAGTAGTAGTAGTAGTGGTAGTACTATACAGTAGTAGTAGTAGTAGTAGTAGTAGTAGTAGTAGCAGTAGTGGCAGGAGTCTTAGTTGTAGTAGCAGCAGTAATAGTGGTAGTAGTAGCGGCAGTCCACTTGCGTAGATCGATGCTGATGGTTTTCATCACTGGATTGTCTGGTCCAGATTATTTACAGACCGCCGCCATATAGCTGGAATTTTGCTGAGCGTTAAACAACAATCATACAAACATAATATGAGGAAATCCATACAGGAACATTTGCATCAAAGATAAAATAAGGAAAAATGATAGAAATTATTATTTTACTGTCATAAAACCACTATGTCAGTCAGCATCATTTCAGACATCCCTTTTTTATTCTCAGACCCCCGGGGAAGCATGAGGAGAAAAACCGAAATCCCCATTCCGGACATCAAAAAGTTTTCAGCATAAAACATCAATATCTTTCTTCATCATCCAATACAGCGAGAGCCCGAAGGTGTTTCCATCTCTCATAATCACCGCCGCCATCTTGAAGTTGCTGTCATCACCAGCCTTGGATGCTGTCAATGGCCGAATCTCCACGGAATGGCAACATGGCTGTCAAAATATAACCATGCTTTGAAGTAGGGGCCCTAAACCTTGAACTGGGCCATAAAAGAATGTAATGTCATTTAGAGGACTACTACTAAATTTATCAGCCGATTGCCACTCCGGAAGTCTCGTTCATGTAATGCTATTTTGTGATTTCGCGAGACGACAGATTATCCAGGCTACACGGAGTAAATGATGTTAGTCGGTCTGTAGAATTATTGTCCTGACGAAATGTGATTTATATATCTGGGTTAGATCCGAAGCTCGGCGAGGCAAACATATCTTTGGCACCTGTGGAAATCAACAATGACAGGAGCCATCGACAATGAAGCCAACTTCACGATTGTGTTCTGTTTGATGAGGACGTTGGTCCGAGAGCGCTTTGCCTGCACACAGAATGAGCTTGAGGAAATTGTCATTGGAATAAAATAAATCACTGTTATTTGAATATATATTTATGAAATCTTGAACCCTGTATGAGAGGTGGGGCGGACCTCCCCTTAAATGAAACAGTCTGGTCTGGACGTTCTGGTTCAGAGAGCGAGGAGGTCTCGGTACAGAAGTGAGTGAGGTCTCCGGTACAGAGAGTGAGTGAGGAGGAGGTCTTTGGTACAGAGAGGGAGGTCTTCGGTACAGAGAGTGAGGGAGGTCTCCGGTACAGAGAGTGAGGTCTCCGGTACAGAGAGTGAGTCTGGTATGGACGGTACAGAGAGAGGGAGGTCTTCGGTACAGAGAGTGAGGGAGGTCTCCGGTACAGAGAGTGAGTGAGGTCTCCGGTATAAAGAGAGTGAGGGAGGTCTTTGGTACAGAGAGAGGGAGGTCTTCGGTACAGAGAGTGAGTGAGGTCTCCGAGTGAGTGACACAGAGAGTGAGGTGAGGTCTCGGTACACAGAGAGAGAGGAGGTCTCCAGAGAGTGGTACAGAGAGTGAGTGAGGTCTCCGGTACAGAGAGTGAGGGAGGTCTTCGGTAGAGAGAGAGGTCTTCGGGAGGTCTTCGGTACAGAGAGAGTAGAGAGTGAGAGGTCTTCGGTACAGAGAGAGGGAGGTCTTCGGTACAGAGAGGTCTTCGGTGAGGGAGGTCTCCGGTACAGAGAGTGAGGGAGGTCTTCGGTACAGAGAGAGTACAGAGAGTGAGTGAGGTCTCCGGAGGAGTGAGGTCCGGTACAGAGAGTGAGGGAGGTCTTCGGTATAGAGAGAGGGAGGTCTTCGGTACAGAGAGTGAGGAGGTCTTCGGTACAGAGAGTGAGGGAGGTCTCGGTACAGAGAGAGTGAGGTCTTTGGTACAGGAGTGAGGTCTTCGGTACAGAGAGTGAGAGAGAGTGAGGTCTCCGGTACAGAGAGTGAGGGAGGTCTTCGGTACAGAGAGTGAGGGAGGTCTTCGGTACAGAGAGTGAGGGAGGTCTTCGGTACAGAGAGAGTGGTGAGGTCTCTTCGGTACAGAGAGTGAGGTCTCGGTACAGAGAGTTGAGTGAGGTCTCCGGTACAGAGAGAGGGGAGGTCTCGGTACAGAGAGTGAGTGAGGTCTCGGTACAGAGAGAGAGGGAGGTCTTCGGTACAGAGAGTGAGGGAGGTCTTCGGTACAGAGAGTGGGTGAGGTCTTCGGTACAGAGGTCTTCGGTACAGAGAGGAGTGAGGTCTTCCGGTACAGAGGTGAGTGAGGTCTCCGGGAGTACAGAGAGAGGTCTTCGGTACAGAGAGAGGTGAGGTCTCGGTACAGAGGAGGTCTTCGGTACAGAGAGAGAGTGAGGTCTTGAGTCAGTACAGAGAGTGGGTCTTCCCGGTACAGAGAGGAGAGAGTGGGAGGTCTCGGTACGGTACAGAGAGAGGTGAGGTCTCCTGTACAGAGGAGAGAGGAGGTCTTCGGTACAGAGAGTGGGTGAGGTCTCCGGTACAGAGAGTGAGGTGAGGTCTCCGGTACAGAGAGTGAGTGAGGTCTCCCGGTACAGAGTGAGGTGAGGTATAGAGGTCTGAGGTCTCCGGTACAGAGAGAGTGAGGTCTTCGGTACAGAGAGTGAGTGAGGTCTCCGGTACAGAGTGAGGGAGGTCTTCGGTACAGAGAGAGTGAGGTCTCCGGTACAGAGAGAGGGAGGTCTTCGGTACAGAGAGTGGGTGAGGTCTTCGGTACAGAGAGGGAGGTCTTCGGTACAGAGAGTGGGAGGTCTCCGGTACAGAGAGTGAGAGGTCTTCGGTACAGAGAGAGGGAGGGTCTCCGGTACAGAGAGTGAGTGAGGTCTCCGGTACAGAGAGAGGAGGTCTTCGGTACAGAGAGTGAGTGAGGTCTCCGGTATAGAGAGTGAGTGAGGTCTCCGGTACAGAGAGAGTGAGGTCTTCGGTACAGAGAGAGAGTGAGGTCTCCGGTACAGAGAGTGAGTGAGGTCTCCGGTACAGAGTGAGAGTGAGGTCTTCGGTACAGAGAGTGGGTGAGGTCTCCGGTACAGAGAGAGGGGAGAGAGGGAGTGAGGTCTCCGGTACAGAGAGAGAGGGAGGTCTTCGGTACAGAGAGGGTGAGGTCTCCGGTATAGAGAGTGGGTGGAGGTCTCAGTACAGTGAGGTTCGAGTGAGGGAGTGAGGTCTCCGGTACAGAGAGTGGGGAGGTCTCGGTACAGAGAGAGGTCTCCAGTGAGAGTGGGTCTCTCCGGTACAGAGAGAGAGTCTTGGGGTAGAGAGAGGTGAGGTCTCCAGTGGGTACAGTACAGAGAGAGGGAGGTCTTCGGTACAGAGAGTGAGGGAGGTCTCCGGTACAGAGAGTGAGTGAGGTCTTCGGTACAGTGAGTGAGGGAGGTCTTCGGTACAGAGAGTGAGGGAGGTCTTCGGTATAGTGAGTGAGTGAGGTCTTCGATTAAGAGTGTGGGTGAGGTCTCCGGTGCAGAGAGTGGGTGAGGTCTCCGGTACAGAGTGTGGGTGAGGTCTCCGGTACAGAGAGTGAGTGAGGTTTCCGGTACAGAGAGCGAGTGAGGTGTCCTTTGCAGAGGATGAGGTCTTCGGTACAGAGAGTGGGTGGGGTCTCTGGAACAGAGAGTGAGTGTGATTTCCGGAACAGCGAACGGGTCCTAAAGCAAAACACTCTCAAAAAGGTAGAATTGTAAGTCGCTAGATAGCGGATAATACACACTTACAGTTCTGTAGCTATATGAACATGTCATAGTGAGTGTCTGGATGATACAACGTTAATGTATCATCATCGTCGTCGACGTCATCAGAATCCCAATAACACCATCATCGTCGTCATCATCGTCGTCGTCGTCCCAATAACACCATCACCATCGTCGTCGTCGATGGAATCCCAATAACACCATCATCATCGTCGTCGTCTTCATCGTCAGAACAATAACACCATCATCATCGTCGTCGTCATCAGAACTGCAATAACACCATCATACATCGTCGTCGTTGTCGTCGTCCTTTTCGACCGTCGTTTGTGATTGTGAACATCTTCATCGTCAGACACCACACCTACATCATGTATCCATTTTTATCGATTATCCATTACACGTAGCTAACCGTGTCTAACCTAAGTCTATACTTCTTCTCCAGGGGATTTTGATAATATTACCATTTCTTTCTCCTCAACATCCACCTCTTTGTAAGGAGGGCTCCCGTGTTAACTGCCTTAGAAATATTATTTATTATTTATGATATTATTTATTTCACATTTCCCTTCCCGTTATGACCAATTTCAACCCTCTTCGTGTGTGATTTACTGTAGGTAATTTATAAACTACACCATGTGGTAGCAATAGTAGGCTTGTTGGGTTAGTATCTTGCCGTCATCTCATGAGTCGATTCCGATCTTATGATGTTAATTATAGAACCGTGTTAAGGTTTTGCCTGGATCGCAATTACAGAGAGTAAGGTCTTGATGCGGCTCTGCCGAGACGTTGGATGTAAGTTGTCTGCTTGGTGGATTTGTTAATGGTATGGTTTTATTTATGTCCTAAACATTAATATACATTATGGATAATGAAAGAAGCATATTGTATTTGATCCAGTTGCCTCCGTGATTTTGCTTGTGAGGAGGAGTATGATTTTCGGCGTTTTAGCAATGTAACGTTTCGTATTGTACTCACGATCGGAATCGAACGTGGACTTTTGGCTTCACGGGCTAACGCATTAACCACTGGGCTACCCTATCGCAAAAATAGGTATCTGGTACACCTAATTACAAACAGAATCCGTTATTCTGTTATATTTGTTTACAACACCAGTAGTTAATGTTATAGGTTTAATGGTGGATTAAGAAAATTATAAACTTTGGGACTTGTTCTTAATATTGTTATCGATCGAGGATTAACGAATTTAATGAAACTATATCTTCAAAGGTTTGATCTAATTGTTCAAACAAGTGAATACCAGAGCAAATTGACTGAGGACAGTGATACATCTGAACTAGCACCACTCAGCATATTAAAAGTAACAACGATACCTATACTTATTGTACTTATGAGGGGAATCGAACCTGGACTTTCAGTGTCACGGGCGAACGCTTTAACCACTCTGCTACCCTATCGCAAAATAGGTACCTGGTACATCACATTACAAACAAACTATTAGATGCTATTACCACCAAGAATCAATGTTATAGGTTAATGTCGGGTTAAGACTGACTGACTGAGTTTGGTTTTACGCCGCTTTTAGCAATATTCCAGCAACATCACGGCGGGGGACACCTGAAATGGGCTTCACACAATGTACCCATGTGGGGATTCGAACCCGGGTCTTCGGCGTGACGAGCCAACGCTTTAACCACTAGGCTACCCCACCGCCCCGTCGGGTTAAGAAGATTATAAACTTTCGACATTGTGCTCAGTATTATCATCGATCGACCAAGAATAAAATGAAACAATATCTTCAAAAGTGTGATCCAACCTCCATGTTCAAACAAGTGAATACCACGGCATATTGATTGGATGAAGTGATATATCCAAACCAGCACCACTCAGTGTATTAATACACAACAGCCCCATAAATCCCCCTCCCAATCACGAATCGTCATATCAATGTCACAAATACATTCACACTTACTGCAAACTCAGTCTTTACGACCTGAAACAATATTAGATAACCGGGCGAGAGCTGTTCCTGTATTTCCATAACTCAAGCCGATGATTCACGACATGCTGTTAAATTATCGTTAGTGTTTGAATTAATATTTGATGAAGCCGCGAGCCTGGATAATCCAGGAATAATTAACGAGTCCTGTCACCGAATTATCGGTAACATAATTGTCAAGGTTGAGTGGTTTGTTACCAGGAATCGGACTCTGACATTTAATTTTCGCAACGTATGACTTCAGTCCGCATTACACAATCCTGAAAAGAACATATTTTTAAATATTAAAATCCCTTTTTAGAATATCAAAGCTGATGCATTTTGAAATGAAACAAATGTTAAATCATGAAAGAGTGTCATCAAGGACGTATATGTTGTAATTTCGATGACTGGTTTTGAAACTATCAAAATATATGTAAGTAATCGTATCTACATATGTACATTTGAAAGATGTGTACTTGAAACTTTTCTTTGGATTGTGACTAATAGATTTGTGTATATGTGTGTAAACTTGGTCTCGTCGCTATATGGCTGAAACATTGCCGATGCGACGTAAAGCCTTAACTCACTAACTCACTGTGTACATTTAGTCATCTGCAGTATCTTGTCATCAGTTGCATGACCAACTTCTTCATGCTGCTTGAAGATGTAGACTGACATTGCAACATTTAGGTCTAATTGTATTCCTAATCAAACACTTCTTATTAACTGAAACATCTTTCACGGGAGGTTTAAGAAAGATAACAGGACAATCAGTAGAACGACATCCGAACCATACTTGGTTTGTTGTTTAACTCCGTACTCAGCTATAGTCGAGACAATCCAGTGATCAACAGCATCAGCATCGATCGACGCAATTGGGATTCGATGACATGTGTCAACCAAGTCAGCGAGCCTGACCACCCGATCCCGTTAGTCGCCTTTTACGACAAGCATGGGTTACTGAAGATCAATTCTAACCCGCACCCTTAACGGGTGCATCAATTAGATGCCACAAGAGATACCAGTGGGCGTAAATGCAAAATAGTTACGAAACACATATCAATAGATCACTGAAAATCAGTGATGACACGGATTCCATAAGGCGTAAAAGATGACATGTGTCAACCAAGTCAGCGAGCCTGATCCCGTTAGTCGCTTCTTACGCCAAGCATGGGTTGCTAAAGACATTGAATTGTCACAGCAGTAAATGTGAAAAGGCGCACACGGTTCGACCAGACAAACCAGTGTGATAGACAGTGTGAAGACCATCTCCCGCAGCCAACTGGAATACGACAAATCGTCTACATCGCCATTAGTCGATCCTCGTACAGTTGCTGCTTCTGACGTGTCCTGTCCAGACTTGATTGTTTACAGGCTGCCGCCATAAAGCTGGAAACTTGCAGAGTGCGGCGTTAAAAACAAACAGACATGTATCAGGCACTGAAGGTGATATTGTTTACCGATACCGACATATAAAAGGAAAAGAGAATACAGAAAGGCATCAATGGCATCAACTCATTACGCGGGGGACACAGAATCAATGTGCAATGTTCTTTCGGTTGGGCGGTTTATTTGATTAAATGTTTGTTGTTTAGACTTCATCTTCTTGCTTGTCGTAACAGGCGACTAACGGGATCGGGTGGTCAGGCTCGCTGATTTGGTTGAAATGTCATCTTATCTCAATTGCGTAGATCGATGCTCATACTATTAATCACTGGATTATTTGGTCAAAACTCGATTATTTACAGACTGCCGCCATATAGCTGGTGGAGACTTGGTCAAACCAATGCTTCCTGTATTTCCAATGCGGATTTGTTCCGGAAAAAGTTATCTGTTTGAAGGAGATGATAAAGAACACATACATCCTGTGAATGTGAATGAATAAAACAACATGGTTGAAATTATTTTTTGCCTTACATCCTTAGGCAAAGTCTTGGTCTTTTGGAGGTTTGTGATCATTTGAATTTATACAGTGAATCAAATTAGCATGGTTCTGAGAAGATTAACAAACGGACCGGGTTAGAATTGATCTCCAGCAACCCATGCTTGTATGAGAGGCGACTCACCTGGCTGCTCATGATATCAATCACACACAAATTTACAGACCGTCGGCATATAGCTGAATAGTTGCCGACTGTGCTGTTACACAACAAACAAACAAACAAACAAACAACCAATTAAAGGAACACTGGGATCAAGTGAGGTGAGGTGAGGTGAGGTGAAATTGGGTTTAACGTCGTGCTTGAGAATATTTCGCTCATATGACGACGTGCATGCGTGTGTATGTGTAGGTGCGGCTGCTTGTACTAGCCCAGACTGAAGCTGGTTTTATAGTGCTAGCCCACTGAGATACCATGCCGCAGTGAAGCATGAATACCCCACTCAGACACATTATACTGACTCCGAGCCGACCAGTCCTTGTTGTACCCATTAATGCCGAGCGCCAGACAGGGACCAACAAGTACCATATTTTAACGTCTTTTGGTATGACGCGATCGGGGATCGAACCCGCGACCTTCCGCTCTCCGGGCGGACGCTCTAACCACTACACCACGGAGGCGGTCTCACAGGGATCAAGGAACAAGGGCTGAGAGACAACTGTTATAGCTATGAATAACAGTTTCGCTAAATGGGTACAATTGTTAATAGGAGGCGGGAAGATGTTATTCTCGTTGGTCCAGTAGGTAGGTCCGCTGGTCATGGATTCGAATCCCGATTCAGACACAAGTTTTCTGTTTGTTAGCACCACGCTCTGCTCATGGGTGTCATCAAAATGCTAAATCTCGACGATCTGTGCCCAGTGTTGTATGAGGGCCACCTCCCGGAGTGCGGAAGGACAGTGGTTTGATCCCCTGCCCATAGCAAACCAAAGGCCGCTATATGGAACTTGTTGTTTCCCTGCCTCAGATTCGGCATTAATGTGATCAAACAAGGGCAGGTTGGCTCGGTGTCTAATGTGGACTATCCACGGATTATCCGCTAATTTTCAGATTATTCAGGAATTATTTGTAACTTCCGTGTTTTATTCGCAGTTATCCTGCAGAACAAGATAACAAACGTTTGCAGCAGTTTGGGGCAACATATATCAAAAGAGATTACAATGTAATCTTACAAGCTCTGTAAAAGTCTAAGTGGTTCTATATGGTAGTGGTGTGTGATCTTGTACATAGAGCCCAGGATACAAATCAGCTGAAAATTGGTCACAGAGAATCCTTGGACTTGTATTTGGCAGCTTGACTCCTGAGAGTTTCTAGGACTGTCCTGCCACACAACGAAGCTCACGTGACATATGTGGTCTCACCCTAAGTCTAAGTGAGTTCCTTCAAAAACTGCCTCTGTTCACCCAGCAATGAATGGGTACCCGGTGGAATAAGCCATGAACTGTGACGGTGAACCTTCTAGCGCCTAACAGGCAGCTTGGGTTTATATAATATGTTATCGCCTTGAGCTGTACGGGAATACAGGTGCTTCATAAATAGCCAAGATCATATTATTATTATTTGAATATTTATTTAACCTACCAAGCTCTTCACCCCTCCAGGCATTTAACATTCATCTAATCGCAATATGCCTAGTTTAGCCATATACCATGCGACTGACAACTAAATATTTTGCATGACGAAATGTTTTACATGCACAAAACTTTCATGTAGACATAATTTCACACAAAACAATACAATTATTATTTGAATAATTATCCTCTCAGTACCACACCAACATTTTATGGGCATTAAGACGTTGTTAGGAAAAGATCATTTCGCTGCAGAAACGTATTTATATCTATAACTACTCGGTTTTGTGAATTAGTCCATAGAGAATAGCAGAATCTACAGGAACATTTATATGAAAGAACAAAACAAAAACAGTCAGTGAAGACAAATTTCTAAATACTTTAAGCGGTTCTTTACAACATGCTACATTTCTCCTTTCTTTTGCATAATAAAATGACATTTGTTTCGGTTTACTTAATTTTAACGTATTTCATGGATGCTTTTAATCAGATTAACTACTGGAAATGAATTCGGCTCACATTAATTTTGACATTGTGTCGTTTTCTAGACAATAAAGTCAGCTATTGCATTCTTCGGGGACGGAAACATTCCAAAAAAGAGAGCCATTATGAATGGATAAAATCTAACCATTTCAGACAGGGGCAGGTTAAGATTTTTGTACATGCCATAAGGGATCGCAAAACGGCCGTAAAAACGAAAGAGACATCGACGATATTGCAAAGTAAATAAAACCAAAAAAGCGCCTTCTAATAAAGTTTGGGACATGATCCGAGCTTTTTCTTTGATGTTTTCGTTTCCTCCTTAAAGTTAAGTGTCGTACACTTGTGTGCTTTCAGTATGATACCTAGATCTTTTTAAAACTATCATCACCCGAACATCCCGTCTCTCGGAGTCTTAAATCAAATCTCGCAGACGCGAGAGTGGAGGTGAATCGGCTATCCTAACAACTATCGTTATAGGCATATGGGTCTGATAAGGCCTCAGACGGTCGTGAATGAGTGTAAAGCGTCTTGTCTACAATTAAAACGCGGGCCTCCTAGGGCAACGATGTGAGGAGTTTTCGAGGCTTGATGACGTGATGTGTCGTCATGGTGATCCATCATGGCGGCCGCAGGGGAGATGGGTGTTTGGGGATGCTCTCCAAGTACTGATTTCCCCTCGTCGCTCTTTCCACCGGGTGATTTATTTACAGCTATTAAAATTGGAGGCATGGTGAGAATAGCAAGTGCGCATGCTAGATAAATTAAGTCCCCAGTTCTCACTTCGACATCCAGAAAGAGGCTCGTTTATTAGGTAATATGAGCTCAAACGTTTGACTCACTTTCGCGGGGTCTTCTGTACCAAAACATAATCATGTCGGTACCAATTGGTGTAAGGGTTTCATCCTTCGAATCCTGAAAATATACTCATGCCAATAATGGTTGTCATCCCCTTCAATTTTCTTTATTGGAGAGGGGTGGGGAGGTGTGTGTGTGTGTGTGTGTGTGACAACCATTATTGGCATGAGTATATCTGGAAAGAATGTTGAGTGTAAATGATAAATGAAAGATGAATACAAAATCTCTCCATAAATGTTTCCATGATATAAAAATGTGATTGGTGAGTTGGTTTAACTTTATACACTACAATACACTACAACGTACAGGACTTCTAAGGACATATGCCACATATGTGTGTGTGTGTGTGTGTGCGCGCGCGCGTGTGTGTGTGTGTGTGTGTGTGTTCGAACCCCCCTTTTGAAAATGACTCAAGACCTCATTGAAATTTTTTTTGAAATTGAATTTAACCCCCTGAACCCCACCCCCCTTTCAAAATTCCTGGATCCGCCCATGCATCCGGACTAATGACATGTCCTTCAATGTTATCCTATACTCGACGATGTATCGACATATCTGTATCTATATGATACTGTCAATAGGAGCATCCATGTTTGTACTCCTGTCTGAAGGAGTTGATGGTTGAAAATAATAGAAACGTTCATTTAACTGAAATTACAAATACATTCAAAGGAAACAGGATCAGCACTGGGTCTAACAATACAGTAATTCTTAAAAATAACTTTCACAGACAAGTTTTGAGAAAGACAACAATAGATTCGTGATGTGCACATTAGAAATCGCTTGGCATGGGCCAGGGAGTGAACGAAGATGGATAGTTGAAGGTGAATGGGAAAAGGTGATATTCAGTGATGAATGTATGGACATAATTATTCACAGCCATCATGTCTACGTTTGGCAAACCTCTCCGTGTTTGAGTCCTTGGTGCCCACTCCGATTGTTTTTGATGTTCTGGGTATGCGTCACTTGGAACAGTGTAGGTTCATTCACTGTGGTTGATGGCAACAAAAATGGTCAGAAGTATGTTTTTATTTTAGAGTTGTGGTCTGTAATTGCTCGTCATTTATATAATGCCCAATCTTATAAGGCCCGTTGTGGGAGTGAATATATACAATGAAATAACGTTTACGGCATGCTGTGGCCAGCACAGATGCAAATATTATTGAAAACAGAACGTGTCTACTGAAGAATCGTTTAAGGGGACAAGTTTCTAACATCAGGACTACCGAAGACTTGGAACATGACATACGGTCTGTGTGGGGAAATGTTCCTCTACACTATATTAGGAAGTGGTATTCTTCGTCAGTACTTGCTAATGTTGCCGTTCACATGACATTTGTCATTAACTGATCGCACACCGCTGTATATGTAAGAACGGTATGAATGTGTGTGTGTGTGTGTGAGAGAGAGAGAGAGATGTATGTAATGTATGTATGTATGTATGTATGTATGTATGTATGTATGTATGTATGTATGTATGTATGTATGTATGTATGTATGTATGTATGTATATATGTATGTACGTATGTACAACCAGAAATTATTGAGAATTTAAAGATTATAATTTTTAAAAAAGAATTTCACTCATTACTAACGTATTAAATGTGAATATTAGCAGAACATAACACCAGAGTCAAGGACAAGTGAACAGTTAGTATTTTGTCAAGTCATCATGGGCAGCAATGCAGGCTTCAATGCGGCGGGGCATACTACTGATCAAAGAAGTTAGAAAGACGTGGTCCATGCTGTCCGAATATCGGACCACCTCTTCTTTCATTTCAGCAATATTTGTCAGATTTTTCTTATTGACACTTTCCTTCATAAGTCCCCAAACATTTTCTAATGGATTTAGGTTAGGGATATAGCTTGGCCAATCTAATAATGTCATATTTTGGGTCCGAAACCAGGCCTTTGAATGCTTTGAACGATGTTTTGGGTCGTTGTCCTGCTGGAAAATCAAAACATTTCCATAGAACACGTGAGCAGATGGAAGTAAATGTCCCTCGAGAATATCTGTGTACCGCTCACTGTTCATATTCCCTTCAAATACACAGAGGGGCGTTGCCCCTAACACAGATATGCCACCCCACACGTTCAATTTCGGACTGTACTTTGGGCGCGGATACAAAGGTTTTTCAGTTTGTTTGGTCCAGAATTTCAGTGTATTAGGAAACAGCCACACAGAACGTTCATCTGAGAAAATCACATTGTCCCAGTTAAAATTTCTATGCTGTAAGCACCAGTTCAACCTTCGCTCCTTTTGTTCAGGTTTCATGATCGGTGATGGAATTCCTCGACTTTTCTGCCAACCCATTGCATGCAGCTCAGTTCTAATTGTCTCCTTACAGACAGCCACAGTTCCTCTATCAATCATATCCAGCCTTAAGTTTTCTAAACTCCTTTCTTTGTTTTTAGAAACAAGAATACGAAGCCGCCTCCTTTCACCGAAAGTCAATTTTCTGGGCCTACCTGCGCCTCCCTGGTGCTCAATGCCATATCCATTTGCAATATTTTTTCAAAACACGATAAACAGTGGACAAAGGGATGCCTGTTCTACTTGAAATCACTTTAGCTGATCTGATGTCCTTGATATAATACTCTAAAATCAACTTCCCCTTCTCTAAATCATCCATACTGAGGATCACTGAAAATGTCGTCTGCTAGCAGGTAAACAAATAGGGATAACTCTCACAAACTAATGGAAAAGGATTAACGGAGTTGTCTCTCTTGAATGAAACCAAGCACTTGATAGCTGGTCAAGGTTGTTTATACTAGAAATCCAATTAAACATATTCCTAAAATTCTCAATAATTTCTGGTCATACTATATGTATGTATGTATGTATGTATGTATGTATGTATGTATGTATGTATGTATGTATGTATGTATGTATGTATGTATGTATGTGTATGTATGTATGTATGTATGTATGTATGTATGTATGTATCTCTTGGTTGGGTGAGTGTGTGTGTGTGGGGGGAGAGTGTGTGTGTTGGGTGAGAGTGTTTGTGTGTGTTGGGTGAGAGGTGAGTGTGTGTGTGTGTGTGTGTGTGTGTTGGGTGAGAGGGTGTGTGTGTGTGTTGGGTGAGAGGGTGTGTGTGTGTTGGGTGAGAGGGTGTGTGTTGGGTGAGGGTGAGTGTGTGTGTTGGGTGAGAGGGTGTGTGTGTGAGTGTGTGTTGGGTTAGAGGATGTGTGTGTGTTGGGTGAGAGAGGGTGTTGGTGAGTGTGTGTGTGTGTGTGTGTGTGTGTGTGTGTGTGTTGTGTGAAAGGGGGTATGTGGGTGCGAGTATCACTTCATGTACACCTTCTCTTGTCTAAGTATTGACGTCCCTCTGTTCACTGTCATTGTACAACTGCGGTCTGCACTATTGTCTGGTAACAATGTCAGCCTTGTCTTTTAGTGTGTCATCCTGCCCCGACAGTGTGGTTCGTTCCTCGTTTTCTCTCTGTGTCTAGACTCTGTAGATAGTGACATGTGGGCACTTGAACCAGTCTCTGTGTAATTAGCGCTACACAAATATACTTCATAAAAACTTGGCAGGCAAACAAAGAGGACTTTGAATGACTTGAACCAAGCTTGCGATGTCTGCCAACTGGCCGGATCATACATAAAGAAGTCAGGTGCCTTGTCATCATACATTAACAGCGAAATGAGTAGACACACCGCATTGAACAGTATTCCGTGTACGTCATGGCTTGTCAACTGGACGTGGGAGGAGAGGAGTTACACGTCTTAGACGTTGACCACGTTGAAATTCACGAGCACAGGTACAAGACTGAATCTGGGATTCGAACCCAGGACCACTGAATCCTGTCACTCTGTGTACCGCTCGGCTGGCCATGACCTCACTCTACATAGACATAAGCAAATTGGCTTGGAGTTTCAGGGTCCCGATCCGTAAAGCGTTCATTGCGTTACGACCTGTCGTAAGTCTGTACTTTATCATTTGTTTACGAATGGCATAGTGCTACGAACGTTTAGTGGATAGGGTCTCTGAACAATGTATAGAAACTGTTTTGTTTTGTGAGAGATACATAGAGATTTACACCTTAATGTTTACGTATCTTTAATATCAGATATCAGAAAATTGATTTGTTGGGGCTTTTGGTAACATGATTAAAACACTAAATTCCAAACTGTTCTATACATTACACACGAGGGTATTAATCTTTTTGTTATTATGTCATTCTAACAAGAACCTTTAAATCGTAATTTCTCTCTGTATACATAAGTAACCGCGTATCGATACAGTGACTGAGTGAACAGCCCCTTTATCATATAGTCGTTTAGAGTTTCAGCCATTTTTATGTACCTAATCACTCTAGAAATATGAACACAACGCATCCAAACGTATTGAGGTGGGCGAGGTGAAATGGGTTTAACGTCGTACTTGATAAAATTTCGCTCATATGACGACGTGCATGCGTGTGTATGTGTGGCTGCTTGTACTAGACTTAAGCTGGTTCTATAGGGCTAGCCCACTGAGATACCATGCCGCAGTCAAGCCTGAATGGTTTAGTCTACTAATGCCTACAGGGGAAAATAGCTACAGGGAATAATAGTCTGTGTTTTGTATTCCCTGTAGGCAGTTGTGCACAATTAAGTGGGACCTACCACTTTAGTGAAAGGGTAGAGGCAGTACAATTTGTAACCACTGGTGCGTAAATTGTTTATTGAAGACTGTAGGCGTTATTCCCTGTTGGCATTAGTAGACTCCACCGCATGGATACCCCACTCAGACACATTATACTGACTCAGAGCCGACCAGTCCTTGTTTTACCCATTAATGCCGAGCGCCAGGCAGGGACCAACAAGTACCATATTTTAACGTCTTTTGCATTTGGTATGACGCGGCCGGGGATCGAATCCAAACGTATTGAGGACGTAATTAAGGTAACAGATTTTTAAACAAATAATTAATAAATGGAGATTGAACTCTTTCCTTCAAGGCAATCTGTATTTTTCAGATTGTTTATTTGTTTTTGGTTTAACGCTGCACTCAGCAATATTCGAGCTATATGGGGGCGGTCTGTAAATGATCATGCCGTGACCAGACAATCCAGTAATAAACAGCATCAGCATCGATCTATGCAACTGGGATACGATGACATGTGTCAACCAAGTCATCAAGACTGACAACCCGATCCCGTTAGTCGCCTCTTACGACAAGCGTGGGTTGCTAAAATCTAATTCTAACCCGGATTACGGGTTAATATTTTTCAGATCGAAATATCAGGTTTATGGAATCAGTTATTGGATCAATAATATCATTTATATGATAGGTTCGATTCTATGTTTACAATATTGAAGCATTTGTCAGAATCAGATTTACGACAGCTGTCCCAATGGAACTTCCGGACGTCATCGCTCACAATTCAATAGCAAATGTAATCAACTCCTTTAAAATATGCCCTGTAATATGGATAGCCATCAGTATCAGTTGCACATATACGAGTCATTGTTATACATTCGTGTCATCATCCGCTAATCTAAATATTTATTGCACGTAAACATTGTTATACATTCGTGTCATTCGTGATGTAATAACTCTTCCTCTTTCAACCGACATTTGTCAACCGGAACTTGTCATGCGACAGAACTATCACGTACAGTAAAACTCGTTCACAATGACCAAAACTTGTTTAATTTTGGGCCATGCATGACATTCGTGTTTTGCATCAGAAATGTGTTTCTTGTTTAGTATTCATAGCACTGTGATTTAACCGTTATTGTTTCAGTCTCGAAATGTTATCACATACTGAATCAGTTTAGAGTCTGTTTGCAGTGCAAACGTACCGATGAATATCATTTTAAACAAAAAAGTAAAACAAATTAAGTGAAATTAAGATTGCGATTCCTCATAATTTTACCTTGCCAAATGAAATTTTTATATTTCATACTTTTATTCAACTTAGGATAAAAGTTGTTTAACAAACGATCATAGATTCAAATCGCTATTATTGGTTTGTATTACAAGGGGGGGGTAAGGGCAGCAGATGGAACAGTGAAACAAATGCACGTGCGGTACGTGATGAGCGTTAACTTGTTCTCGGTGTTTTGTTTAAAGTACACCCCCCTGTGTAATACAAACCAATAATAGAGATTTGAAACTATGATCGTTTGTTAAACAACTTTCATCCTAAGTTGAATAAAATTCTGAGATTTAAATGTTCAGTTGGCAAGGTAAAATTATGAGGATTCGCAATCTTAATTTCACATTATTCGATTTACTTTTTTTTGTTTAGAGTGAAATTCATCGGTACGTTTTCACTGCAAACAGACTATACGTGGGCTATAATTGAATACATCACTTTAATCCTCTTCAGCATTCACTGATGCTTATCTCGACTTTAAAACAGGTCTTGTGTTTCAAAACGCTTCTAACGGCTTACTTTAAAAATATTGTGGGGGCTTTGTCCCGTTCTTTACGTCATCGGTTATTTTTCTCACAGGCAACCAAGAGCCGAAATTGTGTGAATGTGAGTATGTGATAATGTCCTTTACAGCGTTCCATACTTTCGCTCATACAATTCTTCTAAAACATTGTTATGAAATCTGTTTCCATCTGGCAAGCGTGGAGTAACCTCTTGCATCACTGTAGGCTTTAAACGTCGACACGCAGTGATATAACTGTAATACTGTACCAACGGGCGTTAAACCATGTTAACTCACTCACTCACACTTTCATATATTTTTTTATGTATAAGCTAAGCAGACTCAATCACTCACTCACTCACTCACACTTTTAACTTACATTTGCATATAAATCCAGCTGACTCATTCACACTTTCAACTTTCAATTACATAAAAAGAACTAATACTTTCTTTTCCCCCCTCTGTTTACGTCAACTACGATTTGAGTTAGGATTTTGATAAGGACAAGGATTTATTGGAAATCTTGTCAGACCACAGGATCTGCATTATGTAAGAAATGGTCGAAATTTGAACAAATTTGATGTGAAAATTACCATGAGCTCTGACTTCAATGATTCTAACCCTTACGTGTTTTGAATGTTTCAACTATGTGGAAACTGAAATATCACTGCGTGCTTCAACTACTGATTTTAGAGGTTTGTGGAAGCGTGTTTCTAATATTTGGATATGTGTAAGTCTGTGACTTAAGCATATTTTTATTAAGGGTGTAGATGAAGCAGGTGCGAGTAATTACAGCTTCTCTGGGCACTGTCTTGCTTATATATAGTTGCATATAGTTACATATATTCACCAAGTGCCCAAGCTCTCAGACTGACCTTTCTTCTCATTTGAGCCATTCTTACTAGAGAACTCGGTTCTCATGGCAATAAAATATGATTGCCAGCTATTTTAACGTATGTGAGAATGTAATGTTTTCACCAGTGATGTCCGCCGAGTGAAGCAACTGCAGACCAAGAAACGATTTGATGGATCAGAACAGGATGAGACAATATTGCCATCTCGTGCAGAATTTTGCACATTCAGTAAGATCCATGCTCAAACAAACTGGCAGCAGAGATGGACCACATCCTTAAAAGAATGCCATCTCTATGGCATTGAGCCTTTTGTGACTAAATCAGAATTATCTCGAAACAATCGTAAAGAAGAGGTCCTTTTAACCAGACTTGGGCATTGTGGTCTTCACAGTGTTAATAAACATATTTCTGCCAATTGTACAGAGTGTAATCAGCTAGATAACGTGGCGTATTATTTACTGCATTGCCAAAAACATGTAAATGATCGTAAAGCGATGGTGGAATCTCCTACACCTCTCAAAATTGACATCTCATTGGCTGGGCTATTGTGCTTAAGGAATATCGTCCGACATGTACACTGACATACAAAAGAAACTTTACACCCGTTATTTCGAAATATTTTGAAAACCCATAAAGTCAACTTTAAATCTGTGGTCTGTATTATATACCAAACACACAACATGTGAATAATTAGCCCAAACACACCAACTTCAGTGTTTTTTGCTTTTGATGGATGTTTTTCGAAATTCATGTTTATTGGTGACTGCACGTGCAATTCATGCAGGCACATCATAGGCCCTGATTCCTGCAGCACGCAATCGTCTCAGGACGGTGTTCCTGTGGATGTGGTGTCCGAGTGCCGTTGCTGCCGTTGTCGTCATTGTCAGGAACCTGTTTCGGAGATGGAGTAACCGGATGTGGCGGTCTTCTTGGGGAGTTGTGACCCTTGGTCTCCCACTCCTTGGATGGTCAGCGGTCTGACCAGTCTCCTGGAAATGGCTAAAAAGGTTGACGATGGTTTGTCGGCTGCAACCAAGTGTTCTAGCAACGTGGCTGTTGTTTGCTCCCATGTGGGACATACTGACGGCTCTCTCTCGTTTTTCTGCTGTTGGCCTTGGCATTCTTTTTGTGTACTTTTCGTTGTAATAATGCCAGTTCATCTCGCGGATCACCTTTTATACCGTTATTGCATGAACATCCATCAAAAGCAAAAAACCCACTGAAGTTGGTGTGTAAAGTTTCTTTTGTACGTCAGTTTAGTTCAGAATGTCATTCTTGATCATATTATACTGACTGAGTTTGGTCACACGCCGCTTTTAGCAATATTCCAGCAACATCACGGGGACACCAGAAATGGGCTTCACACAGTGTACGCATGTGGGGATTCCAACCCGGGTCTTCGGCGTTACGAGCGAACGCTTTAACCACTAGGCTACCCCACCGCCCTTGATTATATTAAAGCTTGTGGCAGCTTTACTACTTTTAGCCTATAAATACAAGTTTACAAACTTAGCAAACCCTTATGATGGGCAAGGTGCATATGGGCCTAGTTGTCGGAACAGCTATTAAATCTTTGAATAATTAATCAACGATTTGCTACGGAGTAGTTTACTGCAGGAAGCTTTATAAGGCGATGACAACCGACACGTATCGAGACGTCGGTTACCAAGATACGTTTCATTACGAGGGGGCAGACGAGAATGGCAAAGTGACGTCAATACATTGTGACGTAATGCAAAAAAAAGTGTACTTTATCGCCTGATAAAGTACTGTCGGCGCCCTTGATCTTTTAGCGATTAGATGTTAATCTCGACTTGTGTAATTAAAGTGGTGTAAGTAGTTAGGTTTCACTTGACTTTGATATAAAGAGGACGTTGCTTTGCTGGAATGGGCGTAGAACCACTGTAAACAGAAACAGGGGGGAATATATTTTGTGATATTTTGATGTTAAAGTCTGCCCATCCTCGATAATCTCCAGGGTATACGTTACGATCACTCTCCACTACACCCTGGATACATCCACGGCTTGGCCCGATTATTTTATTACCTCCCTTTGCTGGCTTTTTATCCAATCAGGTGTCTACGCTTGGAAGTTGAGCGAACCAATCACAGCTCACTTTCGCTTCTTAAATTATCTAACCGTTTAAACTTGGCAACACAATTGATGCACAGGTACTCTGGAAGAGGTAGCAGGAGTTCTTTCATATGTTATTTTAAAGTTTCAGATCTGTCAATTTGTCTGTATTATTTCCCCAAAATTCCAGTGGCACTGCGAACACACCTTCGCGACTGCGACTGCTATCTTTGTTGACACTGGAAAGCTCGGATGTAACGGCGGCTTAGCTGATTGGCTACTGTGAGAATGCGGAGCCAGCAAAGGGAGGTAATATAATTATCGGGCCAAACCGTGGATGCATCCAGGGTATAGTGGAGAGTGATCGTAACGTATACCCTGGAGATTATCGAGGTTGAAGTCTGCCATACAGAATCTACAACAAATATACCTTATAAGCCTTTGCAAGGCTATCCCATATGTTTGGCAAGTTTAAATTACTGCAGTTTAGGTTTGCTAAAGTTGAAGAGAGTCTCTGGTCTTTGTTTATTGTATTTTATTAAGATAATGTAACAACTGTTTTTGTTTGTTTTGTTTTGGGTTTGTTTGTTTGGGTTTTGTTTTGTTTTGGTTTTTTGTTTGTTGTTGTTTTGGGGGTTTTGAGGGGTGGGGTGTGTGTGTAACATATTTTACTTTGAGAGACTACAAGTATATGTCAGTCTACTTTCGGAGCTTTGCTTGGTGTGTGGGCATAGAGCGGTCGTGTGTTAAACTGGGCCGGGAAGAATAAATTAGTAATGTCTGTTTGCTGGTTGGTTGGTTGGATGGTTGTTCAGTAATGCTGCACTGAGGACCATTCCATCTATATAACGTCTGTCTGCAAACAACCCAGTGACTGACATCATGAGCATCGATCTACGCAGCTGGAATACGATAACATGCGTCAACCAAGTCAGCTAGTCTGACAACGTCTACCGATAATCGCCTATTACGACAAGAAGGGATTGCTGAAGACCAATTCTAACCCGGATATTTGCGAGAATAAGTAGCAGGTTGAATTCAGTTGACAAAATGTGAATAGTACCTTCCAGGAACATTTTGAGGGTAAGGATAATTAATAATTAAATAACATTATAATGTAAATAATTTGATCGATAAAGCTCACATTTCCTCACACACTGACCCTTACATAATTATTAATATTGTAAGCCATGACACAAGACACAATGACCCCTAACCGCCAAAAACAGTTATTCTATTTGATATAGAAAACACCGCGCCTAGATATTGGCACTTCAAGACAGTTCATAAATTGATTGGGTGACAAATACGTCTGGGCGATTTTGTCTGCACGAGGACACAGATATGTTTTCACATATATCTTCTGACAACGGTACTCGCCCATACACTTGAGTCATTGGTCATCACCAAATTGGATCAATTTCGCCAGTGCTATTGACATCTTGTCAGATTGTTGGCCACCTTTGGACAGCGGACTGTCAAACTGTCAGATTTGTTAATGAAAATTGCTCCGGTGATCCCTCCATCTTTCAACAACAGCGTGCCCTGCCAATTGTTGATGTAGCTTTAACAAACAAGAGCCATGTAAGACGCAAATATTGTCTCTATGAATTTGGGTCGTAGCATACGTCCATTTCTATGGGTAACAGTGTTGCGATCCAAATCTGAAAAATAAATAAATTTTGAAGTTTTCTTAATATATTGAATACTATAGGGGACATGCTGTGTTTTCGCGATCTTGGACGTGAATGGTAAAAAATGTGGAAAGCGCCAAAAGAAGTTGATTTATTTGATTAAAACCAGACATTTTATTGACTATTTTTACTTTACATTTTTGTTCTTAAACTTTTTTCTTTGTGAGAAAAGATTCTTCTTCGTGTATCATAAATTCCAAAAGTGAAAGCCAGAGAATAGTCAGCATCAATTTGAGTGAGTTGAGTGAGTTTAGTTTTACGCCGCACTCAGAAATATTCCAGCTATATGGCAGTGGTCTGTATATAATCGAGTCTGGACTAGACAATCCAGTGATCAACATCATGAGCATGCATCGATCTAAGCGAGCGAGCCTGACCTCCTGATTACGTCAGTCGCCTCTTACTACAAGTATGGGTTGCAGAAAATCAATTCTAACCCGGGTCTTCACGGGTCCACCAATTAGATGCCACAAGAGATACCATTGGGCGTAAAAGACAAAATAGTGATGAAAATCATATCAATAGAGCACTGAAAACCAGTGATGACACGGAATCCAAAAGGCGTAAACGACAAAATAATGATGACTATTATATGAATGGATCACTAAAAAACAGTGTTGGTTGCTAAATGGGTAAGCATGTCTAGCTCTACCGTTAACACAAGTTAGCGTTTGAGATACTGATCACAATTCGGTGTTCAAAGTATCATAAAGTAGATTTATATTTATTAAATTCAAAATGACACAAAGGAAAAGAGAATGCAGAAAGAAGTATACCAACTTAACAGTAAAATGCGCATGCGCTTTGACCTAATGTTACTGCGCATGCACGAGAACACAGTGATGGGACAAGAGAACATTTCAGCCTTTGTTTGGAGTAGCTAATTGACAAGTCAAGATTTCGATAATGCGACATTTGGCAAGATCAAACTTTCTCCTTCCTTCCACTTACTACGTAAAACACGATCATCATATATGTCGAGATCTGAAAATCGCTACAACTAAACTATACCCCTTATAGTATCCCATTTCAATTGGACCGCCTCCGTGGTGTAGTGGTTAGAGCGTCCGCCCGGAGAGCGGAAGGTCGCGGGTTCGATCCCCGACCGCGTCATACCAAAAGACGTTAAAATATGGTACTTGTTGGTCCCTGCCTGGCGCTCGGCATTAATGGGTACAAGAAGGACTGGTCGACTCGGAGTCAGTATAATGTGTCTGAGTGGGTCATTCATGCTTCACTGCGGCATGGTATCTCAGTGGGCTAGCACTATAAAACCAGCTTCAGTCTGGGCTAGTACAAGCAGCCACACATACACATACACACGCATGCACGTCGTCATATGAGCGAAATATTCTCAAGCACGACGTTAAACCCAATTTCACCTCACCTCACCCATATCAATTGCTATAGGTATTGTATGTGTATCGTCACTGGCAAGGTTTCAACATGTGAGTTTCCTAAATGAACTACACGGATTACTCAGCCAAACATCGTCACTTGTCCTTATGCCAAGTTTGAGTAACCATGTTAGAATCGTTTCTCCTTACTAAACAAATTCGCTTGTATAAATGAATTCCAAATAACATAAAGTATACTTTCCCAACAATGAATGTGTACATGAATTGGTTTTGACTAAGTTGTTCATTGTAAAACACAACATGGGTACAATGTGTGAAACCCATTTCTGGTGTCCCCAGTGATATTGCTGGAATATTTCTAAAAGTGGTGTAAAACTAAACTCACTCACTCATTGTGCAACACAAATACAGAAGCCCTTTATAGAAACCATTTTTCAAAACAAACAGGGTAAAAGAATCAGTCGTGAATTGTAAAACACAAAGACAGAAACCATTTTTCAAAGTAAAAGAATCAGTCGTGAACACCCGGTGTCATTGCTGATGTCAGTGTTTCACTTTTCACCACTATATTTCCCGTTTACGACCAATAGTAACTGTTTCGACTGACAATTGAGACTGGTTACTATCTGGCTTTGATTTTAATATTTCGCGAAAACATCTTGTTTAAACATGAAATTGCCAACCCTGGACACAAACGGTGAACTCAAAATATCGTTTTGGTCCAGTGGGATCGAAAATAGTGTTGCGC
Organism: Haliotis rubra; assembly: GCF_003918875.1. NCBI lineage: Eukaryota > Metazoa > Mollusca > Gastropoda > Lepetellida > Haliotidae > Haliotis > Haliotis rubra. The sequence goes on from NW_025767001.1 coordinate 596,296, forward strand.
AAACGAACCCTGGAAAGTCTGAAGTAAAATTATTTCTTTTAGCTTAATAATTCATGTGCGTCAATAGAAATTATGAAAATACCCGTGCCTTTTAAAGAGACGCACACCTTCCCATAAAAAAACAAGCAATGAAATTGTGTGATCTTCGAATTCATATCACCTATCGGTGCGAGATGGCTGTGCATGTTGTAATTGCAGTTTAAGAGCGAGTATCGACGGTAGTGTGCCCATTTAAACAATATTCCACTAATTTACAGCACGATCCCAAGAGAACGGGTAACCTGGGTCCCGATCCACAAAGCGTTCGTAGCGCTACGACATTCGTAAGCCTATGGTAAACTATAGAGTTACGACAGGTCGTAACGTTACGAACGTTTTGTGGATCGGGATCCTGGTTCCCCCCTTCTTTGTCCTACTGTCCTGTTCCTGCATACCCAGGGAAATGAGTGGATGAGTGAGGTTTTACGCCGCTTTCAGCAATATTCCAGCAATATCACGGCGGGGGACACCAGAAGTGGACTTCAGTACCAGAGTGTGGAATCGATCCCGGGTTTTTATGTGTATGTTTGGGGAAGATGAGAGAATACAGAAAAGTTTAATCTACATTGAAACTGGCGTACAAAAGAAACCACACACCTAGTGCTTTGGATTCAGTCATCGTATCTCAAATGCGTAGATCCATGCTCATGATGTTGACCACTGGATAATCTGGTCCAGATTCGATTATTTACGGCCCACCGCCATATAGCCTGATATTGTTGGGCGTTAAACAACAAACAAAAAGATGTAGTCGATGTTGCCGATGTAGTCGATGACATGTCCCGAAATGGCCCAGATGCCGACCGCACGGTGTCGTCTCATCACCATGTTACGCTGCTGATGGTCACTTTACAGGGTGGTCAGTCTCGGTCTTCCGGTTCTAGGAATATCAGATGTCTGGCCAGGCTGGTCGATGCGTCACATTAGTCTGACGATGGTCTGCCCTGTACAGCCACACGTCCTGGCAATATAGCTGTTCAAAGCCCCCATCTACGACATTCCAGAGGCTCGTCCTCCCTCCGGTGATGACAATCTTGACATTTTGATGTGTACCTTTAACAGGTAAACCACTAACGATCTAAATCGACTGAGCTTTATGCTATTGGTGTGTAACATGCACATGCGATTTAACAAAATTATGATTTTAATGACATCCCGCACACAACACTGTAAAGAATATATCTGTATTTGGCCACACGTACACAATGTTTCTCACCTGTAATTTACAAATCATTTCAAAATATTTACATTGTGTTTTCCAAAATAATCCCCATTCCATAAAAAGACAGATATGTAATTTCAATGGTACATCAGGTATATTATGTTCAATCAGCTACCTCATTCTGAATACATGTTCCTTTGGAACTCCATTAGAATCTTTGTTAGTAGGTTAACTTTGGTCAAAGTTATTTATAACAGTAACTCCTTTTCATTGTATAACGGTTCTCTCATTATGTTCCACTAGTTGTAAAGGTAATAGTCTCAATTCCAGTGTAACGTATCTGTGTAAGGATGTACATTATACTCACATGTTGAGTATAATCATCATCATCATAAAGTTACAACAATGTTATCAAAAATAAATCATCTAAATTTAAGAAACAAATTTAACTTTGCTTATTTATTTCTAACAGGTTAAAAATAAGTATTTGTTTTTTCATTCTTCTTCATGGAATGTAATAAGTAAGATTGGAGGAAAATGAGCCAGGATCTAACCAATTTGTCTTAATCGTGTGGGTGAGTCAACGCTTTACCATTCCGGTAACTCGTCTATTATCTTCATCTCACAACACATCATTACCATCAAAAGATTAACATTTTTTATATCAGTATACTTCCTTTGTGAACGCCGGTCATCTCTCTTAGGGGGATATTGAAAAGTCATCTAACCATCTTATTGTGAGTTTATTTCGTATTTTGTTTTGTTTTCCGCTTTCGGAAACTTAAAACTGCTGTTAATGTCGGTGTTTTTTAAAACTTTGAGCGTCTCTAAAGTGTTCAATCTTCAACAGAGAAATTAAAAAGGCGTGTGTCCTTCTTAAATTCATGTTCAAACCGCTTTGCACCTCATCACGGAATGAAAATCGGTCAAAAAAATCTTGATATTACACCTAGCTTGTAAAATACCCCCTCTATCTGAAAGATTCTTTTATGTTAACCCCTTGAAGCGTTCATACAAGAAATACATCGCCTTGTTTGAGGAGAGATTTTTGTTGGAAGAAGAAGGTTTTTTTCATGCAAGTATTTCAATATAATGTCAGCTGTTTAGAATTGCTGACATAACTATGAGCTTGAACATTCGTCTTTCGCCAGCTTCTTAAGGAAAATAGAATTTAAGTGAGCCTCGCTCCTCTTAGACGTACAAAATCATCTGGCTGAGCAGTCCAAAATGGTCATTTTGAATTTTTGGGTGAGCTCTTTTTTCGAATCTTTGAAGATCAGATGATAGACTGAGAGTTTATCTGAGATCATTCAAACAGCTGCAGCTGTTTGCCTTAATTTTCAAATGAATATGAGTTTTGGTGGAATAACATTATAAACAGCCCACATTATACAACCGCACTTCCGCAATACCACATATAACATTTGAATAAATCTTTCAAAAGTACAATCTTTTCATGATAAAAGACTGAGTGAGTGAGTGAGTTTAGTCTTACGCCGCATTCAGCAATATTTCAGCTATATGGCGGCGGTCTGCAAATAATCGAGTCTGGACCAGACAATCCAGGGATCAACAGCATGAGCATCGATCTGCGCAATTGGGAACCGATGACATGCGTCAACCAAGCCAGCGAGCCTGACCACCCGATCCCGTTAGTCGCCTCTTACGACAAGCATGGGTTACTGAAGGTTCATTCTAACCCGGACCTTCACGGGTCATGATCAAAGAAATGCAGCGAGGTATGGCGATTGACAGTAAGGAAGAACAGGAAGGAGTAATATGATGCTACAGATTGTCGCTTTGGCCTGTTCTAACGGTGTCTTTGTTCCGTTGATTTGTACATATCAGGATATTGATTTCAATATAATAGCATTTAGATGAAACCCACAGGAATTTACTTCAACATTTTTGTTGAGATTTTTTCTTTATGAAGTTATAACGGTTCCTTCTGAGAAATATTTGTGATATATTTGGTTTGTATGCACCTCAGGAAGCTGAGAATTTAAACCCTTTGTAATGACAATGTTATAGCATAAGCTTTCCTTTGATGAATAGAACGATGCACTGTAAACGGACGGACTCACTCACTCACGGAACCAATATATCAATCACGTATACGATTAAACCCGTACAAAAAGGTCCGGTCAAGTCGAATTTCCAAATTTTAACATTTGTCTGAAAGCAGTGTTCGAAATAGCTACTGGCCCGCTAGCCAAATGCTAGCTGATTGTGAATCGGACCAGTAATATATTATTAAAGCTATCCCGATTGGCTAGCTGAAATCTCAGATAATTTGTTCTTTAGTTAATGCACAAAAGGGCGCAACTCCAGGAATGTTCCCCATTATGAAGGTATTTGATATTGATATTTTGCAGGGCCAGTGAAGTATGATGTGGGCTAGCAACACTTTTACTTAACCAGCCCTCCTGGCCAGAGACTTTCCAAACTTAATTCATACACTCTCTGAAAGTGTTTTTCGTGTCTTAAAATTGTGTTTCATTTTT